>NC_082697.1:74982841-75307841 GCF_949987515.2 Delphinus delphis
AAGCTTTGAAGTTTCATTAGGTCCCATTTGTTTATTTTTGTTTTTATTTCCATTTCTCTAGGAGGTGGGTCAAAAAGGACCGTGCTGTGATTTATGTCACAGAGTGTTCTGCCTGTGTTTTCCTCTAAGAGTTTTATGGTGTCTGGCCTTACATTTAGGTCTTTAATCCATTTTGAGTTTATTTTTGTGTATGGTGTTAGGGAGTGTTCTAATTCCATTCTTTTACATGTAGCTGTCCAGTTTTCCCAGCACCACTTATTGAAGAGGCTGTCTTTTCTCTATTGTATATTCTTGCCTCCTTTATCAAAGATAAGGTGACCATATGTGTGTGGGTTTATCTCTGGCCTTTCTACCCTGTTCCACTGATCTATATTTCTGTTTTTGTGCCAGTACCATACTGTCTTGATTACTGTAGCTTTGTGGTATAGTCTGAATCCAGGGAGCCTGATTCCTCTAGCTCCATTTTTCTTTCTCAAGATTACTTTGCCTATTCAGGGTCTTTTGTGTTTCCATACAAATTGTGAAAATTTTTGTTCTAGTTCTGTGAAAAACACCATTGATAGTTTGATAGGAATTGCATTGAATTTGTAGATTGCTTTGGGTAGTATAGTCATTTTCACAGTGTTGATTCTTTCATTCCAAGAACATGGTATATCTCTCCATCTGTTGGTATCATCTTGAATTACTTTCATCAGTGTCTTATACTTTTCTGCATACAGGCCTTTTGTCTACTTAGGTAGGTTTATTCCTAGGTATTTTATTCTTTTTGTTGCAGTGGTAAATGGGGAGGTTTTCTTAATTTATCTTTCACAGTTTTCATCATTAGTGTATAGGAATGCAAGAGATTTCTGTGCCTTAATTTTGTATCCTGCTACTTTACCAAATTCATTGATTAGCTCTAGTAGTTTTCTGGTAGCATCTTTAGGATTCTCTATGTATAGTATCATGTCATCTGCAAACAGTGACAATTTTACTTCTGCTTTTCTGATTTGGAATCAAGTCCAGGAAGCGCAGAGAGTCCCATACAGGATAAATCCAAGGAGAAACATGCCAAGACACATATTAACCACACTATCAAAAATTAAATACAAAGAAAAAATATTAAAAGCAGCAAGGGAAAAGGAACAAATAATGTACAAGGGAATCCTCATAAGGTTAACAGATGGTCTTTCAGCAGAAACTCTGCAAGACAGAAGGGAGTGGCAGGACATATTTAAAGTGATGAAAGGGAGAAACCTACAATCAAGATTACCCAGCATGCTTGCTTCGGCAGCACATATACTAAAATTGGAACAATACAGAGAAGATTAGCATGATCCCTGCGCAACGATGACATGCAAATTGTGAAGCGTTCCAAATTTCTTTTTAAAGCAGAAACTAACATACCATTGTAAAGCAATTATACTCCAATAAAGATGTTAAAAAAAAAAAAAAGATTACCCAGAAAGGATCTCATTCAGATTGGACGGAGAAATTGAAACCTTTACAGATGAGCAAAAGCTAAGAGAATTCAGCACCAGCAAACCAGCTTTACAACAGGTGCTAAAGGAACTTCTCTAGGTAGGTAACACAAGAGAAGGAAAAGACCTACAATAACAAACCCAAAACAGTTAAGTAAATGGTAATAGGAACATACATATCTATAATTACCTTAAATGTAAATGGATTAAATGCTCCAACCAAAAGACATAGACTGGCTGAATGGGTACAGAAACAAGACCCATATATATGCTGTCTACAAGAGACCCACTTCACACCTAGGGACACATGCAGACTGGAAGTGAGGGGATGGAAAAAGATATTCCATGCAAATGGAAACCAAAAGAAAGCTGGAGTAGCAATTCTCGTATCAGACAAAATAGACTTTAAAATAAAGACTATTAGAAGAGACAAAGAAGGACACTACATAATGATCAAGGGATCAATTCAAGAAGAAGATATAAGAATTGTAAATATTTATGCACCCAACATAGGAGCACCTCAATACATAAGGCAAAGACTAACAGCTATAAAAGGGGAAATCAACAGTAACACAGTAATAGTAGGGGACTTTAACACCCCACTTTCACCAATGGACAGATCATCTAAAATGAAAATAAATAAGGAAACACAAGCTTTAAATGATACATTAAACAAGATGGACTTAATTGATATTTATAGGACATTCCATCCAAAAACAACAGAATACACTTTCTTCTGAAGTGCTCATGGAACATTCTCCAGGATAGATCATATCTTGGGGCACAAATCAAGCCTTGGTAAATTTAAGAAAATTGAAATTGTATCAGGTATCTTTCCCAACAACAACACTATGAGACTAGATATCAATTACAGGAAAAAAAACTGTAAAAAATACAAACACATGGAGGCTAAACAATATGCTACTAAATGACGAAGAGATCACTGAGGAAATCACAAAATACCTAGAAAAAAATGACAATGAAAACACAACAGCCCAAAACCTATGGGATGCAGCAAAAGCAGTTCTAAAGAGGGAAGTTTATAGCAATACAATCCTACCTCAAGAAACAAGAAAAATTTCAAATAACAACCTAACCTTACACCTATAGCAATTAGAGAAAGAAGAACAAAAAAACCCCAAAGTTAGCAGAAAGAAAGAAATCATAAACATCAGATAAGAAATAAATGATAAAGAAATGAAGGAAACAGTAGCAAAGATAAATAAAACTAAAAGCTGGTTCTTTGAGAAGATAAACAAAATTGATTAACCATTAGCCAGACTCATCAAAAAAAAGGGAAAAGACTCAGATTAACAGAGTTAGAAATGCAAAAGGAGAAGTAACAACTGACACTGCAGAAATACAAAGGATCATGAGAGATTACTACAAGCAACTACATGCCAATAAAATGGACAACCTGGAAGAAATGGACAAATTCTTAGAAAAGCACAACCTTCTGAGACTGAATCAGGAAGAAATAAAAAATATGAACAGACCAATCACAAGCACTGAAATTGAAACTGTGATTAAAAATCTTCCAACAAACAAAAGCCCAGGACCAGATGGCTTCACAGGTGAATTCTATCAAACATTTAGAGAAGAGCTAACACCTATCCTTCTCAGACTCTTCCAAAATATAGCAGAGGGAGGAACACTCCCAAGCTCATTCTATGTGGCCACCCTGATACCAAACCAGAGAAAGATGTTACAAAAAAAGAAAACTATAGGCCAGTATCACTGATGAATATAGATGCAAAAATCCTCAACAAAATACTAGCAAAGAGAATCCAGCATCACATTAAAAGGATCATACACCATGATCAAGTGGGGTTTATTCCAGGAATGCAAGGATTCTTCAATATACGCAAATCAATCAATGTGATGCACCATATTAACAAACTGAAGGAGAAAAATCATATGATCATCTCAATAAATGCAGAAAAAGCTTTCAGCAAAATTCAACACCTATTTATGGTAAAACCTCTCCAGAAAGTAGGCATGGAGGGAACTTTCCTCAACATAATAAAGGCCATATATGACAAACCCACAGCCAACATTGTTCTTAATGGTGAAAATCTGAAACCATTTCCACTAAGATCAGGAACAAGACAAGGTTGCCCACTCTCACCACTCTTATTCAACATAGTTTTGGAAGGTTTAGCCACAGCAATCAGAGATGAAAAAGAAATAAAAAGAATGTTCATTGTTTTTAGACTGGGCACAAGCATCACCTCCTCCAAGGAAGCCTTCCTTCAGACATCTCTCCTTCCATCAGACTATTTAGAAAACTTGACATCAGGGGCTATGTCTGATTGATTCTTTCATCGCAAGTACCTAGAATAGGTAGATAGTCAATACATACATCTATATTATTTTCCTACAGCCACTGTAACACATTACCACAAATTTGGTAGCTTAGAACGATACAGATTTCTCTCACCAGTTCTGGAGGCCAGAAGTCTGAAATCAATTTCACTGAGCCAAAATCAACATGTTGGCAGGGCTGCGCTCTCCCTGAAGTCTCTAAGGAAGAATTCGTTCCTTCCTTCTTATTATGTTGGTGGGGGCTGGTGTTCCTTGGCTTGTGGCTGCGTGACTCCAATCTTTACCTCTGTGATCACATTCCCTTCTCCTCTTCTGTCTGTCATCTCCCTCTTCCTCCCTCTTATAAGGACACTTGTGCTTGCATTTAGGGACCACCGTGTAATCTAGGGTAATCTCCCCATCCCAAGATCCTTAATTTAATGACATCTGAAAAGGCTTTGCTATGTAAGGTAAAATCCACAGATTCTAGGTATTAGCACATGGACCTGTTGGGGGCCATTATTCAGCCTACCTACCTCGTAGGTCACATACTGCATAAATTTCTGTGAAGTAAAGCACTGGCTCCCCTTCCTATGATACTGTCCTTAAAGTTACTCCCTAGGAGTTGTGTTCTCTGTCACTTCTGTATGAAAGTACTTTGGTCCTTTACAAACTGTACCTCCTTGAGCTAAATCCACCTTGAGCAACCTGCTTCGTGTGCAGAGCCACCTGGTGGCCAGAAGTCCTCATGAAGTTCATTCAAGCTGTTATGATGGCCCTCTTCCCGGTCCTACTGCTGAATATATGACCTTGAACAAAACTGTTAGATAAGCAGAATCGCTCTGCCCTGATGTCAGGAGACCTGGTGTCCAGCCTCTTCATCTTGTGGGACCAGGGGTGAGAATTCCCCCTCTCTGGGCTTCAGTTTCCCAATTCATACAAACCCTTCCCAATTCAGCCATGCTCTTTCCCCACATCTTCACGACTTTCTCCCTCTTGTCACAAAAGAACACACGCTATGTGATTCCACTTACAGGGCTCGGTTACAGGCAACGCTAGACTATATTGTTTAGGTAGCGAAACTATAAAGCAACTTAGGAAATGATTATCACAGAAGCTAGAATAATGGTTCTGTGTGGTGGGGGGACAGAGGATTTGGGGGGCCGGCAATTTTCTATTTCTTGACCTACATGGTAGTCACCTGGGCATTTGCTTCATAATCCTTTGCCAATTTGCTTTATTTACTTCTGTTTAACTTTTAATTTTGGAAATTTTCAAACATTCTCCAAAGTAGAGACGATAGTATGATAAACCCCAGCTTCAACGATCGTCTGCTTTCTTGTGTCACGTATGCGAGCCTCCCACTTTGGGGGAGCATTAGGCACTTTAAAGCCAATTCCAGGCGTTACGTCGCTTGACCCACAAATGCCTCAGTGTGTAGAGATACATCTTATGCATGTTTTATGCATGTATAATATATGTATTATGCCAACATACATATATGTAATATATTAAATAAATTTGATCACAGTAAAAGTACAAAGGAGGTAATGGAGCCAGCTTGGAAGGCAGAAATCCTATGCGGGGAAAGGGCCGTGTGTGTGTGCATGCACATGTGTGTGGAGGCCACGTGTCCACAGCAGGCTGTCTGCTTCGGGGTGGACGAGTACCTATTCCATTGGCTTAGCCGGGGGGTCATCGTCATGGCTCCCAGTGATGGACCTGGGCATTTATTACTATTTTTGTTTGTTTGTTTTGACCGCACCATGTGGCATGCGGAACTTCCCTAAACAGGGATTGAACCCATACCCCCTGCATTGGAAGCTGCATTGGTTAAGGAGTCTTAACCACTGGACCACCAGGGAAGTCAAGAGCTGGGCATTTAAATGAGCACAGTGACCTCTGGGAACCCTCAAGAGCTGTAAGCCTTGGGATCGCAAGGGATCTTGGTGGGCTGGATAAATCACGCATGAGCTCCAAGTCCGTCTTTTCATTTCTGTCCGCCCAGCGCCCAGCAGAGTTGCCCAGAGTAAGACCCCAATAATTGTTAAATGAATAGATGACTGTGGAAGAGGATGGCTCTGAAGAACCCTGCAGTTTGGAGGAGGCTCAGAGAATTTCTCATGGTGTTAAGCACACTGCCTTGCTCTTGGAGAGAGGAGGGATGTGGTGAGCTCCTTCGTGGAAGGGGGGCAACCCCACGCTGCCGGTGGGAAGGAGGCTGTTGGTTATCAACAGAAGTGGGTGGGGACATAGAGGCAAACATCTGTGCCCTTAACATGAGCCCTAATCTGTCCTATTGTTGGAGAAATCTGGAATCCGGTCTAGAGCTGGTATAAGTTGTTAAGGTCCAAGTCCTGTAAAGTAGGGGTAGGAATGGGGATCTGCAGAGACTTCTCAGACTCTAGTCTGCAGTCTAAGTCTAGGTATTGCCAGGCCCCCTTTACACATCTCTTGAGCTCCTGGGCACACCGTAAGAGGCTGATGGAAGAGGTCCACATAGGATCTCACAAGTTCCTTTGGTCAAAACTTGCCCATTCTCCAAGTTTACTCAAGTCTTCCTCTTCCGGAAATTCCTAGTGCACAGCAAGCCCTCATCCTCTCCTCCAACTCACAGCGTTTGCCCTGGCTGTTCCCTCTGCTAGGAATGTTTTTCCCTCCGTTTCTCATGTGGTTTCCTGCCTCACGATCTTTAAGTTCCTGTTTGCATATCTCCTCACTAGAGAAATCTTCCTTGAGCATCCTATGTAAACCAGATAGCAGCCCCACCTCTACCCTGGTCCTTCGGTCTCCTGTACTCTGCTTCTGTTTCTTCCTAACCCATATTGTCTGTCTCCCTACCACTTAGAGCTCCCAGAATATAAGCTCTATGGAGGCAGGGAGTTTGTCTGTTCTCTTTGGACTTGTGTTTCCAGGGCCTAGAGCAGTACTTGGCATGTAGTGGGGGCTCACTCCCTATTTGTTGAATGACTGATGTCTGGTCTGTGCAGCTCACTTCACATTTTGTTATCTTTCACATCTTGTCTTCCCAGCTGGACTCCTTGAGGGCATGGATGAAGTCTGTTCTTGTTTCAATCACCTCTTATTCATCCCATTGGTGAGGGAGGGATTCCTGCCCTAGGGCTAGGGAGATGGCCAAACACACAACACTGGGCAGATGAGATCAACAGCTGTTTCTCAATCACTGTACTCATAGCCTGGGTGGAAGAGGACGTTGCACACCATACAAGACCACATGGGGCTGCACTGGGCAGCTGAATGAACAAGGAGGGGCTGTGCAAGGCAGGCTTCGTAGTTTCAAGAGGGTGGGGTGAACCCTGGTTCCCACAGGAAGATGTGATTGGCTTGTTTGAATAATTCCATGAGCTGGAGGGAACGGAGACCCACTACTCAGGAAAAGCAGGAACTGTGCCTGGTCAGTGTGATAAGGAGCGTGGTTTGGCTGGCATATCTTATCCACAGGAGCAGTGTGGAGGGGAACTTGCAATTAGACCATTGGAGGCCCTTCTGCTTTTCCCAGTTGTTGAGGAAGCACAGACTATTGGGCCTCATACCACAGTTTCTCTCTAGTGTATGTGCTTGGACAGCATTCAGTGGCCGGTCTTGGGCGTCCTGGTGTGTCTCTCTGCTGAGCCCAACTTTGCCGTTCGCTCCTGGTTTGTCCTGGCATCTCAGCCCTGTTATGGTCCAACCAGTTGCAGGCCACTGACTCCTCCTCCTGGAGCCTGGCTCAGCTTATCCGTATCCCTGGGCCTTCTTCCTACCTCCTCGCGGCCCAGTCTTCTGGGTGGGGTGCTCCCTTCTTTTCTCTGATGACTTGTGTTTTCTCTCCGTGTCTGTGGCTGGCCCTGCATGCATCTCTCTCCTTCTCGCCTGCCAGCTGGCGGTGTGACAGCTCCCAGCGTCCTCCCAGAAGGATTGCACTCCTCTTGTGAGCAGCTCCAGAGGGCATGTTTCTGTGCAGCCCGTGGAGAGAGTCCAACTGAAGCTTGAAAGCCAAGGAGCCCAGCGGCATTTCCTGGGTGGATCACTGCGTCTGCGTCTGCGCATGTGTGTCGGCGTAATTGTTTTGACATCCTCGGGAGTCAGACCCTGGAGGCCTTTGGTTCTAACCAGTGAAGGCATTGCTGTGTGGCAGCCATGGAAATGCGCCTGCAGAGCTCCTTCTGGGCCCCAGCTGGTGCACCCCAACATAGATGTTTGCTACCTTTACACCGAGGCTGTGCTTCCCAGCCATCTGAGCGCTCCGGGGACACTCAGGCAGGCCCGCTCCTGGGAAACTTGGCGCCCTGGCTGGGCCTCGTCAGAGCACCGTACACAGCCCCAGACCTTCCTTCCTTTTCTCTCTCCTTCATGGGGTCAGACTTGCATTACTGTCTCATGCCTTCCCCAGCCTGTGCCTGCTTCCCTCCTATCCTCCCTCGTGGGCTTTTCGCATAATCTGCCTAATTCCTGTCTTGGTGTCTGCTTTCTGGAGGACCCCGAACGATGAGGCTACTGTGGAGTGAAAGTCTTAAACAGTCCCAAGGTCCCCATGGCACGTGGCACCCCAGGAGTTGACCTTGCTCTTTGGGCTCTGAAGGAGGGGTGTCTGTCACAGCCATTCAAAGCAGGTCTGTAGATATCACTTATAATACACACGAATTTATTTACAAAACAGAAACAGACTCACCGACATAGAAAACAAACTTATGGTTACCTAAAGGGAAAAGGAGAGGGGGAGGGATAAATTAGGAGTATGGAATTAACAGATATACACTATTACATACAAAATAGGGAAGTCACAACGATTTACTACATAGTACGGGGAACAGTATTCACTATCTTATAACAACTTATAATGGAAAAGAATCTGGAAAACTATATATATAACTGAATCATTTTGCTGCACACCTGAAACTAACACAGAACTGTCAATCAACTCTACTTCAATTTAAAAAAAGGCTTTAGGACCAGACATGGAATCAAACTCCAGCTGCACCTCTTGAGCTGACGTGGAATCTGAGGTGAGTCTTGTAGCCACTTCATGCCTCAGTTTCCAAAGCTGCAAAATGGGGTTGTTGTAAGAATTAAATGTGATGATCCAGTATTTACTTATGGAAGATGGATTCTAAAACAGAGCACCTACAAGCACCCAGCCCTTCTCAAAGTGAGGTCCAGGGACCTCTGGGGTCCCCGAGGACATTTCAAGGCGTCTGCAAGATCAAAAGTACTTGAAAATAATACGAACATGTTTGCACTCTCATTCTCTCACAAGCCTACAGTGGAGTTTTCCAGAAACTACATGACATGGGGTATCGCAGCAGATTAAACGCAGCTATGAGAGTCCAGCTGTCTTCTGTGAAGCCAGATATTACAGAGCTTTGCAAAAATGTAAAACAGTGCCTTTTTCTCACTATTTAAAAAACAATCTGGGTTGCTTTCTTTTCCCCCAAGCACATTATTTTATGTTAATGTGTAATGGGCTTATTGTTGTTTAAAATGAATTAATTAGTATTTTAAAAATTTCTCAGCTCTACCCTGTAACATGGCAAATATCACTGGATACGACACCCACAGAGAAACAAAAGCTTTTTGAGGTTCACGATGATTTTTCAGAATGCAAAGACACTCCTAGATCAAAAGACGTGAAAACTGCTGCTCTGCTCAAAGGAACTTAAGGGCTTTAGAACACTGCCTCTGCTGACCGGCCTCCTGGACTCAGTTTCCCAGCGGGGCAGATCTCCCAAGGAAGACGGCTTCTCCAGAGAAACTCTGAGTCAGAAGAGAAGCAGTCAGACCTGGGTTCAAATATGCCAGCCCCGTTACCTTGTAGTGGTGCAGTCTTGGGCAAGTAAGTCGTTGAAGTTCTCTGATCTTCAGTTTCTGCCCCTGCAAAACAGAGGTGTCTTGTGAGGTGTTTGCCACCGTACCGGGCCCTTGCCATGTGCTTGGTGACTGTTGGTCTGTCCTTGCTTCTCCAGGACAAGGGCACTGTAGCTGGGCATCAGCAGACAGAGGATAACTGCTGAAGGAGAGATGCTTTCCAACCCACTGTTACTGAATTTAGCTGCCTCTGCGGGTCTCTAACACGCTCCCAGGTGCTGCCAATGGTGCTAAACCAGAGGCTGCATTTTGAGAACCACTGACGTGGGCCTTTAACAGTTCAAACCTTGCAGGTGGTTAAAAAGTATTTTAGGGCTTCCGTGGTGGCGCAGTGGTTGAGAGTCCGCCTGCCGATGCAGGGGATGCGGGTTCGTGCCCCGGTCCGGGAGGATCCCACATGCCGCGGAGCGGCTGGGCCCGTGAGCCATGGCCGCTGGGCCTGCGCGTCCGGAGCCTGTGCTCCGCAACGGGAGAGGCCACAACAGTGAGAGGCCCGTGTACCGCAAAAAAAAAAAAAAAAGTATTTTACCTCCTGGTATTTAATGGAATCCAGGTCCTGGGAGGTTCTTGGAGGGGAAAGGGCCCCTGGCAGTGAGAGCTTCCAGAAAGAGATGAGAGAGGGCCTCTGGGCAGCCTCATTAACTCTTCCTTGGGATTTCCATGAACAAATTCTTTGCTCATGGTCTCCCCCTTGGAAAGCCCATCCTGCCAGTAGAGACAGGAAAGTGATGGGCCCCGGTCAGTGGGGTATGACGGTCACTCAGCTCTCCGCAGCCCTGGTCTGTTTCAAGTGGGTCTGCTTCCTCCCTCTTGCCTTCCCCCATCTTCTTTCTCCCTTCTTTTCATCCTATTTCTTCCCCTTTCAACCCAGGAGTTAGTGGTTAAAAATCGATGACTTGACACCCCTCCAGAGATGCCCCCAGAGTAGAGCCCTCAGAGTCACTGGGGCCTGAGAAAAGTGGCTCTTAGTGGCCAAGCTACCAGCTGCCCCCATGAGGGTGAGGTTGGGGGTCCTCCCCAAACCACATCCTTGTTTCTCCTTAACACTTAGAATTCTTTCTCCTTTTTTCTCAGAGCCAGCTTTCGCAGTCCTAAGCCATCCCCCAATGAACACTTCCCTTCAAAGCCAGCCCCTCACTTTGGGAAAGGTATTTTTTTCCATAAGCAAATGTTTCCCACAGCTGGGGGAGAGGAGTTGCCCGTGCATCTGTGAAAGCCAGAGGCAGAAAACAAAGGGCAGAAGTGAGTACCATCCTCCTGCAATAACCCACCCACTTCTACCAAAGCCTTCCCTTGCTGGCAGTGTGGAGATGGACCTGTTCAGGCCACTGCAATTCGAGAGACACCAGGATGGATGGGAAGTGGGCTCCAGCGGGTAGGACGCAAGATCAGGGCCCCGTGTAGGGGGCCAACTATTTCTTATTCAACCATATTACTTACACAGGCTTCAGTTTGCTCAAGAGTAAGAGATCGGAAGAATGATATCTACTGAAAAGTGTTGTCATGGGAATTCAATTACTCGCCATATCAAAAGCACCATCTGAAGGAGTGACCTGTGCTCACCCCAGCGACAGCATCCATGCCTCCACCCACCGCCCCGATCCCTCAGCTCCGAAGGAACCAGAGTGATGGGCAATTACTGGAGGAGACAGTGAGTGGAGTGAAAATCACTTCTCTCTGGGGTCAGAAGACCAGTTCTCGTCTCTTAGTCAAGCACTAAGGAGCTAGTTAGCATGCCTGACTAGCAAGGTCATGAACTCTTTGGTGCTTCTCTGCTCTTCAACATGGGTATGAGAATCACACCAGACTAAGATCCGGGCTCCCTTTGGACGGGAGGAAGCCCCAGAAACCTGGGAAGTGCCCCTTAGTGGCGGACCCCATTTTTCCCCACTGGTTGGTGACCAGGCCCAGGGGCAGCTGGTCTGGGAGGGCTGGGCCTGTCCGCACTTGCCCTTGAATTAACAGCCGGGCAGCTGCATCACATTCCTTCCCTGGTCTGGCAAGGAGGCCTCACGCCCTGGGCTGGGAGCCCAGTGGGGGCTTTTGCTGAACAGACATTTTGGACCTTCTCCCTGCAACGCCCAGCTTTGATTTATTTCCTGTCCTGGCTGGTATTCCGCTGACCTGATCCTGTAAGCACATAATTACATTATTAGCATAGGATGAACCACAGTACACAATGTGTCCTGCTGGCGAGGATGAGGGTACAGCGCAGCTTCAGCAGAAGGAAGTGGAGAGAGGCGAGGCAGGGCAAACCGGGGGTGCAGGCACCTGGACTGGGGCGCTGGAGGAGGTCTTCGATGTCTTCTGGGCACCCCCATCTGCGAGGGTGAAGAAACTGACACCCAGGGAGAGGGAGCGACTCAGCTGGGAAATGCACTCCATTAATCACAGATCAAGGGGCTCTAGTGTCCCACTACGTTCAGTAGGCCTTGGCAGGAATGACAGCATTGGGAAAAGGAGGAGAGACGTTTCCACGGGCAGGAATCCAAGCGAGGGGACATAGAGCAAACCGCCCACTCTGAAGGCTTAGGACCTGCGTGGCTGAGCAGCCCCGAGAGCCCAGCCAGCGTCCAAGACCACGTGGAAACCTCACTGGGTTACACCTTAGCCATGGCAGGACAAGGGCCCAGCCCACCGCAAAGCACACGCAGGCCTGCGCTGTCGGGGGTCGGGGCCCGCAGTGCCAAGGGCTCTGGTTGCTCTGATCTTGGTGACGCCACATTGCAGGCTCGTCTGGACTCTGAGCCTTTGCTCCTGGGGTTCATCCTATTCCCTCCTACTGTGCTATGGGGCTCACCTCTAGCGCTGCCCTTTGCAGACCTCTGTCATGTTGGAACCTGCTGTGTGGCCATCATTTGCTTGGATGAGGTAGAGGTTACCCCTATTGTCTCTGCTCTGAACTTCCTCAGGCAGCAGCTTGAGCGGATCCATTTCTGCACCCCTCGTGCCCAGCAAAGGGCCTGACACCAGGATGCTCGAGACATTGTCGATGCGAACAGTCATGCAGGTGGGGCATGGGGTGATGGGAAGCCGTCTGAACATTCTTGGGCAGGGTCAGTGGGGAAGCCATGTGCCTTGCTGAGGAGCTGAAGGATGCAGGGGGATCACTGCTTGATTTCCCCTGCTCCCTGGCACCTGGGGATGAGGAGGGTCTGCCCCTGGAGACCCAGGAGGCCCCAGGTGTGAGGAGTAGGGGATGATGAGGCTGGTAGCCAGGCAGGTTATCTGAGCAGAGGGCAGAGCTCGGTGCTCATGAAAGCCAACTCCCCCCTGCTTTTGTCCTCTGGTTCTGGACACCCAGGTGTGCTTCCTCCTGGCCAGAGGGCTCTGCTGTACCTATGTCTCCCTGCTGTCTGCACGCTGGCCATGCCCAAGCCTCCTGGCCATCTTTCCCACTCGCGGAGTCCTGAGTGGTCCTGGAGAGAGCCGTGTGGATGCTCTGACTCTTCACCTGCTTGGCTTCTCGCTGCTGCTCTTGCTGACTCCCTGCTGCATTTCCCAGAGCCTCTGGTCCAAATGTTTTCCACTTCCTGGAGGCCCCAAACACACATCAGTCTGAACTGCGCTCAGCTGATGACCTCATCTGCTTCAGGGAGACTGGAATCACACAAAGTAAACTTCTCTGAATTCCATCCTCTCTGCATCAGTTTTTCTGTGTCCTCACCGATACTCCCTTCCTTTTCTCTCATCTCCTGGAAAAGCACCCTTCCCCCTCTGCCTCCATCCTACCTCCTCCCGTGAGTCCCCTCTCGTTTTCCCAATTGTTTCTTGGTCTACAAGAGGATGGTTTCACCCATCCTTAAAATATGATTCCTCAACCCAGCCGATCCTCAGCCTTCTGCCTCATGTTTCTCCTTCCTGTTACCACTGAGCTTGGTAGAGGTTTAGTCCAAACACCTCCAACCCTTCACCTTCCTCTCACTCCTCAACCCTCACAAGCATGTTTTCAACCCAGAACTCAACTGAAAACATGCACGTAGAAAAATAATATATTGTGAGTTGGAAAATGCAGATGATAAAACAGGATGTACAGTTTTTTTTACAGTCCATTTTTTTTACAGATCCTACAAATTTTGCTGCATCCTACAAATTTTGCTGAGTTGTATTTTCATTTACTTCAAAGTATTTTTTAATTTCCCTTGAGACTTCCTTTTTGACCCATGGGCTGTTTAGAAGTGTATTGTTTAATTCCCCAATTATTTGGGCTTTTCCCAGTATCTTTCTGTTATTGATTTCTAGTTTAATTTTGATGCGATACAAGAATACATACTGTATGGTTTCTGTTCTTTTAAATTTGTGAAGGTATAGTTCATGCCCGGAATATGGTCTCTCTTGATGAATGGTCCACGTGCACTTGAGATGAATGTGTGTTTTCAATAAAGTGTTCTGAAAATGTCAGTTAGGTCAAGCTGATTGATAATGTTCTTCATGTCATCTGTTCCTAGCAATCACTGAGAGAGGAGTGTTAAGGTCTCCAGCTATAATTGCTTCTCCTTTCAGATCTATCAGTTTTTGCTTTATGTATTTTGAATCTATATTGTTAGGCTCATACAGGTTTAGGAATGTTATATCTTTTTAGAGAACTGACCTCTTTATTATTATGTAATATCCCTCTCTATCCCTGATAATCTTCTTTAAAGTCCACTTTATCCAAAATTAATATAAATACTCATGTTTTCTTTGAATTAATATTTTCCTGGTATATTTTTCTCCATCCCTTTTTTTTTAACCTATTCATGTTTTTATATTTCGAGTGTGTTTATTTTAGACAGCATATGTTGAAGCTTGATTTTTTTAAAATCCAGTCTGATAAAGTCTTTTAACTGGTATGTTTATACTATTTGGATTTAAAGTGATTATTGATATATTTGGATTAAAATCTATCATTTTTCTGGCTGTTTTTTTTATATTCTTTGTTTCTTATTTCCTCCATTTTTTGCCTTCTTTGGTTTTAATTAAACACTTTTATGATTCCATTTTATCTTCTCCATTTATTATTTGCACTTCTAACTTTTCTAGTGGTTTCCTTAGGGCTTACAATATACGTTTTTAGATAATTTGAGTCCATATTTTATCACTATACAATATTTTATCTTAATACTCTAGTATCACTTCACGTGTAGTGAAAGTGATACTTATAACAGAATGCTCCTCATTCCTTCCTCCTTTGTGTCACTGTGGACATATGTTCCCATTTACATATGACATAAACACCAATATATCATTGCTGTTATTGCTTTACACAGTTATTTTTTTCAAGAAACTACAAATAAGAAAAATATTATAGTTTACCTTTATCCCATTTCTAATACTTTTCATTTCCTTGGGTAGATCTACATTTCTCACCTTAACAATATTCCTTCTGCCTGAAGAACTTCTTTTGCCCTATTTTGTATAGTGGCCTGCTGGCAGTGAAATCCCTGTTTTTGTTTGAGAAAGTCTCCATTTCTCCTTCACTTTTCTAGCATATTTTCACTGGATATAGAATTCTAGGTTGACAGGATTTTTTTTCTTTCAGTACTTTAAAGGTGTTCCTCCCTTGTCTTCTTGCTTGTTTCTGAAGAGAAAACGGCCATATCCTTGTTCCTCTGTAGCTAAGGTTTTTGTTTGTTTGTTTGTTTGTTTTCTCTCCCTCTGCAGCTGTTTTCAGGCCTTTGTCTTTGGTTTTTTGCCTCTGGAGCTCCCCCATCTGTATGCTGACGATTATTTACTTACTATCATTATTACCAGATGCTTGTTAGCATGGTGGTAGGGTGTGGAGGACAGGGAGCCTTCTCTAATTTTCTACTGAAGTCTCAGTCTTTGGAGTATGCAGAGCATACTGTATCTTGGGATGTAGCCTTAGCAATGGCTTCTGTCCCTCCTCCCCTATTTTATCCCTCTACCCCTATTCCTTTCCCTTGCAGCAGCGAATAGCCTCCGGCGTCTTCAATCACTGAAGAGAACATTCCTGCAGATTAAGTTTGAGTTTTTTTCCCCTAAGTGAGACCTGGAGGCTGGAGCTGGGTAGAGTGGCCTCTGGCAATATACACTCCCTTGCAGTTTAAACCCTTTGTTCTGTGAGGAAGAAAGGCCTCTGTGGAGTTTCAACTGTGCCTGCCATTCCCTTTGTGCAGCCAATGTCTCTAAATTTTCCACATCCTTCCTGTGAGAGCCTGGTAGGTTTCCTGGAGAAAAGGCTGGGAATCTCTGCCCCCCATGACTACAGCCCCATACTCTCATATTAGTCCATATCTGGCCTCCAGCAAATCACTAAAACTTCTAGTTTAATGCTTCTACCAGGGGCTTCCCTGGTGGCGCAGTAGTTGGGAATCCGCCTGCCAATGCAGGGGACACGGATTCTGGACCTGGTCTGGGAGGATCCCACATGCTGCAGAGCAGCTGAGCCCATGAGCCACAGCTGCTGAGCCTGCGCTCTGAAGCCCACGAGCCATGACTGCTGAGGCCCCCAAGTTGCTCCGCAATAGGGGAAGCCACCACAGTGGGGGGCCTGCGCACTGCGGCCAGGAGTGGCCTCCACTTGCCGCAACTAGAGAAAAACCTGCGCACAGCAACGAAGACCCAACGCAGCCAAGAATAAATAAAATAAAATAATTTAATTTAAAAAAATGCTTCTACCAGTTTATATGGTATGCAGTGTCTTCTGTGCCCAGATAAGCAAATTCTCAGGTCCTGTGTCTCCCTACAGGCACCTGTCTCTCTTCAAGATGGCTGTTTGTCCTGTGACTTCAGTTCTCTGATAGGTTCACAAAAAGTCATTAATGTGATGCCGGGTCACCTTTTATCTTTTTTTTTTTTTTGCGGTACGCGGGCCTCTCACTGTTGTGGCCTCTCCCGTTGTGGAGCGCAGGCTCAGCGACCATGGCCCACGGGCCCAGCCGCTCCGTGGCATGTGGGATCCTCCTGGACCGGGGCACAAACCCGCATCCCCCGCATCGCCAGGCGGACTCTCAACCACTGTGCCACCAGGGAAGCCCCCACCTTTTATCTTTTTGTAACAGTGGGGGATGATCTTTTATTCTGTGTGTGTTCTCTTCATATCCTAGAGATATATGTTCTCAAAAAAAAAAATCTGTATATATATATATATATATATATATATATATATATATATATATATATACACACACACACAAGGAAATGTGTTGCCTCATTATCTGTAGTATAAAGAAAGCCTGAAAACAACACAAATGCCCCTTAAGAAGGAAGCATAAACAAAGCATGATACAGCCACAGAATGGAATATTAGGCACCATATCGTAATAGGAATGAGATGTTCAGCAGTTAAAAGGAATGTGCTGATGTGGAAAATTCTTTTCATTGAATCTTATTTTCTACAGTTTAAACATTTTTACCATGTGATCCACTTTAGAGCTCCTTCCAAATATGTCTGGACCCACGAAGTCCATCTGGACCCGTGATAGAAATAGACATCCCCATCCCCTTTGAAATTTGTTCGTGAGCTTTGCTTTGGCCAATATACATCAGTGAGGGTATTTCACTGGGTTTCAGCTGTCACTCACCCCCTTGGCAGAGAAACTTTGTGCAGGGCACAACCTGCCCAACCGTCCACAGCAACCCTGCTGAGAAGATGGAGTCAGTCTGTGGGTACGTAGACCCCAGAAATCACTTGGATGTGGGTTTAGGGCTGCCATTTCGAGATCCCGAATGCTAGAGAGGAAGCAGAGAGAATAGAAGAGACATGTGGGAGACAGACTCCAAAGCAATGAAGACACAGCAGGGCAGAGAGATGGGGCAGTGGATGGATGGGGAAGGAGTGTGAAGGATACCCAGGCGGGTACTTCTCCTGGTGTTCAAGTCTCTTGAAGGACTCGGCTCTACTTCGTCTCCATGAGCTTTGTGAGAAACTACAGTATCTTAAAATAAATCGCTACTTACGTAAGTTCGCTTGAGTGGGTTTCTGCTCTTGCAACCAAACTATCTCTAAGACACGTGCGGTTAAAGTTTTCTTGAACATTTCTTCTGACGCTTCCCAGGACAGTCTTCTGCAGGCTCTCCTGCTTCCCTGACCCCTCCGACGCTGACAGCCTCAGAACCTCTCCACGCTGCTCCTGCTGCAAAATTCTCTTCTCTTCACCCCAGCCAGTCCTGCACATTCTTCATGGCCACCCTCCCAAACCCCACCCTCCACCCTGCTAAAGCTGGACAGAATCTCTTTCTCAGCCCTGGATTTATTCCTCTCTTGAAACATTTGTCAGGTTCTGCCTTGCATTAAAGTAGTTTTGGTTATTTTATTTCTGGGGCTAAATGTTAAGCTCCCGAATGATCGTAAGTGTATCTTAGTCATCCCCAGAGGCCTTCAGTGTTTCCTAGATATTTAAATTATTCGGGCTGTTCTTACTCGGTTCTGCTACCTCCTGAAACAAGGATGGAGGGGAAGAAGCTACCATGAGCTCTCAAAACAAAGGCGCATTCTGCCCCCTCTTTCACTGAGCCCTCAAATGATAAAAATGGCAAATACTGATATTTACTCCCTGCCAGCCATTGTTCTAAGGGCTTTTATATTTACTGATGCAAGGAATTAGACTAAATCCCTATAGGGAAGGTAGAGTTATTCTCAATTTGTTGGTGAAGAAACTTGCTCAAGGGCACATAACTGAAGGAAAGAACCAGAATTATTACCCAGATGACCCATCCTCAGGGTCCATGCCTTCAATCACTTCGCCATGGGAAGGGCCTGAGAGAAGGGGGCGGGGCGACCACGCACACACTCTGGTCCATGAAGAGGATGTTAGAAGCCAAGTGCGTGCTCTCGTCAGCAGGGGACTGGAAAGGATGAAGGGAGGATTCCACCCAGAGATCAGGGGTTTCTGAAGGCACAGAGAGGCACATGATTGGTCCATGGAAAAGCTTCACACGCACATGCACATATGTATGTGAAGTTGTGTGTGTGTGTGTGTGTATCTGTGCATTTAGCGGGAGAGAAGTTCAGTGGCTTTCATAGACTCTCAAAGGCATCTGTGACCTCGTAAAAGATTAGGAAGCACAGTTTAGAGGCAGGTGAGTGAAGAAAGAGGGGGAAAGCAGGAGTGTCAGAGAGGATAAGGGAAGAGGGAAGAGGACAGAGACACAGAAGGGAGGGAAGTGAAAGAAAGAAGAACCATTCCACACACAGCAGTCCTTAGGTGAAGCACGGAGCCCTATGCTTGTTTCTAAAATACGCCAAGTGCTCAGTGCTCAGGGGCAAGGGGGTGTGTGCAGGTGGATGCTCGTGAGCTAACAAGTCCTGGGGACCAAATGACACCATGGCCCACATGCTGCCCTGTTTAACCAACTTCCCCTCTCAAGGCAGAATAGCAGATGAGGGTCTTTATGAAGACACTGAATTAGTCCTGAAGCGCCTTCAGCTGTAGGGATTGGCCTTGCTGGGCGCTGGCACTAGTTGGCGGTCCATGTGCTTGGGGACAGATCGGTACCCAATATGGATAACACTCCACCACTCCATCCCCTACTCACTCATACTCCATCGCTCTGCAGTTAACCAACCAGCTTGAAACAATAATAGCAGGTCTGTCCTGCCCGCCCTCTTTAATGTCTCTCTTTGGAACATTGGATCCTTCCAAGGATGCCACCGTCTTGCTCCAAGGGTTAGTACAGAACAGTGGTTGAGAGTGTGGGCTCAGGAGTTTAGATTCAAGCTCTGCCACTTGCTCCAGGATCTTGAACAAGTAACTTACCCTCGGTTTTCTCATCTACAAAATTGGGATTGAAATAATTCCAAATGCATGGGGTTGTCTTGTGTATTAAGTACACTCGAACACGTAAAGTCCTCGGGATGTTGCCTGGAACAGGGTATGCGCTTGGGAAACTTTAGCTGTTGTCAGTTTGCAAAGCAGCTTGGGGCTCTTCCCTGGGAGGGCACCTCAAAGCCAACCACTTAGCCACGCTCCCTAACCACCAGTGGGGTTGAATGGGATTTCCCAGCCAGATCACTCACTGATTCACGAAACCTGGCCCAAGGCTTTGGGTGAAGAGGACCCTCAGTTACAACAGTCGTAAGAAGAGACCACAGAATCTAGACAATTCTGAAAGAGGAGGGTTATCTGAGCAAGGACAGAATTATGAGATAAAGGGTTTAGCCTCCAAAGAGGACTGCTTTGTGCTTTTGCTTTTTTTTTACAGTATCTTTTGTGTGTGTGTGTGTGTGTGTGTGTGGTACACGGGCCTCTCACTGCTGTGGCCTCTCCCCTTGCGGGGCACAGGCTCCGGACGCGCAGGCTCAGTGGCCATGGCTCACGGGCCCAGCTGCTCCGCAGCATGTGGGATCTTCCCGGACCGGGGCACGAACCCGTGTCCCCTGCATCGGCAGGCGGACTCTCAACCACTACACCACCAGGGAAGCCCTACAGTATCTTTTATCACTATAAAAGCAAAATAAGAATGTTGTGGAAAACTTGAGAAGTACTGCAAAGTTTTAAACTAACCTCTTTCAAAATTCCTTCATAAAAATTCCATTGCTGTTATCATTTTGTTGTATTTCTGCCCATACTTTTTATATTAAAAATAGTCACTATCTATCCAGCCCGGTTTGGGGGTTGAACACTATAATATCAGCATTTTATTACATTACCAAAACCTTTTTGCTGACTTCCTGGTAACAATGATGAGTCAAATGGGCTTTATAATTCTTCCTCTTCCCCAAGCTCACAAAATGAGCCAAGGAAAATAGAAAAACACTGAAATGGGAAAAACAGTCTTCAAATTCTCCAGAAACACAGTAGGGCACAGCTTCCTGGCTCACCCTTGGAAAATTGGTAGCTGGTGGAAGATTCTGGTGAGCAGAATTCTGAGGTGGCCTCTAACCCACAGAGAAGGCGAGTTGTGAATCAGCAAAGCCTGGGGGATTCTCACAGCATCCCCGAAATGGATGGCGGGGGGGGCTGAAGAGGCCACCCTAGGAGGAGTCACGGAAACACCATTGGCCTGGAGAGGAGGAGTCTCTGACTGCTGCTGCAGGAAATCGGGGAGGCCGGAGAAGTGAACAGAACTTTCCTCATGGCCTCTCCAGGCTCGAGTTTAAATAACCAGCAACCAGCTACCCATCAGCACATCGCCTGCCCCAAATCTACCATACATCTACCATAAGTACAGGTCCTCAGAATTCGGGACCAAATAAAAATAATGATATAAGATCTTAGGGAAAAGCAAGGCAGGGAGAAAGAAATAGATGATAAACCTTGAAGAAAGTGAAACAGGAAAATAGAGTATCTGGGATGGAGTGTGGGATCGGACAGAGGGTCAAGGCAACCTTTCAAAGGGAATGGAATTTGCATTAGTCCTGACCAGGGTGAGGGCTTCAGTCAAGCAAAAATCTCCGTCAGTGGTGAAGTCACCCAGGGAGCTTATAAGCAAACAACCACAACAGCAAACTTCACTAGCTGTACTTTGGCTCCACCCTAGGGTTTGGGTTGAGGCCCAGACACCAGTCCTATTTTAAAACTCACCAGGTAATTCTAGAGGATGAAAAGTGTTGAGAAACACTGTTTGAGATGCACATCTTTGCATACAAAACAATTTCTTATTTCAGATTATTAAACTTGCTTCCTAATAAAAGGATGACTGTTCAAATTGTAGGAACACTTCGGGGTTCATGATAAAGACTGCCAGAATATTTCCAAGAAAAGGGTGCAACACATTGTAAAACAACTGTACCCCAATTAAAAAAAAAAAAAGGCTGCAACAACTTCACGTTCAAGGGGACTACTTTGAAAGGGGGGTAGTTCTTTATTGAATGTGCACGTTCACTCCTATTTCTCAAGCCTTTCACTGACATCAGGCACAGAAGCCCCTTGCCTACCATGTATTATTTTTATTCTTTGGGGGACGTGGTATTCCTTCTCATCTTTCTCCTTTCTTCTTCATCTCTTTGTTCTTTCTTTTTTTATTCTAAGTTTTCTTAACAGAATCTCCCTGTGTCTTCTGCTGGCCAGCAGGATCCAGTGATGGGACTTGTGGCAGATTCTACAGTAGACGACCTCCCCCATCTACTTCACTGAGTCTTGGCTGGATTCATGGAAAATAAAGGCACTGAAGCCCCAGTCCTCTTTCAGGGTGTGGGCATAAACACCAAGTACTTAATCATAGATGTAGTGGTAAGTTGAAGGTGAAATAGGTCTGTCCTCAGAGGCGATGTACACAAAATACCCACATGCTTACAGCGTGGTTCATTTCACGGCGGGGGTTCGTAGGCACATGCATCGCCACAGCCTCCTTCCCCTTCTTTTTCTCCAGCCCTGTGTATGCCCCTTCCACTTTGATGACAAAGGGTTTTGGGGGCAAGAATACTCAGGACTACAAAACCTGTCACTTAAGACACAGAGAAATCAACTACAGAGTCTCCAACCTCAGAGTCTTCATCTCTTCATTTATTTGTTTTTTTTCTCTCTCAAGATTCTATGTATGATTTCCTCTGAGCAGTTTAAATTTAGCAAATCTTGGTTTATTGATTTCTTTTTTAAAATTTAAAGCCTACTCCTTAGAGTTCCTATAAATATCGTCCTGGAGGCGAGGGGACCTGGCTGGGACCTCCATCATCCCATCTACCCTTAGGGATGAGGCTGACTGGATTGTCCAGGGGACAGTTCACAGCTCTCCTTAATCCTTTAAAGGCATCCCATGCAGTGCTGCATCTTGGTGGAAGAGGATGGCCTTCCCACCCAAGAAGGGCATTCTCCAGGCATGGCAGTAAGAAGACTACTTCCCGCAACTTCAGATCCGTGTACTAGAGGAGTGTGATGACCAAGATGGCAACAGTGAAAGAGAAACTGTTAGGAGCTCTGAAATAGCACCTCCTCTCACAGCTGAAGAATATGCCTAAGGGTTTATAGAAGGGGAAAAAGAAGGTGCAGAATACCTCCAGCAGAGGGACGGTTCTTTTCCACTTCTCTCCTGGCTGCCTGGGAATTTTAGCTGATTATTCTCATATAAGAGCTATGTGATGTTAAACATCTGTTGGCTAGGAAATATTTAGATAATTGAAAACAGGATTTGTTTAAATTCCAGACCTTGGAATCAAGCTCAACTACTGCCCACTCTTACCCTGTAGCCTGGGCCTTTGGCCACGAGACCTTGCTGGGGCCCCAGCACGGGCTGCCTGGGGAATGGGTTTCCCCAAGGTTGCCAAAAAACAGACATTTGGCCTCCTAGGCTCAGAATGTCTGAAAGTAGAAATGCTCATTTTCGGTCCAGATGAAATGCTCGTTTGTATCCAGATGTTTTGGCTACCAAAACAAAATTTAGAACAGCATAAGGAATTTCTTACCTCCCCCGATTCTGGATACCTACACTGATCTTGAACCCTTTCGTATTAAGCCAGACTTCGTGGTTCTTAAGCAAGCACAGCTCCATTGTAAACCAGTTACATTATCAGGAGCTCATTAGCAGTTAGCTGCAGGCAATGCAGAGTCAGGATTTTGCACATATATATTAATAGGAATAATAGGCAACACTAGGAGTATTTTCTATGAGTTGGGACACAATGTTAAGTGCTTTAAATGCAATGATTTAATCCTTATAGGGTCCCTATATAGTAAGCACCAACATTCACTCTGTTTTATAGATGAGAAAATGGGAACACAAAGAAGCTTAGCATCTTGAACTGAATCTGAGGAGCCGGAAGGATGGAGTCACCAGTTCCTGAGATGAGGACCAGGAGGGATGGACGTTTAGGCAAAGGGAAATCACGACTTTTTTTTTTTTTTTTTTGCGGTACGTGGGCCTCTCACTGTTGTGGCCTCTCCCGTTGCGGAGCACAGGCTCCGGACGCGCAGGCTCAGCGGCCATGGCTCACGGGCCCAGCCGCTCCGCAGCATGTGGGATCTTCCCAGACTGGGGCATCGGCAGGTGGACTCTCAACCACTGCGCCACCAGGGAAGCCCCAATGACTTCTATTTTTGACAGGTTAAAGCTGAGGTGCCAATGAGGCACCTAAGTGGAAATGTCAAGGAAGCCTTTGGATCCAGATATCTGGAGTTCAGAAGCAAAGTAGAGACTAGGCATGCAAATTGGAAGGCACGAGGGTGTGGATAGCATTTAAGCCATGGTACTTAAATGGAAGTATGGAAGGGAACATCTAGAGCAAGAGTGCAGAGGAGAAGTCTGAGGGCAGAGTCTGAGCACGTCCACATTAGGAGGTCAGAAAGAGGAGCCAGTAAAGGAAATAAGGGGTGGCCAGGAGAGGACACAAGAGCTTGGGGGGGCCAAGCCCCAGTTAAGAAAGCATTTCAAGGAAGAGGGAGTGGTCAACTTGTCAAAGGCTGCCAACAGGTGGAGTGTGATGAGATGAGACACATGGCAACAAGAGGTCATGGTGGACCTTGATGAGAGCAGTTGCCACTGAGTGGTGGGCTCAAAGCCTGCCTGGATTTGCTGGGAGACTTAGCTGTACCACTGCTGTCCTTCCCTCTTCAATTCCAGTCACGTCCACTGCCACTCCATTTCAGCCACGCACTAATGGATCTTCTCTCCCCATCACTCTGAATACCTGCCCTTCTCAAATCTTAAACTCAAGTGTTATAACCCCAGTCCTTTCAGCACTCCCCCTCTTTATCTCACGGTTACTGACCTGGGTTCTTGGCCTCCCTTAATCGATAGAAGTTGATAAGGGGCCAGACAAAAAAATTTAGGCAATACTCTATAGGGGTTCCTGCTGCAGCAGAAGGGAGCGAAAACAAGTACAGTAAGTCCCCTACATACGAACCTTCAAGTTGAGAACTTTCAAAGATGTGAATGTGTTGGGGCTTCCCTGGTGGCGCAGTGGTTGAGAGTCTGCCTGCTAGTGCAGGGGACACAGGTTCGAGCCCTGGTCTGGGAGGATCCCACATGCCACGGAGCAGCTGGGCCCGTGGGCCACAACTACTGAGCCTGCACGTCTGGAGCCTGTGCTCCACGACAAGAGAGGGCGCGATAGTGAGGGGCCCGCGCACCGCGATGAAGAGTGGCCCCCACTCGCCACAACTGGAGAAGGCCCTCGCACAGAAACGAAGACCCAACACGGCCAAAAATAAATTAATTAATAAACTCCTACCCGCAACGTCTTCTTAAAAAAAAAAAAAAGATGTGAATGTGCATTGCATCAACATCAGGCATGAGTGAAATTGCAGCTTTGACTTACAAACTTACTTTGTTGGACTCACAAACAGGTTGGACTTATGATGGGAATGGAGCTCAT
This sequence comes from Delphinus delphis, assembly GCF_949987515.2. NCBI lineage: Eukaryota > Metazoa > Chordata > Mammalia > Artiodactyla > Delphinidae > Delphinus > Delphinus delphis. The sequence continues at coordinate 75,007,664 of NC_082697.1, forward strand.
TTGTATGTAGGGGACCTACTGTAACAGGTTCTGTTGCTCGCTCCTCAAGTGGGGACAGGCTGGTTCTTTACATGGGGGGAGGGGAGGGGTGTGTCCAGGGGTCAGGCTAGAGGGTGGCTTAGGTGGTCTGCCCACCCCCTTGGTGCTGCTGTGTGCAGGGCGCATGGGTAGTACCCTGCTTTTGCTCCTGGCTCTTCAGAAGTGGCAGTTGGCTGTTTGGTTTTTTTGTATCTTGTCCATAATTTGCCCCAACTGTGCATGCACACAGCTATTTCTATTCTCATAAAAGTTTCTTGTGTTCTGTTCCTTGAGGAGATGTTTGTCCAGGTGCAGGCACTCAGCACAGGGTCCCAGGTCCCAGCCTGTCTCACCACTATACCCTTTCCTTTGCTCCATTTCTCCTCGACCCCTTCATTTCTCCTTCTGATGCTCTTACTTTCTTCAATTCTTTCTATTCCAGACTAAAATCCCTTGCCCCTGCCCCCATCTCTTGCACCCCCTACCAAAGAAGTCCTCATTCTGCTTCTCAGCTGACTGAGGCGCTAGAGAAAGTTAAACCACCCCCGCCCCCCCAGAAAGATGCCACCGCGAATTCCTGATCCCGGCTGGTCTCCCCCACCCCTCCCACTACTGCCTGACCATCCTCCTATTGGCTGGCAGTCAGATCTCATCACAGCTCTCCACGATCATTGCCCTTATTACAAAGCTTTAACGATCTCCTCCCTAACTCACCTTTTCCCCCTCCACCAGCAGAAACATTCTTGCCAAGTTGGAAAATCTTTTTAGAAAACAGATTCCAGAACTTCTGGCTCAACTCGGTGCTCTGGGAGCACACAATCAATTCGAATGAGAAATTAATCCTGGATACCAGGGACAGCCTGATTCCTAGTCCCCCCCGAGCCAGACAGAGAAAGCCCTGCCAGTGGCAAATGGATGACAGAGGTAAAGGATGAACACTGGCAGGGACGCAGACGCTATTCCAGACAGTCGGAGGCTGCCTGTGCACCTCGGCATCACAGCAGGGGCCTCATTCTTACATGGCAGCTCATGGTCCCCTCAGAGACACCTGGGGCCAAGCGGGGCCGTTCCATTCCTCAGTCATGCATGACTCTTAATATTTAAAGATGAACACACATGTCCCTTGGGTATTTTAGCTCCACCCTCGTTCCCTGTCCTTGGACGTGTACAGAATACAATAGATTCTGGTGAGATACTTACAATGGAAAATATTCCAACAATTCCCTAAAGAATCAGAAGGAGTTGTCATTTGCTGGGTTCTTGGGTGTGCCGGTTATTAGGTAGGTACTCTATAGTGACACTATAGTTATGCCAGGGTCTCTGCTGGGCTCTGGGTAGACGGTGGTGATAAACCGGACACAGTTTTCACCCTCATGGACTAATAGAGGAGACAAGCTTTAAACTAGCAACCTCACACGAAAATATTTAACTGTAAACAGTAAAATTGCTACCAAAGAAAAATAGGTGCTGCTATGGGTTGAACTGTGTCCCTCTGCAAAAAAAGGTGTGTCGAAATCCTAACCCCCAGTACTTCAGAAAGAAACTTCTTTGGAAAAAGGTAGTTGTAAATATAAGTGGCTGAGTTCAGATGGGTCATACTGGAGCAGGGTAGACTCTTTTTTTTTTTTTAATGCAAGTGAAATCTCTTTATTCTTTTTTTTTAATGTTTTATTTATTTTACTTTACTTATTTTTGGCTGTGTTGTGTCTTCATTGCTGCTCACGGGCTTTCTCTAGTTGCGGCGAGCAGGGGCTACTCCTTGTTGTGGTGTGTGGGCTTCTTACTGTAGTGGCTTCTCTTGTGGCAGAGGATGGGCTCTAGGCATGCGGGCTTCAGTAATTGTGGCACGCGGGCTCAGTCACTGTGGCTCACGGGCTCTAGAGCGCAGGCTGAGTAGTCGTGGCACACAGGCTTAGTTGCTCCGCGGCATGTGGAACCTTCCTGGACCAGGGATCGAACCCATGTGCCCTGCATTGGCAGGCAGATTCTTAACCACTGCGCCACCAGGGAAGCCCCAGGGTAGACTCTTAATCCTATATGACTGATGTCCTTATAAGAAAAGGAGAGAGACACAGAGAGGAGAATGCTATGAAGACAGAGGCACAGGGAGGGAAGATGGCCCTGTGAGGATGGAGACAGAGCATTCCCAACATTTAGAGCAGTGGTACCCTCCACAGCATTTCCAGCTTCACCTCCATCAGTAAAGATGTTTAGCCTCTACTCCCAATGTGCACGTTTACTTAAAATTATGACCATGAGCCACTGTACTCAAATATTCTGTACATTATAAAACATACACAATTTCGGAGGATGAGATTTTTTTAATTAAGATTGATTCAAAAGAAAATTAATGTAAATTGAAAGACCACTGATTTGGACGTTGGGATAGAAGATTATGAGCCAGCCAAGGAGTGGCCAGAGAGGCAGAGGGAAAACTAGAAGAATAGGATGTCATGGAAATTTTTTAAGTGTTTTAGGAAAAAGCTAGTGATTACAATATCGAATATTGCTGAGCAATCTGGTAAAATGAGGACCAGAGAAGGGTCTTTGGGTTTGACACCTGGTAGGTGTTGGTGACTTTAATAGGAGCAGTTTCCATGAAGCGGTGAGTTTGGAAGCCACACCAGAGAGTTGAAAAAGAAAGGCATGAACTCATTTCATCACCCCAGCTACCCTGCAAGGTGAGAATCATTACTGTCATTTACAAATGAGATCAAGGCTCAGAGCTGTAAAGACTGTGCTTTGGTTTTTATACTGTAGGAGGAAGAGTGAAAATTTAATACCAAGCCTGCCCAGATTTACAATACTTGGATTCTTGCATGGAAGAAAGCTAATAGGTATAAAATGTCATTCGGTAGAAGCAGGGCCTGCGTTAAAGTAGGAACTACTGGTCATGAATAGTACAGTGTTGGTTGCAGAACATTCTGGGAACTCCAGTTGAGGAATAGAGCAAAACTCCTCACCCCAAGACTCCTAAGCAAAAAGGCAGGTTCACCCAACCTCTAAAAGGGGATCCAAGTACCGTGGAGTGTGTCTTAGGAGGAGGTTGGGTCCTAACATCAGCCCATAATGTAAAAATTGCCTAGAGTAAAAATGGCCCTTGGAAAGTCTGCTCCACTGGAGAATAACATACTATATCTCAGGAGGTCCAACCGGGCACTTCTTCCTCCTGCGAGGACAGATCTTTGTTCTTCGAATGAGCACCACATGAATCCATTGACTTGCACTGTGGGGCCATATTGTATGAAAAATACATCTCTTTAAACACAGGATGAACCTCAGCCCAGAGTAGCCCAAGGACCCCAAGACAAACCAAGAGAGCAGGAGAGTCAGGCCTCCTTTCGCACAGCTCACTGGGGCATTCACTCACCAGGCAGATTAGCCCGTGGTACTTACATTGTTCTCACTCTCGTTGGACTATTTGGGAGTAATAAGGATTGAACTTAACCTCCCACCATAAACAACTAGAGAACGGGACACTCTGTTTCCAGGCACTGGACTGTGAATCAACAGTTTTCAGACTTTGGGGCACAGGTGGCACAGGGCTGTGAACCCTGGGGGGAAGAGAAACAACTGAGGTGACCCTCTGATTGCCCAGCTTTCTTTGCAGAGCACAGGAGTAGGGAAGGGAATACAGCCGGGCCTCTCTGAGTTGAGGAGATAGAGCTGGAAGCTTGGGGAGGCTGAGGCAGCTGGAAATTCAGGGCAGAGTTCTGGAAAGGAGGGAGCTTTGCATGAAAAGTGCTTCATAAATCTGCACAGGGGTCCCCTCGACTGTTTGCTGAGCACTGGCTACGTATGCGTAGAGTAAACTCCACTAGGCCAACAAAGGATGCCTTGAGTGTTTAAGCTGACCAATTCCCAGAGCTTACACAGAACAGGGCGACATTTGAGCTCCAGTGAGCAGAGTGGTGAGTGCTCACTGATGACCCAGTGGAGACCCCAGAGACCCCCACTTCAGTGGTAGGGCTCAACTATCACTGGAGTGGAGGCTTCTCTAGATCCACCCTAGCAAAGCTCAGAGGGATCAAAGGGATCAACCAGTAGCTTATCTGCCTGCCGAGAGCTCAGCACAATATTTGAGGGAAGAAAACAAAATCTAAAATGACTAGACATTCCAAGAAGCAGGGAAACATACTCCTGCCATCACTCTGAAATGCGTGTAGTTGAATGTGTGTGAGCTACATGTGACCCTGCCCTGCTCCTTGCGTAAGACCCTAACTCAAGGTCAGCCCTTTGCTCTGTTCTTTGGGACTTTTTTTTTTTTTTTTTGGCCGCACTGCACGGCATGCAAGTTCCCCAACCAGGGATCAAACCTGTGCCCCCTGCAGTGGAAGCGCAGAATCTTAACCACTGTACCGCCAGGGAAGTTCTGCAGCCCTTTGCTTTGAACATGATTTATACACGGCTTCTTCCCTTACACATAGGCAGCTCTCCTGCCCTCCTCCTTCTTCCTGGTCTCATGGGCTTTTGCTAAAGAAAGATCACCGACATTTAAATGTCCCAACATTTTACATTAATTGCAGAGAAGCATGACTTTTGGAAATGGCCATGGCCTTCATCACAAAAAGAATAAAACAGACATGTATATGTCAGACATTAGACATCAGACATTAGAGACATTAATATACCCTTTTTTTTTTTTTTTTTTTTTTTTGCAATACGCGGGCCTCTCTCTGTTGTGGCCTCTCCCGTTGTGGAGCACAGGCTCCGGACGCGCAGGCTCAGCGGCCATGGCTCACGGGCCCAGCTGCTCCGCGCATGTGGGATCTTCCCGGACCGGGGCACGAACCCGCATCCCCTGCATCGGCAGGCGGACTCCCAACCACTGCGCCACCAGGGAAGCCCTAATATACCCTTTTAATGAATAGTCTTGATGGTTTTATATGCTATTTTTATTGCACTTTGTTTGGGATATTGTGTGGCATTAAGCAGCAAAAAGCCAGATACTATGAGGTTTCATGCCACAGATTAAAATATAAGATGTTTATCTTCCAAATCTATGTAACAAATGAAAAATTAAGCATGATTCATGGAACACAAGACATGAGGAAGAAAACAAGAGTTGTATAAATGTAGGTTTTTAATATAGGACAACAGACACTAGGTCAAGTGTTATTGTTGAATAAGGAAGGACCCAACAGTAAAAGAAAGACCCCTGGCTGTCAGGATCAGACCCAGGGTTGACTCACGCAGCTGTCATTGAATAATTCTGTGACTTGGGACAAATTCTGAAATCTCCCCTAGTCTGACCTCTGCCACTTTCCAGCTGTGCATCCTTAAACAATGTGCTTAACTTCTTTGTCCTCAGTTTTCTCCTCTACTAAATGAGAATGATAATCATACTGACCTTGTAGGGTTGTTTTGAGTATTAAATGAGTTAATAATACATCTAAAGTACTAACAACAATACCTGGAGCATGGTTCTTGCTCAAAGTTAGCCATCATTATTGTCGTTATTATTTTATTTCATTATGATCACATTCTCATCTGTATAATGGGTATAATATCACCCGTGTCCTGTGCTTGACAGAAGGATCAAACAGAACATAAGCATAAAGCCTCTTACAGATTGCCTAGCACATAGTAGGAGTTACATTAATGGTATATATTATTCAGGAAATAGTAAAGGATAGTTGAACAGATTTGAACACATAAAATTGTTAAAATTCTATATATCAAAATATTAATAAAGTTAAAGGGCAAATGGGAAAATGTTGGCAATAAATATGAGAGCCTTAATAAACAGAGTTCATACAAATTGACAAAAAGTTATAGAGACAAAGGAAGTAAACAAATAATTCATAGGAAGAAATATAAATGGCAAATAAAGTATTGCTTAAGCTCATTAAGAACCAAAGAAATGTAAATTAAATAATAGTGAGGTGGTAAGACGCTATTTCTGGAAAGCTGTCTGGCAAAATGTATCAATAATCTCGAAAAATACCCATGCTCTTAGAGCCAATAATGCCTCCTCTCGGGATAAATTCTTAGGCAATAACGAGAAAAGTCGACAAAGATGGATTACTGAAATGTACTTTCAGTATTATTTATAACGATCGTGTACAGATGAAGGTATAATTTGACTATTTCTCTTTTTCGTGGCCTTAATGTTGTTATCGTATTGTTTTACCAATAAACACACACTGGTAAAAGGACCACTTTTACGTGAAGACATAATAACACCTAGAGAGATCTTCAGATTGCTTTGAACCAATAACTGCTGCTTCTTGGACACAACAAAATGCCTGAATGTTTCATTGTAGTTTTAGACTTGGGGAAAGGTTCGTCTTCAGAGGCATGAGAAAAGTGCCAGTGTTGGTTATATGGATATGAATGGCGTGGTTGGTTAGTTGGTTAGCTTGCGATGAGGCTTCATAAGTAACAGAGCTTCACTTGCAAAAGAGACAGTCACTCTATCTGCAATGGGGAACACAGAAGCTGGAGAAACCTCTAGTAGCTCAGCCCCAGCTGAGCTGAGTCAAACTGGCCAGGGTGGAGGCCAGAGCCACTGGGAGTGACTGCCTGTTTGTTCTTGAAAGAAAACCTCCTTGGCAACCTGCCACATTATTACTCCCTTCCATTGGCAAGCTTGCATTTTTTGTGAGACTAAAAAAAAAAGTCAGAAAAATGAGAACCTTTGCTTTTTTTGGTAAGTGATTTTTTTTTTTTTTTTTTTTTTAAGAGCAATGGTGTTTAGAATAGTCACAGTCTGGAGACAACTCTGCCATCCTAAAAGTCCCTGAAGGCATCACTTTTAACACCTTTATTTTTGGAACCTCTTGCCAAGAAGCAAAGTCATTTTCTGGAGCTATATCTCTAGTTGAGAAAGCTAATGGCACTTTTTACCTCCGTTACACTTTCACTCGCTCAGAGAAGGAAAAAAATCCGGGACTGCATGTTCAGTTGAGTCTGAGGTGTTACCTTTTAGACACAGAATCACAGAGCAGGAAGAAACCAGAAAGTTCTGGTCTGGTTGCTTGGACGCCTCAGTGCGGGTGTAAACCAGCCTGGCTTCCCATGATCCAGACTTAAGGACGGAAGGGACTTCCCTGGTGGTCCAGTGGTTAAGACTCCGCTTCCAAAGCAGGGGGCGTGGGTTCGATCCCTGGTTGGGGAACTAAGATCCCACATTCCGCGAGCTGCGGCCAAAAAAATTAAAAAACAAACAAAAAACAGACTTAGGACTGGGAGAGGAGGGGATTTGTTTCCACCCTTAATCAGTCCTGGCCACACAGACCATTCTGATGGAGCAAAGACAACCGCCCCATGGAGCAGAGACACTGAATGCTTCTCCAGAGTCTGTTTTCTGTATCTTTCACAGAGAGAGAGGGAAGAAAAGTCCCCTTAATTCTCCCAGCCGGGGCTTTGGCTCAGACACAAGCAATTCCTTCGTCTCCTCTGACCCTCTGTCCTCAGTATTCTGTAGGTGATACTCAGCAGTTCAGTCCTGGGACTGCAGGATGATGTCGTAGACACTCCAGGAACCCCAGACGAACGCGGTGGGCATTTGCAGCTGCGGAGAGTGTCTCGGGCTCTTGGCAGGCGCGCGGCTGAGAGGGTCTAATCCATGCTGCCCCTGGCGGAGGTGAGGTGCCTTTGACCACCTGTCAGAGGCTGGTGCTCCTGGGGTTGCTCCCTTGCCATCAGGCCCCAAGGTGTGCGGCCCCGAGAGTCACGGGTGCCCGTCTCCTGAGTGATCAGGCATGGCCCAGCGCGGGCGGGAGGGGCAGGCTTTCTACCTGGTTTCCCACCTGTGGCCAGTAGGTCCTGCTGATTCACATCACTGTGCTCTCAGCAGACTGCAGCTCTGGCTCATTTGTTCTAGTTAATAATAAAAAATAAGTAAATACACAGTGTACCCATCTCACACTTACCTAGGGAAACCCCCAAGAATCTGGGGATGGCAGAGGATGGGTTTTGCAGCTGCTGCCGTCCATCAGGCTGGTTCTGTGGCCTGAGCTCAGGGCCGAGGCATGGAGGCCCATGTCAGGTAGGGGTGGGGGCCAGGGCCACATGCTTCGGAGACAGGAGGCCACACAGCCTTTTCTTGTCCTTCTCAGTCACTCCCTCTGTCTTCCACGGGGAAAGAAGCCTGGAAGCTGGGCCAGAGGCAAACTTGGGGGAAATGTGTGTGAACGGGGAAAGGATGTAGCTCAGGAAATGGCTGCTCTATGCCCGGACTCCCCCACTCCTCGGTCCCATCCCAGACCCCAGCGTTACCCAGAACGCGCTTTCTCAGAAGTTTTAGAATGTGGCGTGCCAGCTCCAGCCCTTTTGTTCTCCGGCCTGCCTTTTTTTTTTTTTAATCTCATGGAGGATTCTAGCCTTTACTCTTGCCAACCTTCAGCTCTCCTTGCTCCGTTGGCTTTCCCAGCCAGCCTGACCCTCTGGGTCAATATGAAGACTTTGCTGCCAGTACTTGCATGTGTCTTGTCTCCCCATAATCCCCCATTCCCACCTGCAAATACCCCAGGTCAGGGTCTATCTGTCTATTTTCTTTTATCTTCCTCCAAAAGGGCCGCGTGCTACTAAGGAAGATTACATAAATATTCAGGTCGTGAGACCCCAAAGATGTAGCTGGCTCCCAAACACACCTGTTGGTCGCTTATCAGGCCCTGACCTGCCACCCTCATTGGCTTTCACTCACCTTCACTATCGCCATCAGCCTTCCCTTTCAACCTACCTGATCCACCCGCATCCGACCCTTCACGAGTGAACTTCCCCCAGCTTCCCAGGGTAAACGGAAGTCACAACCCAGGAATTCCCTGGACTTCACTTCACCCACCCTCCTCCCCTGCCTTGGAGAGACACCTTCTCCCCTGTGTGTGCTCGGGGTCTCCGCGGGCACCTTCCTTCCTCACCTGGTTCTGCTTGTTAACCCGTCTCAGCGTCAACAACATCGTCTCCGTGCTCACCACCGGCATCCCCTCAGCTCACCAGCGTATTCAAGTCTCCCCAGACTCACTCTCTTCCTTCTTCAACTTGGACCATTTGCTGAAACTTAGGACACCAATACTCAGTCAGTGGACTATTACCACCCTCTCGCTCAATGCTTTATGAGGCATCTAATGCCGTTGACCATCCCTAAGTCTCAAAGTTTTTCCCGGTTTCCCCCTTTCCTCTCTGACAGTGGTCCTCCCAGGCTTCCAGTTGCAACATCCCTACCTTCCCCTGGATTTTGCTCTTCCGCAGGCCTCCGCCTTTGCTGCGTTCATCCTCTGTTCCACATGCCTCCCTGGGTGAACTTATCAGCGACTTCAGCTCCAACAATCCCTTGTCTATCGATGATGCCCAAATCCAAGCCTCCATCCACTCTTATTCTTGATTTCTCCCTGGAAAGTACTGCAGGCCCCCTGAATTCCACAACCCATCACCAGACTCGTCTTCTTCCCTCACCGATTTCAATGAACATCGCCATCCACCGAGCCTCCCAAACTGGGACCATCGTCATTCTTCAGCACTCCTGCTGAATGTCTCGCTGCTCCTGGAACCAGCCAGGCCATTTCACAACTGTAATCATTCTGTCTTTCATGCCTCTTGTTTGCCTGGTAAATTCCTGCTTCTACCTGTAAAATCAGGGCAAAGGTCAGCGACCTCCTCTTGCACGCCTCTGCCCTCTTCCCTGGGGTTACTTGCGTGTTCCTTTGTGCTCATGTAACATTTTGTGCCTTTCCGGCCATGGCCTGTCTTGGGCCAATTTACCCTGTACATGGCTGCCTTCCCCTCTGGGCTCAGGAAATGGATCCTCTGCGCCTGGACTCCCCAGCTCGTCAGTCGCTGGAAGGTAGTTTCTCTTCCTTTTTTTTTTTTTTAAATTAATTAATTAATTAGGCTACGCTGGGTCTTAGTTGCGGCGTGTGGGATCTTTAGTTGTGGCATGTGGGATCTTTAAGTGCAGCATGTGGGATCTTGTTCCCTGACCAGGGATCGGACCCGGGCCCACTGCATTGGCAGGGTGCAGTCTTAGCCACTGGACCACCAGGGAAGTCCCTCTCTTCCATTTTTATGTTTTATTTTTATTTTTTGAATTTTATTTTATTTATATTTTTATACAGCAGGTTCTTACTAGTTATCCATTTTATACATCTTAGTGTATACATGTCATTCCCAATCTCCCAATTCATCCCCCACCCCGACCACCCCCCCCCGCCACTTTCCCCCCTTGGTGTCCATACATTTGTTCTATACATCTGTGTCTCAATTTCTGCCTTGCAAACCAGTTCATCTATACCATTTCTCTAGGTTCCACATATATGCGTTAATATACGATATTTTTCTTTCTGACTTACTTCACTCTGTCTGACAGTCTCTAGATCCATCCACGTCTCTACAAATGACCTAATTTTGTTCCTTTTTATGCCTGAGTAATATTCCATTGTATATATGTACCACAACTTCTTTATCCATTCGTCTGTTGATGGGCATTTAGGTTGCTTCCATGTCCTGGCTATTGTAAATAGTGCTGCAATGAACATTGGGGTGCATGTGTCTTTTTGAATGATGGTTTTCTCTGGGTATATGCCCAGTAGTGGGATTGCTGGGTCATATGGTAATTCTATTTTTAGTTTTTTAAGGAACCTCCCTACTGTTCTCCATAGTGGCTGCATCAATTTACATTCCTACCAACAGTGCAAGAGGGTTCCCTTTTCTCCACACCCTCTCCAGCATTTGTTGTTTGTAGATTTTCTGATGATGGCCATTCTAAATGGTGTGAGGTGATACCTCATTGTAGTTTTGATTTGCATTTCTCTAAGGATTAGTGATGTTGAGCAGCTTTTCATGTGCTTCTCGGCCATCAGTATGTCTTCTTTGAAGAAATGTCTATTTAGGTCTTCTGCCCATTTTTGGATTGGGTTGTTTGTTTTTTTAATATTGAGCTGCATGAGCTGTTTATATATTTTGGAGATTAACCCTTTGTCCGTTGATTCATTTGCAAATATTTTCTCCCATTCAGAGGGTTGTCTTTTCGTCTTGTTTGTACTTTCCTTTGCTTTGCAAAAGCTTTTAAGTTTCATTAGGTCCCATTTGTTTATTTTTGTTTTTATTTCCATTATTCTAGGAGGTAGATCAAAAAAGATCTTGCTGTGATTTATGTCAAAGAGTGTTCTTCTTATGTTTTCCTCTAAGAGTTTTATAGTGTCCGGTCTTACATTTAGGTCTCTAATCCATTTTGAGTTTCTTTTTTGTGTGTGGTGTTAGGGAGTGTTCTAATTTCATTCTTTTACATGTAGCTGTCCAGTTTTCCCAGCACCACTTATTGAAGAGACTGTCTTTTCTCCATTGTATATCCTTGCCTAGTTGACCATAGGTGCGTGGGTTTATCTCTGGGCTTTCTATCCTGTTCCATTGATCTATGTTTCTGCTTTTGTGCCAGTACCATATTGTCTTGATTACTGTAGCTTTGTAGTATAGTCTGAAGTCAGGGAGTCTGATTCCTCCATCTCCATTTTTTTCCCTCAAGACTGCTTTGGGGTCTTTTATGTCTTCATACAAAAGACCCCAGCTATTCGGGGTCTTTTATGTCTCCATACAGATTTTAAGATTTTTTGTTCTAGTTCTGTAAAAAATGCCACTGGTAATTTGTTAGGGATTGCATTGAATCTGTAGATTGCTTTGGGTAGTATAGTCATTTTCACAATATTGATTCTTCCAATCCAAGAATATGGTCTGTCTCTCCATCTGTTTGTATTATCTTTAATTTCTTTCATCAGTGTCTTATAGTTTTCAGCATACAGGTCTTTTGTCTCCCTAGGTAGGTTTATCCTAGGTATTTTATTCATTTTGTTGCAGTGGTAAATGGGAGTGTTTCCTTAATTTCTCTTTCAGATTTTTCATCATTAGTGTATAGGAATGCAAGAGATTACTGTGCATTAATTTTGTATACTGCAACTTTACCAAATTCATTGATTAACTCTAGTAGCTTTCTGGTGGCATCTTTAGGATTCTCTGTGTATAGTATCATGTCATCTGCAAACAGTGACAGTTTTACTTCTTCTTTTCCGATTTGCATTCCTTTTATTTCTTTTTCTTCTCTGATTGCCATGGCTAGGGCTTCCAAAACTATGTTGAATAATAGTAGTGAGAATGGACATCCTTGTCTTGTTCCTGATCTTAGGGGAAATGCTTTCAGTTTTTCACCATTGAGAATGCTTTTTTTTTTCTGCGGCATGCGGGCCTCTCAGTGCTGTGGCTTCTCCCATTGCGGAGCACAGGCTCCGGACGCGCAGGCTCAGCGGCCATGGCTCACGGGCCCAGCCACTCCACGGCATGTGGGATCTTCCCGGACCGGGGCACAAACCCGTGTCCCCTGCATCGGCAGGCGGACTCTCAACCACTGCGCCACCAGGGAAGCCTGAGAATGATTTTTGCTGTGGGTTTGTCATATATGGCCTTTATTATGTTGAGGTAGGTTCCCTCTATGCCCACATTCTGGAGGGTTTTTTTTTTTATCATAAATGGGTGTAGAATTTAGTTTTTGACACAATTTAAGATGATCATGTGGTTTTTATTCTTCAATTTGTTAATAAGGTGTATCACATTGATTGAGTTGTGTATATTGAAGAATCCTTGCATCCCTGGGATAAATCCCACTTGATCTTGGTGTATGATCCTTTTAATATGTTGTTGGAATCTGTTTGCTAGTATTTTGCTGGGGAATTTTACATCTATATTCATCATTGATATTGGTCTGTAATTTTCTTTTTTTGTAGTATCTTTGTCTGGTTTTGGTATCAGGGTGATGGTGGCCTTATAGAATGAGATTTTTCTTGTTTCTTGAGGTAGGCATGTGTTGTTATAAACTTCCCTCTTAGAACTGCTTTTTGCTGTAAACCATAGGTTTTGGATCGTCACGTTTTCATTGTCATTTGTCTCTAGGTATTTTTTGATTTCCTCTTTGATTTCTTCAGTGATCCCTTTGTTATTTAGTAACTTATAGGTTAGTCTCCATGTGTTTGTGTTTTTTATGGTTCTTTTTCCCTATAATTGATTTCTAATCTCATAGTGTTGTGGTCAGAAAAGATGCTTGATATGATTTCAATTCTCTTAAATTTACTATGGCTTGATTTGTGACCCAGGATGTGATCTATCCTGGAGAATGTTCCATGCACACTTGAAAAGAAAGTGTAATCTGCTGTTTTTGGATGGAATGTCCTGTAAATATCAATTAAATCTATCTGGTCTATTGTGTCATTTAAAGCTTGTGTTTCCTTATTCATTTTCTGTCTGGATGATCTGTCCATTGGTGTAAGTGAGGTGTTAAAGTCCCCCACTATTATTGTGTTACTGTCGATTTCCTCTTTTATAGCTGTTAGCGTTTGCCTTATGTATTGAGGTGCTCCTATGTTGGGCGCATATATAATTATAATTGTTATATCTTCTTCTTGCATTGATTCCTTGATCATTATGTAGTGTCCTTCCTTGTCTCTTGTAACATTCTTTATTTTAAAGTCTATTTTATCTGATATGAGTATTGCTACTCCAGCTTTCTTTTGACTTCCATCTGCATGGAATATCTTTTTCCATCTCCTCACTTTCAGTCTGTATGTGTCCCTAGGTCTGAAGTAGGTCTCTTGTAGACAGCATATATATGGGTCTTGTTTTTGTATCCATTCAGTGAGCCTGTGTCTTTTGGTTGGAGCGTTTAATCCATTCACGTTTAATGTATTTATCGATATATATGTTCCTATTACCATTTTCTTAATTGTTATGGGTTTGTTTTTGTAGGTCCTTTTCTTCTCTTGTGTTTCCCACTTAGAGAAGTTCCTTTAGCATTTGTTGTAGAGCTGGTTTGGTGGTGCTAAATTCTCTTAGCTTTTGCTTGTCTGGAAAGCTTTTGATTTCTCCATTGAATCTGAATGAGATCCTTGCTGGGTAGAGTAATCTTGGTTGTAGTTCTTCTCTTTCATCACTTTAAATATGTCATGCCACTCCCTTCTGACTTGTAGAGTTTCTGCTGAGAAATCAGCTGTTAACCTTATGGGAGTTCCCTTGTATGTTATTTGTTGTTTTTCCCTTGTTGCTTTCAATAATTTTTCTTTGTCTTTAAATTTTGCCAATTTGATTACTATGTGTCTCGGTGTGTTTCTCCTTGGCTTTATCCTGCCTGGGATTCTCTGCACTTCCTGCACTTGGGTGGCTATTTCCTTTCCCATGTTAGAGAAGTTTTCAACTATAATCTCTTCAGGTATTTTCTCAGGTCCTTTCTCTCTTCTCCTTCTGGGATCCCCATAATGCTAATGTTGTTACGTTTAATGTTGTCCCAGAGCTCTCTTAGGCTGTCTTCATTTCTCTTCATTCTTTTTTCTTTATGGTGTCCCACAACAGTGAATTCCAACATTCTGTCTTCCAGGTCACTTATCCGTTTTTCTGCCTCAGTTATTCTGCTATTGATCCCTTCTAGTGTATCTTTCATTTCAGTTATTGTATTGTTCATTTCTGTTTGTTTGTTCTTTAATTCTTCTAGGTGTTTGTTCTTTCGTTCTTCCAGGTCTTTTTTAAACATTTCTTGCATCTTCTCCATCTTTGCCTCCATTCTTTTTTTGAGGTCTTGGATCATCTTCACTATCATTATTCTGAATTCTTTTTCTGGAAGGTTGCCTATCTCCCCTTCATTTAGTTGTTTGTCTGGGGTTTTATCTTGTCCTTCATCTGTTACATAGCCCCCTGCCTCTTCCTCTTGTCTATCTTTCTGTGAATGTGGGTTTTGTTCCACAGGCTGCAGGATTGTAGTTCTTCTTGCTTCTGCTGTCTGCCCTCTGGTGGGTGAGGCTATCTTAGAGGCTTGTCCAAGCTTCCTGATGGGAGGGACTGGTGGTGGGTAGAGCTGGGTGTTGCTCTGGTGGGCAGAGCTCAGTAAAACTTTAATCTGCTTGCCTGCTGATGGTTGGGGCTGGGTTCCCTCCCTGTTGGTTGTTTGGCCTGTGGTGATTCAACACTGGAGCCTACCCAGGCTCTTTGGTGGGGCTAATGGTGGACTCTCAGAGGGCTCACACCAAGGAGTATTTCCCAGAACTTCTGCTGCCAGTGTCCTTGTCCTCACAGTGTGCAACAGCCACCCCCCACCTCTGCAGGAGACCCTCCAACACTAGCAGGTAGTTCTGGTTCAGTCTCCTGTGGGGTCACTGCTCCTTCCCCTGGCTGTTTCCCCACTCCACAACCCCCCTTATCTTCATCCGTGTGCCTTATGCTGGGATGCGCACACTACTTTGTGTGTGCCCTCCAAGAGTGGAGTCTCTATTTCCCCCAGTCCTGTTGAAGTCCTGCAATCAAATCCCACTAGCCTTCAAAGTCTGATTCTCTGAGAATTCCTCCTCCCGTTGCCGGACCCCCAGGTTGGGAAGCCTGACGTGGGGCTCAGCACCTTCACTCCAGTGGGTAGACTTCTGTGGTATAAATGTTCTTTAGTTCGTGAGTCACCCACCCAGCAGTTATGGGATATGATTTTATTGTGATTGCGCCCCTCCTGCCATCTCATTGTGGCTTCTCCTTTGTCTTTGGACGTGGGGTATCATTTTTGGTGAGTTCTGGTGTCTTCCTGTTGATGCTTGTTCAGCAGTTAGTTGTGATTCTGGTGCTCTCACAAGAGGGAGTCTTCCATTTTTTAAAAAATACTATCTAGGGCTTCCCTGGTGGCGCAGTGGTTGAGAGTCCGCCTGCTGATGCAGGGGACACGGGTTTGTGCCCCAGTCTGGGAGGATACCACATGCCGCGGAGTTGCTGGGCCCGTGAGCCATGGCCACTGAGCCTGAGCATCCAGAGCCTGTGCTCCGCAACGGGAGAGGCCACAACAGTGAGAGGCCCGCGTACCGAAAAATTTAATAATAAAAATAAAAAATAGTATCTAGTACAAAGTCTAGCCCTGGTACATGCAGTAGATATCTGCTGACAGAATAGGGATTCCTGACTGCCATTTTGTGTGTGTGTGAATATATTTTTTAAAATTTTTATTGAAGTAGAGTTGATTTACAATGTTACGTTAGTTTCACGTATACAGCAAAATGAATCAGTTATATATATACATATATCCATTCTTTTTCAGATTCTTTCCCCATATAGGTTATTACAGAATATTGAGTAGAGTTCCCTGTGCTATACAGTAGGTGAATGCCATCTTGGATCTCACTCTTCCTGGACCATGACAGGTCATGGGCATGGGTTTATTGAGTCAGGCTTTGGCAGCCAGACTTGGGTTTGACTCTCAGCTCCAACACTTTCTAGCTATATGACCTTGGGCAAGTTGTATGAGCTCTCTATGCTTTGGGGAAATGGAGATATTATCACCCTTACCGCATAGACTTATGGGGAGAATTAAATGAAATGATGCAGTGTAAAATATACAGCAGAGCACCTGGCTCAGAGTAAGAAATTTATAGAAGTTAGCCATTATTATTAATAATACACAGGCTCTTCTGTAGGCATGTAGAGCAAAGCTATAATCTTTTTAAAATGCTTGGCAATCAGGAGCTCTAAGGCGTGTTTGAATTAATAAGTTTCTGATGAATTTGGTTCTTCAAGGCATACATGATAAAAAATGTATCTTATGTTTGAGTATAACAGCAAGCTTCAATGCATATTTCATACGTCCAATGAAATGAGAAACAAGTCTTCATGCCTATTTCCAATGAGACGTCCAACAAGGAAAATAGAAAGATACCCATTTTGAGTATTCATGCTTCAGAAAAGTTTAGAAAGAGCTCCAGCAGTTTTCTTAATGGATAAGGCTTCCTCTGTCTTTTTCAGAGGGCCTAGAGGTGGAAGAACATGTCATATCACTCCCTTCTCTAAATCTCTTGAAACATTGACAGATATATGTTTGTACAGATGTGCCCATGATGCATCATATTGAATTATTAACTTTCTCTCCTAAAGCTCATTAATATCTACCTCCCACTGGAAAACAAACAAACAAACCTCACTAGGCTTCCAGGAAAAAATCCAACAAGTTCTCATTCTCTACATGGAAACTGCATGAATAAACATTTTCAGGGTTTTAATGGATTTCATTCACAGATACTTCGTGGTTTACTAAAAGTTGTTAACTCAGGCCATGTATTTAGGCAGAACCTGGGGGGGTTCCACCGAGGCCCTGAAAAAGTGATCAGAATTCCACAGAGCAAATGAGGGATATTTTAGGGCTGGGCACAGACTGTGTTTTCAAGTCAGTTAACATGGGCCAATTATGTTTGTGGCATGAGAATGAGCTGTAGAAAAAGAGCATTAAAAATATAAGACATGGTCCCTGGTTTCAGAGGGAGTTATGGGCTAAATTGTGTCCCCCCACCACCGAATTCATACGTTGAAGTTCTAACCCCTAGTACCTCAGAATATGGTTGTATTTTGAGATAGGGTCTTTATTTTTTTTTCTGTTTTGTAAATAAGTTTATTTGTATCATCTTTTTAGATTCCACATATAAGTGATATCATATGATATTTGTCTTTTGCTGTGTGACTTACTTCACTTAGTGTGGTAGTCTCTAGGTCCATCCATGTTGCTGCAAATGGCATTATTTCATCCTTTTTTATGGCTGAGTAATATTCCATTGTATATGTGTACCACATCTTCTTTATCCATTCGTCTGTCAGTGGGAGATAGAGTCTTTAAATAGGTAATTAACATGAAGTCATTAGGATGGGCTGTAATCCAGTATGACTGGTGTCCTTATGAAAGGAGGACATTAAGACACAGACACATGGAGAGAAGACCATGTGAGGACACAGGGAGAGGACAGCCATCTGAAAGCCAAAGAGTGAGGCCTCAGAGGGAACCAACCCTGCTGCCCCCTTGATCTCAGACTTCTAGCCTCTAGAACTGTAAGAAAATAAATGTCTGTTCTCTTAGCCACCCCATCTGTGGTATTTTTTATGGCAACCCTAGCAAAGTGGTGTAGGGCATTGAGCAGAAATCATCTCTCTTTTATCACTATCACCCTCACAGTCTTCTTGCCTTCCACAATCTCAGTTATTGCATCATCTTTGGCCACAGGTCCATGGATTCCTCCCTAGTCTCCTTTGGCTCCCTCACCTGTCCCTGCATGGTGGCAGCAGGTGGGATTTCTCCTCTGGTCTCTGTCACTTCCACAGTGAGGAGCTGTGTGTCCCTACAGCCTTATTAGGCCTCTGGTTTTTTAATTTTGTTTTGTTTTTAAACTTTATTATTATATTTTAAATTTATTTTATTTATTTATTTTTGGCTGCCTTGGGTCTTCGTTGCTGCATGCAGTCTTTCTCTAGTTGTGGTGAGCAGGGGCTACTCTTTGTTGAGGTGTGCAGGCTTCTCATTGCAGTGACTTCTCTTGTTGTGGCGCACGGGCTCTAGGCATGCGGGCTCAGTAGTTGTGGTGCATGAACTTAGCTGCTCCGCGGCATGTGGGATCATCCTGGACCAGGGCTTGAACCCATGTCCCCTGCATTGGCAGGCAGATTCTTAATCACTGCACCACCAGAGAAGCCCCAGGCCACTATTTTTGACCAGACAGTCTCCAAGGCCAAGACCACACCTGTGCCCATCACATCCTCACTCTCTCAACACTGATAGGCTGACCCCTTGGGAATCACCTGACCTCCAAGGGGATTGGAGCATGGCCTCCAGGGCGCTGACATCTGACTCTGCTGCACAAGCCAACGCCATCCCCTGCTCTTCGTCCTCCGCATCCCCCACTTTCCTTCCTGCAGCATTTCTTCTATTCTGTCTGGGGGCCCATCGCCCTCACTGAAAAGCCCCTGTTGGGAGGCTAAGGCATCCGTCACCTCCTCTCAGCCTCGAGCTCCAGCCTGCCCTTGACACATGCTTGGCTGGTGCTGCTTTGGGCCAAAAAACAAACACTCTGAGAGTCTTAATTTGAATTACAACCCCTTACACGCCTCTTACTCATTCTTTTTGATCACAGTTGTCTTCAAATATTTGTCTGGGAGAAGAGGAATGTTCTGTGTAACTCTGGAGGGCGATGTTAGGTCCTGTGCATGGAGACTGTAGGAGACAGTCGTTTCCTCTGTGAAAAGGCGGTGATGTTAGCAATTACAGGGACCAGTGGGATGCTGTCCTGCCAAGGACGGACATTCCTGTTCTTAGAAGCTGAAAAGCAGAGGTAGAACGGCCATCTCTCCACTCCCCGACCCCCTCTTATCTTCATCCATGCGCTTTACGCTGTGAGCAGTACCACCCACGCCCTTGCTCAAGTAGGGGTCTGTGGTTCAGCCTTGAATTCCATCTCTCCTTCTACCCCAAACCCACTGGGTGCTTGATCTCCAGGTCCCTTCACCTCATCTCTGAATCTTCTTCCCGGCCTGACTCCTGCCACCCACCATGTCCCCCCTGGAGAGACGCTTCTTCCTCCTCACGGGCCGCCCAGCCTATCCTATTCCTTCTCCACACTGTACCCAGATTGCTCTTTCCAAAACCCAAACCCACATCAGTCCCTTTTTACGTGGATTCTTCGGCTCGTATCTCCCAGCTCCACACCCCCCTTCAACACCCTGCTCTGTGATGCTTGGGCTGAGGTTCTGTGAACCATGTGGCCAGCTGGTCCCCGTCAGGTTCTGCATGAGGAGAAGGGCCTTGCTCCTTCCCATGGGTCAGCCCCACCCAAGCCGTGGCATTGTGATTTTGTGATACTGTGACTTATAGTAGGAAATATATATTTGGTCTCAGTCCCTGTTTCTGGTACAGAGCTCCTCAAACCCTCGGAATTTCCTGTGATGGTGAGAGTTGGGAGAATAAAGCGTCTTTTGTCATGTTAATGAGGTGGCTTTTGGAGGCACCTGAGCACGCCAGCAGGTTGCCTGGAGAACCAACCATGTGATTCGAGGGTTGGAACTTACAGTCCCTCCCACCTGACCTCCAGGGAGAGGAGAGGGGCTGGAGGCTTCATCCATCACTAATGGCCAATGATTGAATCAGTCATGCCTATGTAATGGAGCCGCCATAGAAACCCCAAAAGACAGAGTTCAGAGACAGGGTTGCTGAGTGCGTGGAGATGCCGGGAGAACGATACCCAGAGAAAGCATGGCGTCGCCCCATCCTTTCCCCATCCCTTGCCCTATGCGTCTCTTCCATCTGGCTGTTCCCGAGTTATATCCTTTCATAATAAACCAGTAGTCCAGTAAGTAAAATGCTTCCCTCTGAGTTCTGTGAGCCACCCGAGCCAACTAAATGAACCCAGGGAGGGGGTTGTCGCAAATCCAGGGTTTGGTGACTTCAGACCAGCATCTGAAGGGGGTGGGGGTGCGAGGGCGTCTTGTGGGCCTGAGCCCTTAACCTGTGGGATCGGGTGGCATCTCCAGGTACAGTGTCAGAACTGAGTTGGGTTGTAGGGCACCCAGCTGGTACTGGAGAATTGCTTGGCGGTGGGGGAGCCCCAGTTACACAAGCAGTGCCCTGTGCCCTGGGCAACAGGTGGGTGAAGACTGGTTTCTCTTGATACTCCCAGGACCTGCCTGACACACCCCTTCGGAGACCCCAGCACCAGCTCCACAGCACCCCCTCCTCTGCATCTCTAGGTTCTCATGAATCCCCTCCTCCCTTTGTCCCCAAGTCCTGCAGGTGGTAGCCATTTTCTTCAATTATCTTTGGGTTCCCTTGAGTCCTTTCTGCTCTTTGAGCCCTCCATCACCTGTGCAATTAAGTCCCTCTATTAAATCCCTGCCTTTGAAATACCTAGTGGGATTCTCACGCCTTCCTGACCAGACCCTGACTGGTGCAGCTCCAGAGAACCTTTGGGACAAAGCTCCGACCTCTTAGTGTGGCACTCTGGGCCCACGATGACCTGGCCCGAGCCCAGGCCTCTGTCTCATTTGGGATGCAGTCCAGGCCACCTGCAAAACTCTGGCCTCACTGTCTTGCTGCAGTCAGCTGCAGGCATTGCTCCCTCTGGCTGGTTGCTTTGTGCGTGCTGTCTGGAATGCTACTCTGTCCCACGGTGACTGGCTCTGAGCCCCACCTTGTTATTGCAGCTCAGTTTCAGTATCTCCTCTTCTAGGAAGCTTTACTGATGCTAAATCTTGTTTATTTCACAATCAAATAAGATGCCTCTTCTTTGCACCCCTGGCATCCTGTGTTCCTTTTATTATAACACTTAATGCACTGCTTTGAAATTGTTTCTGTATCTCCTACGGGAGAGCAGAGGCTCTGTCTTCTCTCCCTCCCCCTTTGTCTCTCTCTGAGTTTCTTCCTCACAATATGTGCTTGAGAAATATTTCCATAAGGAAGGAGGGACGAAAGAAGGGAGAGAAGGAGAGGGAGAATTCTTGTGTCCTGAGGTGACTTTCTGTGCACCCAGTACCTGTTTCTGATCACAGAGTGTGTTGTGGAATATATTCTCTTTCGGCATCAAGGTACGATTAGAATGTAAAGACTTTTTGGTTCTAATGTGGAACCGAATAGCTTCTCGTGTCTGCTTGTTCATTTTCTGGCTGAGATGGACCAGACAGGCTGCCTCTGTTGGCTCCAACACTCAGCTCCTGACCAAGGCTCAGCTCTGGGAAGTGGCGACAGTAAAAATAGCTACTACAGAGCAGAAGACAACCCACACGTGAGCCGGTGCTGGAGGCAGAGGCAGGGTGAGGCCGGGAAAGAGGTCGCTGGGTCTGGCAACGTGGTACAGCAGGAGCATCCCTGCTCAGAGCCGGTGCTGCTG
Organism: Delphinus delphis; assembly: GCF_949987515.2. Taxonomy (NCBI): domain Eukaryota; kingdom Metazoa; phylum Chordata; class Mammalia; order Artiodactyla; family Delphinidae; genus Delphinus; species Delphinus delphis. The sequence continues at coordinate 75,029,317 of NC_082697.1, forward strand.
TCGTGATGAAAGAGGAGAAACTGACCTCCGGGCCCAAGGAGGCAACCTGGACTGAAACAAAAGGAGGGAGTTTTGGAGAGGCACCACAAAGGACGCATCCTGGCTCCTTTCCTGGGGTAATAGCTACTTCCCCTTCCTGTGCTATCCCAAGGAGACAGTTTACGTTTCCAGCCACGGGCTCTGGCCGTTATCATTTCCACTTTGCCCTCCTGTCCACTTGCCTTCTAACTTCTGTTGCATTGAAAAATCACTTGCATTATTTTTCATCTGTTCACAGTAACACTTGAGAGGACTTCTTCTTTCTGCAGTGTCGTGTGGGGGTGTGTGCATGTGTGTGAAATGCCTCTCAAACAACTGCAGTCGGCCTGACTAGCCAAAGGGCTCACTGTCTGGAGAGCAGCTAGGAGGAAGCAAGAGAAGGTTGAGGAAAAATCATACAGGTATTTACCTGAACGATTTTCTGGCCTGAGCAGGCACCTGCTTCTCTGGACAGAGGCCCAGGGATGTGCGGGGCTCTGCCCGAAGCCACCCGGTGGGTTTGCTATCCTGGGGGCCAACCCAGGACAGGGACCCAGAACTTCAGACTCCAGATCCAGGGCCCTTGCTTTACAAGCTGATGCCTCTCTCTGATTCACAAAACCAGAATTTATCGTTATTCTTGCAGCTCCATGTGGCCAGTTCAGTATCCCTTTATCTGGTAAATTATTGATACAGAAATGTGTTCCTGGAAGGCCACAGGGAAACCACATGCGCTAGGAACATCACTTAATTTATTGCTGTCCGGATTCCCAGTGGCTGGTGGTTCCGCCGTGGCAATATTTTAATGCCACATTTCCAGTTCCAGTTTGACATTCTGCTTTGGCCCAAGGAGCAGCTTTTGTGGAGCGCAGCCTGGGGCATTGCAAGTCCCGCCAGAGAGCAAGGTCACCACACTGGGCCTGCCAGTCCCTCCCCTGGCCTCCCCTCCTGTCCCCGCTGACCTGATCAATACACTCGACATTGGTTTCAGAGTCAGAATCCCTAGTGCAGAGTGAAAATGACCGGGTGCCTGGCACAGTGCCGGGTGCTCTGCAGAGGGAACTTCATCTCACCTTTACGACAAGCCGGCAGGGTAAGCGCTCCCCTGGTCACGGGCAGGAGACTCAGATGGAGAAGTCATCACAGCCCCAGATCCACACTTGCACTTGTCTGATTTGGACGTCCCTGCCTTCTCCAGTCGGCCTCCTTTCAAGGTGGTGGGGCCTCATGGTTGAGAGCTGGGGCTGTTCCTTGAACTGGTCAGCTAATACCTGTGCCTCAGTTTCCTTATCTGTAAAATGTAGATCTTGTGAGGACTACACGGATTAACAGAGAGGATGCTTGGAGCAGTTCACAGGAAGCGTTCGATTACGGTGCTACTGCTAGTGGAGCATGGGGCCGGGTGTGGATGTGGATGTCTTGGTGGGGATGTCACCTAAAGCTGCTTCAGTCTCCATTACAAGTGTGCCTGAGGCCTAAAAAGGAAGCCGTGAGCCCTTCGTATCCAGAGCCTGGAATCGGGTGTGCCGTTCTGGGATGCATTACCCGTGTCATTCAACCCCTTCGAGCCTCTGTTTCTGCATCTATCAGATGGGGACAATGCTCCCGGTCCTGTTTGCCTCACAAGATTGACTGTAAGCTGAACAGTATCATGTTCTTATTATGTGATAATGAGGATGATGAAGAGGAACAAAGGAACCCACAGGGCGCGGGGTGCAGCCTCCACTCCCTTTGGGTGCCCCGGTCCTAAGTGTGGTGTCTGCAGCCGCTCAGCACGCCTGGCAACCTGAGTCACGGCTGCGCAGGGCATCTGAGAAGGTAGAGTCTTGCCCAACCTTTCCATTGACCCGAATCAACCCATTCTCCACTTCCCCTACGCTGAGCTGATGATACCTAAGTGTGGGAAGTGATACTGGTTTGCCCTTGGCCAAGAAGGCTCTCATCTCCTCCCATCTCGACCTCTGGGATCTCCTGCTCGTCCTCCAAGGCCCACCTCCAATGCTGCTTCCTCAAAGAAGACTCCCTGAGCCTTCCTCAGGCACCACTTCTTCCCTGTGCTCCGTCACGCCAGGCCCACACCTCAGGGATTGGCCAAGAGCCAGGTCCAGGAAAGGCCACCATGCCAGCAATCCATCATGGGCCCAGGAAGCGGGTCATCCCTCCCAGGCAGAGGTCAGCAGTGCTGGGCTTGCCTCTTCAGCCTCCCACACACAAGGCCAACTCCTGAGACTGCAGGTGGGACACGGAAGTGGGGCTTTACCGGCATTTCCGTGGCAACCATCGACCAAGTCTGTCTTTGTTGCTTTGACACAGGTAGAACTTGTCCTCTCAAACTTTCCCCCAACTAAGGCCCAATCCTGGCTATAGACTGATGCTCAGTTCTCCTCAGGTGACAGCAGATGGCACCCTCTCCTGTATCGTACACGGGGGACCAGGAGCTCTGCAGGAGGCCCACAAAAGAGATGTTTAAGTACAAGAAGCAGCCAATGCCACTGCTGAGGAGAAATGATGCACCTAATGTCTAATGCCTAGAGAGGGGGCCAAGGTAAAATGGGTCATATTGTAGCCCAGTGGTATTCAACCCTATCTGCACATGACAATCACCTGGAAGAGCTTAAATATGGCAACAAAAACAACCAATCAAAACAAACCTCTGGGGTGGGACCCAGACACACTGTTTTTCTGTTTGTTTTATTGAAGTATAGTTGATTTACAATGTTGTGTTAATTTCCGCTGTACAGCACAGTGATTCAGTTATACATATATGTACGTTGTTTTTTTAAATATTCTTTTCCATTATGGTTTATCATAGGATATCGAATATAGTTCCCTGTGCTATACAGTAGGACCTTGTTGTTTATCCTTTTTATATATAAAAGCTTACATCTGCTAACCCCAACCTCCCACTCCATCCCTCCCCCAACTCCCTCCCCGTTGGCACCCACAAGTCTGTTCTCTATGTCTGAGAGTCTGTTTCTGTTTCGTAGATAGGTTTTTTTCTGTCATATTTTAGATTCCACATATAAGAGATATCATATGGTATTTGTCTTTCTCTGTCTGACTTACTTCGCTTAGTGTGCTAATCTCCAGGTCCATCCATGTTGCTGCACATGGCATTATTTCATCCTTTTTTATGACTAATATTCCATTGTATATATGTACCACGTCTTCTTTATCCATTCATCTGTTGATGGACATTTAGGTTGTTTCCATGTCTTGGCTATTGTGAGTAATGCTGCTATGAACATGGGGGTGCATGTATCTTTTTGAATTAGTTTTGTCTGGATATATGCCCAGGAGTGGGATTGCTGGATCATATGGTAGTTCTATTTTTAGTTTTCTGAGGAACCTCCATGCTGTTTTCCACAGCAGACACGTTGTTTTTTAAAGTTCCCGGATGATCTCGATGCACAGTGAGGTGGACCTTCATTCTTGAGTTCTAGAATCACTCTGTCATCTCTCCAAACTGGAGGCAGGAGTACAAGGACTTGTCCTATGGCTGCAGAACATAGAAGGGTCAGCATGCATCCCGGGCAGTGTCTACAGCCGGTCAGAGTGGGTCAGGATGGCTACTTCCACAAGGGTGCATATTGCAAAACCAGGCAATTCAGTGGGAAGTTTGAAACACAGGAGACTGAAAGGGTGCCGGAGCAGAGGTGGGAGATCAAGATCCCAGACCAGTCGTTACTTTCCGCTGTTGGTAAGGCAGGGATAACTAATACACATCCTGCCTGTCTCTCGGGGTGTTCATGGCTCCCGAATGAGGATGCAGATAGAAATATACATTGCAACGTATAAGGCTTTGTACAGTGATGAATTATTATGTTGGATTAAAGTCACTGCTCTGCTGGTTTTGTGGGCATAAAATACATTCGCCATAAAAACAAACAGTTGTAAGAGAAATTCCTCTTGTTAGACCAGTTTTTACCTAGAAACCAGGTCTATAGGCATCATTGGACCCAGCCTACAGACACACTTAAATTGCTCCATTCCAACCCCTTGCAAAGTGAACCACACCAACGCGGCTACTTCATCGAACCCCAAGCAGCCAGTTAAACGAAGGGGAATTTTGTCTTAACCAAAGCCAAGTGGAACTGAAAAGGCAGACGTAACACATTGGTGGGGGGTCAACTTCTCTACCAATTGCTTGATCAGTGAATCTCTGCCCCATCTACCTTATTTGCCTCTGTCAAGAGCCAGCTGTGTAGAAAAGGCGGGGGTGCAGGTGCCGAGAGCAGGGCAGGCTGGCAGTCCTGAGCCTCTTAGAACATCAGCATCGGGGAAGCAGAGAGCAAAGGGGCCCCTCCGGCCTGTTCCCTGGGCTGCACCCAAGGGGATAATAAAATTTCTAGATAAGCTCGGGCCTCCAAGAGGAGAAGCAGCCTCTAACCCGTTCCCTGGGCAGAACCCAAGCAAGTGGCCCAAACTTGGGACTGCCAGGCCCATTCTGTGTTGGGGCAGAAGCCGAATCGACCAGAGGTGTGTAACTGGGCAGACTGGCCATGATGGGATCACAGCAGGTCCCATATTCCGGGCTGCAGCACAAAAGTGTCATGAACACACATATCAAGAGGGGCCTGAAGCAGACGGTCCGAGGGCCCAGAAACTGGGACACAGTAGAATGTCCCCCACGGACCCAAGGATGGCTGAAGAGTGGGAGTGAGAGCTGGTGGACCTGAGGGGGATGGACGGATGACCAAGAACCAGAGGGACACAAGGATGTCCCAGCCCACGCAGATGACTACACCAAGAGCCACAGGCCTCCTGCCTGACGCCCCCCTCCCGGCTGACACCCCTGGCCTCTGAGAGCCCTGGCATCTGGACACAACCTCAAGGAAACGGGAAACTCAGACTTGACGGAGGTGATGTCTTCTGCCATTGGGTGGCATGGGAACTTGACATAGAAATTACATTCAGTTATGAGAAAATAAAACGCAGTTTCTTACGGGAGGGATTCGCGGCTGGGATTCATACCCACTTTGTGGGCACACTTGGGAAAATGCATTCACCTCCCCCTGTTCCCACCCCGCCCCCAGGGGAAACCTGCAGCTCTCTGGCTGGAACATTGATTTGCTTTGCCGGTTGCATCGTTTGTCAAGATGTCAAGAGCTCCAGGCCCTGGAAGCAGCTGCAATGCAGTGGAAGGAGGTGGTCGGGGGGGCTGTGAGTCTTCTCAGACCTTCCTCAGGGGCCAGGGTAGAGAGGCTTTCAAACTGGCCGCCTGCTGCTAGGGGTCTGAACTTGACATTCGTCCCCAGCAAAGGGGCTCCGAGCCTCCCACCTGTCGATCCTCCAGGCATGGCCGCGGCGGCAGCTCCAGGCTGCAGCCAGACTGCATCGCTTCACAATATGAAACAATTTGGGCTGAATCTGGGCAGAACTTGACAAGGGTGCAGTTTCTCTTGGATGATTTCCTGCTTCCTGTCTGCAGTGCTTCCCTATCTTGGGCTCTCCAGCTGCCCCCTGCTGCCCACAGGCTGCCCTCAGACGCCTCACCTCTGTCCCCTGTGACAGCCAAGTTGACACCCGCAGTCCTGACCTCCCTCACGTGCATATACAGACATGTATACACAAGCGCCTACTTATTGCCTCCCCCGTCTGGAGCAGAGGTGAGCAGTACTTCTTCACCCCGACTTCCCCACTCTTCACCTGGCGACTCAGGCCAGAAACCTAGGAGTCAGTCTTGAGTCTCCTACCATCACCAGACCGCTCCCCATTTCCAACCCAGTCCTGTCAACTCTTCCTCCGAAACATTCATTCATTCATCCCAATTCATCCACTTCCTGCTCACTCCTCAGTCACCTCCCAACTTCAGGTCATCAGCATCTCTTCCCTGGACTATTGCAGGAAGTTCCTACCTGGTCTCACTTCTGGTCCTGCACCTACAATCCCTTCTCACAGAGCAGCTGGTGAAATTGTTTAAAATGTCCACGTGATCCCACCACCATCTTGCTGGAAACCCTCTAGTTGTTTTCTGTGGTGTTAGAATAAAATCCACACTCTCAGCATGGCCTGCAGGCCTCCAGGATCTGGCCTCTGTCCTCACAGACCACCCTCTGGCCATTCTGCTCTCCATTCCCTCTGCTCCAGACACCCTGACCCTCTGTCTCTTCCTCAGAAACACCAAGCCTGCTCCCTTCTCTGGGCCTGGTAGCTGGTGGCTCCTGTACGTAGAAGATTCTCCCACAGGTCTCTTGGCAGCTTCTTCTCATTGGTCAGGTCTTAGGGCAGGTAGTACCTTCTCAAAGCTTCCTCGACCATTCTGTCTAGAGCAAGCCCCTTCCCTTTTCTTCTCTCTCAGTGATCCCTAGAACAGGACACACATGCTGGGGTGCCAAAGATGATACAAAGAGGTACAAGAAGAAAGGGATAGACTTCCATTTCTATTACTTTTTACTCCATTTTTATATTTAAACATTTTTTATGTCTTTAACGTATCTATTTTATTTATTTTTGGCTGCGTTGGGTCTTCGTTGCTGTGTGCGGGCTTTCTCTAGTTGCAGTGAGCGGGGGCTACCCTTCGTTGCGGTGCGTGGGCTTCTCATTGCAGTGGCTTCTCTTGTTGCAGAGCACGGGCTCTAGGCACGCAGGCTTCAGTAGTTGTGGAACGCGGGCTCAGTAGTTGTGGCACATGGGGTTAGTTGCTCCGCGGCATTTGGGATCTTCCCGGACCAGGGCTTGAACCTGTGTCCCCTGCATTGGTAGGCGGATTCTTAACCACTGCGCCACCAGGGAAGCCCTACGCTATTTTTATAACATTTTTATTTTGTGTATATTTTATAATGCATTAGTACAGTGGCACATGAGTGTTATTTATAAACCACTACATATGTGTCTAAATGTGTGTTTATGGCAAGTGTCCAAAAAATTTTGATAGATACGTACAATCAAAAGAGTTGGGGCGGGGGTCTTCGCTGGTGGTGCAGTGGTTGAGAGTCCGCCTGCCGATGCAGGGGACACGGTCCGGGAGGATCCCACGTGCCGCGGAGCGGCTGGGCCCGTGAGCCATGGCCGCTGAGCCTGCGCGTCCGGAGCCTGTGCTCCGCAACAGGAGAGGCCACAACAGTGAGAGGCCCGCATACCGCAAAAAAAAAAAAAAAAAAAAAGATTTGGGGGACTTCCCTGGCAGTCCAGTGGTTAAGACTCCACGTTTCCACTACAGGGGGCACAGGTTCAATCCCTGGTCAGTGAACTAAGATCCCACATGTGGCGTGGTGCGGCCAAAAAGATAAAATAAAAACTTTAAAAAAAAAAAAAAGAGTTGGGAACTGCTATTCTACTCTACCTCCCTATTTTATTGTCTTCTTGTCACTTAACACTAAACAAATGTTTCTTTTGTTTGTTGTTTCTCTCTCTCTTTCCCCTAGAAGGGAAACTCCATCCCAGATCCATCTCTTGTTCACGCTGTGTTATCTGTGTGACCAGCTCTTATAATAAGTTGAGCACGTAGTGTGATTTCAATAATATTTGCTGACTGATTGAATGAATGGATAAACAGCGCCTTCCCCAGGACTTAGTAGAAGGACATCCAGCTAATTGTATATCTTTCCACTCTCAGGATAGTGGCAAATAACGTCATAACGGGACGCCTGCAGGACAAGACTCCTCACAGAAAAACTGGTAAGTTTCCAGATCCTTCTCTGCATCCACCTACGGAATCGAAATGCTTTCAAGTAACCAGGATTCCAGGGTCAGGAGACTAGGCCCAGGGAGTTATTTATAACAGCGTGAACTAGTTTAATGTACTGTGACTCCCCGTGGGCGTTTGCCTCAAAAAAACACCATTTAGATCAGGAGCCAGGGAGTCTAGACCCAGCTCAGCTACAAACTGTTCTTGAGGTCTTGTGTGAGCTCCCGACCACCTCCATGTTCTCAGTCATACCCTGAAAGGAGTTGGTTCACAGTGGGGTTGTTGTTTTTTTTAACCTTATTCTTTGGAAATAATTTCAAAATTTGTAGCCATATTGCAAGAAGAGCACAAAGAACATGTCTTTATACTTTTACTGAGATTTGCCTGTTATGAATATTTCCCCATTTGCTTTATCATGTACTCTCTTTTCATATATACGTGTGTGTGTGTGTATATATATATATATATATATACACACACACACACACACACACACACACACACGCACACATTTTTCTCTGAATCATTTCAGAATAAGTTCCATACATTATACTAAACGCGTCTGTATGTATTTCCTGAGAATAAAGGTATTCTCTTACAGTCACAGTGCACTTATCAACTTCAGTGAATTTAACACTGAAAACAAGACTTTCCCATCCAGTGCTAGATGTCTGAAACATATTCAGCAGCAGTATTCCTTCTTCAAGTGCAGTCTTACCTGGAACCCAATGCACATCGCAGACGGAACCAGAAGGCTCACTTGGAAGAGGTGGCGCAGGGGCTGTGTGTTCATCTCCTGCTGCCTCTGTAACAAATTACAGACTTGGTGACTTACAACAACACAGATTTATTATTTTATAGTTCTGGTGGTGAGGAGTCCACACTCAGTCTCCTAGGGTTAAAGTCGAGGTGTCACAGGGCTGACCCCTTCGGAGGCCCGAGGGAGAACCCCTTTCCTTGCCTCTTCTACTTCCGGTGACCGCCTGCATCCCTTGGCTCGTGGCCTCTTTCTTGAAGCAGTCGAAGCTCTTGCTTCCTATCCTCCTTGGACCTCCCTGCCTCCCCTTACAAGGACCCCTGGGATTCCATCCAGGTCCCTCCCCGCCCCAGATAATCCAGGAGCATCTCTCTATCTCAAGGTCCTTAACTTAGCCCCATATGCAAGTCCCCTTTTCCAGGAAGGTAACGTTTACAGGTTCCGGGGATTAAGAGGTGGCTGTTTTCTGGAGGGCCATCATTCCGCCCACCACAGGCCGTGCAGGAGCAGGCTGTCGACTGCACAAAGGCACCAGAAATCCAGCCTGCTAAATCATTTGTGCTTTTTTGGTTCGTTTGGTTGGTTTGGAATCATTTGGTTCATTTGCCAAGTCCTGTGCCCTTTGCTTTGCAAAAAGACGCTGTCTGGTGCCAGGCATGTTCCCAGAGGGATACGCCTGCCCAAAGAGGGCTGCTTTTAATAATTTGTACAAAGACTCCATGTAAGTCAGCTGGTGGCCAACCCCATCACTCCTGGTTTTTCCCTAGGTCCCCAAAGACGCGTTTTGAGCAATGCTTAAAGTTCTAGGATCTGTTTAAAGCCTCAGAACCCCACTGTTAAGACGACTCCTGGCTCGGATGTGCCACGCTTTGATACCACATCAGAATGGGCCCTGGGACACCTGGAGGAGGCAAATGTGGAAGCAGACAGCACAGTCAGGAGCCTCTGCAGTTGTCTAGATGAGATGTTGGCGGCTTGGCCCACAGCGCCGGTGGCAGAGGATGAGAAGTGGGCAGATTCAGGGTTTACTCCCAAGGTAGTGGTGCTGGGACCGGCGGATGGACGGCATGGGGAGTGAACAAAAGAAGGGATCTGAGGAACAGTGCTAGGGCTTTTCAGCCTGAGCAAAGGGGGACCTTTCCAGGGCTGGGGAGACTAGGGGAGGGAGGGAATGAGACAGGGTCTGGGTGGGGGAAACAAGGAATCAAGAGTTCTTCTGGACGTGTTACATTTGAGATGGTGGATATGTGGTGCCGGGCTGTCGTGGAGGCTGGGTGAGTGTAGCTGTAACTATAGACGCTTTCCCCTTTGGCTGCTGCCCTCCAGAGCCAGCCAAGGGCAATCCTGCTTCAGAGACAAGGCTCTGCACCCCCATTTCAATCCTGGGACAGGGGTCACCAGCCCCAGCTTTGGCATCAATATGCAGAATGGGATCTCCTCCATGGAAGATCCTTGACTTGGAGCAAGGCTGATGGATCCAGAAACTGACACCCCTTCCAGAACCACGGCCTGACTGCCCTCCTCAGCACCACAGCCATCTCACCTGGGCCATCTCTCAGGCGTACACGGAATCTGACAGTTGTTATCGTTCAGAACTTCCTCTGGGCTTGACCGTTGCAAGGAAGTGGAGATGGAAAGATGAACTTAACAGTCTCATGGGAGAGCCAGACTCTTCAATAAGTGATTTCACATACAGTATACAGGAAAACATGCTAAGTGGATGTATAAGCAGGATGCAGTGGGAGCATACAAGGAGGACGACTCATTCTGCCTGGAAAGTTCAACCAGGAAGTGTTATTGGAGCTGACCTTGAAGGATGGTGACGTGGATAAGGGTCTGATCCATGGAACAGCAGAAGAGAAACAAGGTTGTGAAAACATGTAACCCAGGGGTGAACAAGTGAATGGAGCCCAGGAAGAGTGGCAGATTGCATCCTCCAAAGGTGGCTGCACCAAGGTATATCCTATCCTGTACTTGCTCTTCTCACAGTACAGCATTGACTCTCCTCTATGAAGAGAGAAGAATCTTTGTTCCCTCTTTTAAACCTGGGTGGACTTTGGAACTGCCTTGACCAGTAGATTTTGGCAGAAGTAGTACTCTGCAGCTTCCAAAGCTAAATCATAAAAGGCGTTGAAGCTTCTGTAGGGTCTCTTGGATCATTCGTTCTAGGGGAAGCCCATGGCCATGCCACGAAGACACTCAGGCAGCCCTGTGGGTAGAAACCGAGCCCCCTGGGCAACAGCCAGCACCAACTCACCAGCCTTGTGAGTAAGACACCTTGCAAAGAGATCGTCCAGGCTCGGTCAAGCTTTCAGAAGATTCCAACATCATCTGACTGCAGCTGACCTCTGACTGCAGCATGAGAGACCCCAAGCTGTCTTGCATCTGTCTCCAAGATGAGAGACCCCAGGCTGTGTCTGAATTCGTGACTCACATAATCCATGAACATGATCAGTGCCATTGTTTTAAGCCACTAAGTGTTGGAGCAGGTGGCTTTGCAGAAGCACCTGGAAGAATTATAATAACTGGAAGCACCTGGAAGAATTAGCGAGCACAGTGCACGTCCTGCTAAGGAGTTTGTTTTAGTCTTTACAAACCTGAGCGCTGCTACTGTTTTCTGAGTGGAGAGTTACGTGATTCAGCCTATATATCTTAGAAAGACCATTTTGACAGCTTGAAAGATGGAATGGAAAGATGAGAGGGGAGAATGGAAAAGAGCAACCAGTGAGGGCAGTGAAGCTGTTCTAAGAATCTAGGGAAGAGATGAAACTTCACGCTAAGCACAGGGAAGGAAAATGCCCAAGACATTGGGGGTTGGGAGGTCAGTAGAGTGGTGAATGACTGGGAATGTGGAAAGAAAGGGAACGTTGGAAGAAGGATGGTGTTGATAGTGATCCTGAGGGGCTAGCTTGGTAGACCAGAAGGATGGTAATTCATTGATGGGGTAAGGTTGGGGGGGGTGTTCATTTAACAAATGGTATGGCTTCATGTAAAGCAAGGCTCACACTTTGGCCTCTTCCTAGAGCTATTGGCCTTGTTTCCTCTTGGCTATTCACCCCTTGTCCGCTGGAGTGTGGCCACCCCACCGAAGTCCTGTGCGTCTCCAGGGCCACTCAATTAGATGTCCTAGCTTTGGCACTCAGCCTCACGGAGCCAGAGTAGGCAGCCCACTTCGGCTGCTTAATTTTTCTCTGTCGTCTTTCTTTCCCAAATGCTTCTAACCCTTCAACAAGTCCCCTCAGCTCTACCTCCAGAATATAACGGCTACTCTTCTCGGCAGATATGTTTTCGCAGGCCACCATCATATTTTACCCAGAAAACTGGTCTCTTTTTCTTGTTTTGTTTTGTATTGTTTTGCTTAATAGAGATCAGATCATGTCACCCCTGTGCTTAAAATTCTCCCCTTGGCTTCCCATTGTGCTTGAAATAAAACCCAGGGCCTCTGACGCTGTGTATCTGGCCCCGTCTCTCTGACTCTTCTTTGACAGTCTCCTAGTTGACCACTCCGTCTGGCCCCACTCACCCTCTTCCTGGTCTCCAGACGTGCCAAGCTCCCTCCTGCCCCAGAACTAATGCACTTTCTCTCTTCTTCGTCCTGAGCCTCCTTCCCAAAGTTGGGATTTGGAAAAGGACCCAATAAAAGCTCTCCTCTTCCCAATTTGAACGTGAACAAACAGAGAAATAAGATAAAGAAATAACAAAAGAAGATCAAAACGTCCCTTTTATGACTAATAAAGGCCAGGTTGGAGGATATAGCTTCAGGTGAAAACACGATGACCTGCAGACCCCAGGACCAGCACAATCTCTCCACTCAGACCCAACCTCTCCGCACAGACAGGTCTTGCCAAGGTGAGACTGGGAGCATGGAGGAAGAGGGGAGAAGCCCTGCACCCCACAGCAGCTTGCTCCCCAGATGGAGAAGGAGAAGATAATAAGGGGTGGGGAGCTGAGGAAGGGCTAGGGATGTCCGGTTGATTCTTCCCAGCTCTACTAATCCCATCAGCCCCTCTACTGGCCCTGGGTGTGGTGAGGAAAGGCAGAGAAAAAGCAGGAGTGGGATGCCACACCAGGAGTGGAGAAAGTGTCTCCCCCAGGAATCACTGTCTCCGAAAGCTCATCTCATCCTCGTTTCTCAGGTCTCAGAGAGGCCTTTGCTTTTCACTCCATAAAGAGATTCTCCCCTGGGCTTCCCTGGTGGCGCAGTGGTTGAGAGTCTGCCTGCCGATGCAGGGGACACGGGTTCGTGCCCTGGTCCGGGAAGATCCCACATGCCGCGGAGCGGCTGGGCCCGTGAGCCATGGCCGCTGAGCCTGCGCGTCCGGAGCCTGTGCGCCGCAACGGGAGAGGCCACAGCAGTGAGAGGCCCGCGTATCGCAAAAAACAAAAAAACAAAAAAAAAGAGACGCTCCCCACCCTCACGCCCAACACGCACTCAGCCTCTGCTCCGTCTTTTCTCGCTTCAGTTATTCCTTTGCATCCCATGGATGACCAGTCATCACCACAAGAACATAGCCCTGTGGGGTCTGTGGCCTGTTGTCCCGCTCACCCCCGTAACCCCAGTGCTTAGGATAGGACCTGGCACATAGTAGGTGCTCAACAGTGATTTTTTAATGAAGAGACAAGAGCAGGAATCCCTGAGCCTAAATCCATTTAGTCGTTGTGGCCTGGAGTCGGGGGCTGGGGCGAGGGTGGGGGCTCCTGGGCCTCTCAGTACCCAAAGGATGTCCTCCCAGACCCGGTGGGAGCAGCGGTCCCGTGAGAGCGCGCCTGGTGATTGCAGACTTTACTACCAGTCTGGAAGCATTAAGCCCCTTCTTAGGAAGCGTGGATACTATTTTAAGAGACAATTTGCAACTGGCTACCATGACGACAATGTCTCACCTATTTCCTTTGCTCGGAGACTCGGAGCACTAAAAACGCCGTGCAGTGTAATTGGTTTCTCCAGCTTGGGGTTTGAGCTTTCTAGGGTGTATTATGTTCCAAATGAAAAGGAGCAGCAAGATAAACCGTTGCCCCCCGCTTCCTCTCTCAGAGAAAGCCAGCTCTTCCTGGCTTCTGCCAACCCGCTGGAGGTGGCAGTGATGCAGAAGCCACGGCCCTGGAACACTCTGAAAAAGGCCTCTTCTTTAGGTCTGAGATAGGAAGCGGGGACAGGGTGGGAAGCCAAACGCCTGCAGGGCAGCTGGCCTATCAGGGTCAGTGATGCGGTCTGAGAGTGTCTGATGGGTCCCCTGCCCCAACCCAAGGGAGGCTCTTCAGGGTCTCCCCAGGCTCACTCCGCAGAAGGCAGGCGTCGCCGTGGACGTGACCCCGTTCTCCACGTGCGTGCTGAACATCTGCTCCGTAGAGGAGTGAAGACAGACGTCGCGGGACAGCACGTGCACCCCCACACCAGGGGTGCAGAGTCTGAAAGGAGCAGAGGAAAGAAGGAAGCTCTGGGGCTTTTAGGAACGAGGATGTCAGTGTCTCCCTTTTCATAACAAGGACAGGACAGGGAAAGTCCACCCGCAGCCCCCCACCAACATCCAAAGTCCCCAGACGCCAGTCCCTCCAGCCTCTCAAATACTGGCTCTCATTTTCAATCTGTGGAGAAGGGGAAAGGCTAAAGAATTCCTTTTCATTTCACTCCATTAATAACTAAGCGGCACGGCCTGAAATATTTATGGTCCTGAGCACAGAGCCCGCCCTGGGCAGGGCAAGGCGGATCGTGGTGATTTGTAAGGCTGCTGTCTCGGCCCTCTTAGAAGGGGCAACGAAATGGCTTTGGTGGCCAGGAGGGGCCGGCGATGACCAGGGCAGCCTCCCGGCGTGTGCCGCCTTCCCTGGGGAGCCTGGGGACAGAGGGCTTCCTCCACCTCCCAAAACATGTGCGTCTTCTGAGAGGTGTGGCCAGTGTCTGCAGCTGACAGAGGTCTCTGCCCTCCATCTGCCCTTCTGCTTTGTAACACAGAGGCGGGACCAGGGAGACCTCCCACCTTATGTAGAAATGAACTCAGAATGGCTCACAGATCTAAATATAAAATGGAAAACTTTTAGACACAAGAGAGAATTTGCATGATCTGGGGTTGGAGAATGAGTTCTTAGACATGATAACCAAAAGTCTGATCCACATAAGAAACAAAGTGATAAATTGGAAACACATCAAAATTTACAATTTTTGCTCTGCAAAAGACACAGTTAAGGGGCTTCCCTGGTGGCGCAGTGGTTGAGAGTCCGCCTGCCGATGCAGGGGACGCGGGTTCGTGCCCCGGTCCGGGAAGATCCCACATGCCGCGGAGCGGCTGGGCCCGTGAGCCATGGCCGCTGAGCCTGCGCGTCCGGAGCCTGTGCTCCGCAATGGGAGAGGCCACAACAGTGAGAGGCCCGCGTACCGAAAAAAAAAAAAAAAAAAGACACGGTTAAGAGAGTTCAATGACAAGCTACAGACTGGAATACAATATCCGCACCTGCCCTGGTAGCTCATGGTAGCCAGGCAAACACAATCCTAGCCAATGCAATACGAAGCCAGAGGGGTTCTGGAGAAGATTCCTCCTCTCTGATAGAAAGGTGGAAGTTCATGAGAATATTCTTTCTTTTAGCACCTTGGCTACTACCCATTATTCCCTGCCTTTGGTAAGTGATGCTCAGAACTGCAGCCACCATCATGCAATCATGAGAATCTACATGAGAGTCACAGAGATTCAGATTCAACACCCTGACCTGTTTGAGATGATGACCTAGCACCACAACTGCCTGCTTCCAGACTTATGTTGTGAGAGGTCATTTCAAATGCCTTTGTTCTTTAATCACTATTAGTCCAGTCCTCTGTTACTTTGGGGTGAAGGTGTCCCAACTGATACAGAAACAGGGTTACTCCTTTCTTCGGCCCCTCATAAGCTGCACCAGATGAGAATTCAGGGTGCCTGGGAAGACTCTCATCTCCTCTGCTGGGTGCTCCAGGATTGAGCGCTGGGTACTCCGGGGGGGTGGTACTGTTCACTCCCAGCCTTTCTGTGCTGTGTGAGTGCAATCCCGAGCAGTCTGTAGGTTTGCATCTTTGCAACCCCTGTTGCAATAGAACTCAGCCCTGCCTAAGCTGAGCAAAAATAGAGCTTGTTTGGAACAATACCAGGGCAGCACATACCATGAAAGGATGTGCACAAGTTCCCAGCAGACACAGGAAGCAGAGCTTCGGGAACCTCGGCAGCGCGAGTCCACAGACCTTCTCTCTAGGATGCTGCCTTAAAATGACTCCTGCTACCTCTTTCCGTCACTTTGCGTCTCAGTTCGAGGTTCAGACTCCCGGGAGAGAGAATCCAGTGGCTGAAACTTGGTCCGGTACTCACCTCTTAGAAAATTCAGCGTGGCCAGTAGCAGAGAGGGTTTATCGGTCAAGCCTCACTCACAGCCTACCGCTATAATCAGGGATGGACCACAAGACCCCAGGGAGTGGGGTCTGCCTTTAGGAAAGCATGGAGGAGGACATGCTGCAAAGAAAAGCCAGAGCTGCCATAACATTGCCTTCTTAAGACGGTGGTCATGGCTGCGACTCTAGGACCACTTGACTGTATCCTCATTAGCCCATGGAAGAACCTGGACCCAAAGGGCTGGGCTTTGTCCCCACATTTTATCCCTGCTCCAGATGGAGGCAACCCATTGGCACCAGATGGGCCTGCAATGGGAAAGCCATCGGGGGGTTCAACAGGGGACTGCATAGGGTCTAATGTAGACTTTGAAATCACCCTGACTGCTGTGCAGGAATGGATAGTCACGAGGAGGTCCAGGGAGACCAGCTGGGAGATGGACAGAGGGAGCGGGGAAGAGAGGAAGATGGTAGTGAGTTTGCAGAGAAGGAATGGCTTCCATTTCTGATGGATGGTCAGGGTGAGCACGGGAAAGGGAACTGAGTTCTGGTGTGAGCACCTGCGGAGGTAAATATTGCCGTCCACGGAGAAGTGTAAGCAGGGGACAGAGGCAGTGCGTTTGGGTGAATGCTGAGATCTCCACACATATTAGATTAAGAGGCCTGTCCCAGGTGATGTCAAGTGGAAAGCCCAGAGCTCCAGGTCCAGCCCAGAAATGTCTATTTGGGAGTCAACAGTACTTAGCCCAGGGAAAGGATGTAATCACCGGGGAGGGAGACGAGAACAGGAGGACAAGAGCACCCAGGGTGAGCACTGAGGGCTCCGTTCCTGCAGGAGAAGCTGCCCCAGAGGGAGAAGGGAAACGAGAGTGTGGGGTGCTGGAAGCCAGGAGGAGGGCAGCTTCATTTCCACCAATTCTGCTGGGATTTCAGGGGTCCTCGGGGGTTTGATACTGTGCTTCTGCATGCAAAACTCCTATGCAGCCATTGGCAACCCACATCAGCCCCTCTGGAGAACAGACACCCCACTTGCACCTACTGCTGGCCTCTTCCCATCCACCCAGCGTCTCAGTGGGGAAGGAATAAAACCTCAGAAGGCCACTGAAGAAAGAGCCCCCAACCTTCCCAGCCTATACCTACCCTATCCACTTCGCTCCAAGGATTCGTTATAATTTTTTAGCAACTGAGCAAAGAAAGAGGAGTTTGAGGCTCGACTGTTAAGCTGGCTTTGCAATTACCTCCCCTCCTTGAGCTCCCCCCACCCCCTCCTTGAGCTCCCCCACTCCCCTCCTCGAGCTCCCCCCACTCCCCTCCTTGAGCTCCCCCACTCCCCTCCTTGAGCTCCCCCCACTCCCCTCCTTGAGCTCCCCCCACTCCCCTCCTTGAGCTCCCCCACTCCCCTCCTTGAGCTCCCCCCACTCCCCTCCTTGAGCTCCCCCCACTCCCCTCCTCGAGCTCCCCCCACTCCCCTCCTTGAGCTCCCCCACCCCCTCCTTGAGCTCCCCCCACTCCCCTCCTTGAGCTCCCCCCACTCCCCTCCTTGAGCTCCCCCACTCCCCTCCTTGAGCTCCCCCCACTCCCCTCCTTGAGCTCCCCCCACTCCCCTCCTTGAGCTCCCCCCACTCCCCTCCTTGAGCTCCCCCCACTCCCCTCCTTGAGCTCCCCCCACTCCCCTCCTTGAGCTCCTCGCACTCCCCTCCCGTCCTCCAGCACAGCGGGGCCTCCTGACTGCACTGAGCACGCGCATGACACCGGGGCCCTGGCCGGCTGTGCCGCCCTAAGAAGAGAAAGTCCAGATGGTCTTTGGCTCAAGGAATACTGTGATCTCAGCAGCCAAACTGCTTAGGGCATTTAACAGGAAATTAGGGCCAAGTAATAGCATTTTGTCTTGGCCGGCCCTCAGAGTTTTTCTGGTAGCTTAATCTTAAAATTGAAGATAAAAAGTGCTTTAGCATTCGAGAAACCGAGAAGAGGGAGCCTATTTCCTTTCTGTCTGTGACATTCAGTAGCTGAACTGGACCTCGGGAGGATGCAGAGCCCGTGGCCTTTGGAAGACATAACTCTTGTGAAAACCCCAGCTGTGCGGGAGTCCTCGACCTTCCCGCGGGGGCAGAGGAGAAATGATGAGCCAGGGCCAGTGCCGCCGATGACTCAGGATTACGGAGGAAGCCCTAGTGGGCTGGTGGCCAGGCCTCTCTGCAGAAGGCTTTGTCACTTCTGCTGTAGGAAACTGTCAGCGGAGGCCAGGCTGGCACTAGCAATGCTTTCTCTACCCTTGTCAACCCAGCCTCACTCTGAAAATACAAGTACCTAGAAAGCGTGGCCGTTCAGAACCAGAAGGTGCGAAGTTCCGAGTCCCACCTTCTCATGAGCCAGAGGCCCGGAGAAGGTCAGCGATTTTCCCTGGGGCACAGCGAAAGGTAAAGGCTGGTGCTAGAGTGGATGTCAGGGTCTGGGGGCCTGAGCCGTCCCCAGGTCTCCCTGGCTCTCCGGGCTGACTGGTGAGGCTGGTGTAAGTGAACGCCAAGCAGCCACTCTGCAGTAGCCCTGGTGCTCTCTCTCCGCCTCAAATGCACCAAATTCCCTAAGCTCAAATGCAAGCAGACAAAAGAGTTGGAGCCCTTGTAAGAACAGACACGGGCTGCCAGAGGAGGAGAGGTGCGGCTGGGTACCGTCGCCCCCATAAGGGCCAGCGCCCATCTGTCATGCGCTGCCATCACAGAAAAGCAGATGCCCTGTTTCATCTCTTTGAAGCTGGAGGTATGATAAATAGCAATATATTTTGAAGAAAATCCTGCACATCCATTTGCTTTGGTAAAAAAATGACTTTGGTTACAACAGAACACCTTTGTCAGAAAGGGAACACTTCCGTCTTGCAGGTTTTCTATAGTGTGTAATAGGCATTGCACATTCACTCACTCATTCGTCAAACACCTTCGAGCCCTGACTGCATGTCAGGTGTGAGGGATGCAGAAATAAAGGTGTCTTCTGTCATTGATGATGGGGGAGGGGAGTAGCCAGGGTGTGAATTGGAGAGTGGAGGTGGGCTATGACGATTCTGATTACAAGAAGCACACCACTTAAAGACACAGAAGAAGATCCCAAAAGTTTAAATGAAAAGATAATATCAGACAAATGCTAACCAAAGGAAAGCTAAAGTAGCCATACTAATATTTAAAACAAGATTTAAAGCAAAATACATTAATAGAAATGAAAGTGTTATTACATCATGACAAATGGATCAGTTCACCAAAGAGAGAACGGTAACTTTAATTTTAAACTTGTATGTTCCTAATAACCTCAGAATACTTCAGGAAATAAAAAGCTCTAAAAGGAGAAATTGACATATGTACCCTAGGGGAATATTTTAACACAATTCTGTCAGTCACTGATAAAACACCAGTAATACACAGAAAATGTGAACAATTTTAACGTATTGACAAGATTAACACATCTCTTACCAACCAGACTGCCAAAAAAAGTTTAACTAGAACAATACCAAGTTCTGGTAACGGTGAACAGTGGTGGTGAACTATTTACTGTAGGCGGGAGTGTAAATCGCTACAACCACTTTGGAAAAGAGCTGGGCATTAGTTAGGAGGCGGAGTGTGCACGCACTCTGGGTGACCCAGCAGTGCCGCTCCTAGATAGACACACCTTAAAGGCGCTTCCATACACGTGCATCAGGGGACGTGTGTAAGAGAGTTCGTAGCAGCACCATTCATAACAGCCAAGATTTTGAAGCAACCCAAACGTCCATCAGCCATAAAATGGATAAACCATGGGGCTTCCCTGGTGGTCCAGGGGTTAAGACTCCACGCTTCCACTGCAGGGGGCGTGGGTTCGATCCCTGGTCGAGGAACTAAGATCCCACATGCCATGAAGGATAAACAATGGAGTAGTCATGCACTGCAATGCTCTACGACACCAAAACGAGTGAACTGCCGTCTCTTTCTTAGAGTACACAAGCCAATCTCAAAAATAAAATGTCAAAGAAACAAATGTCAGAAATAAAATTCAAATATAGCTAAAGCTTAAGCAATATATTGTTTAATAGCTAAATGGCTAAACTATAAAGAAAACCAAGGGAATGATTAACACAAATGTAGAGTCATGGTTGCCTCTAGAAAAAAGGGGTAGGGACGAGAGGTGTTATCAGAGAAGGCAATAATAATAAAAAAATGTTAACATAGAATAGAAACTAACTTTATTTCTCTGGAAGAGCAGATATTCATAGCTGGGGCTTCTAAGGTGTTGTTAATGTTCTAGTGCTTAACCTGGGTGAAGCATAGATACACCTAAGGGATACTTTTATATGCTTGCATCAGGCAATGTCTATAAGAAAGCTAGCAGCATCGTTTATAATGCATGAGTGCGGGTTTTGTGAAGATTCTTTAAACTGTATCATACCTTTCATACATACTCATATATTGTTTTTCATGAAAGGAAGGAAGGAGATACAGCATTTTGAGAGTGGTCTCTGGGTGAGTGAAAAGCGTATGGGTGATTGTATTTTCATCATTATACTTTTCTGCATTGTTTGAATCTTCTACGATAAGCATGTATCACTTTTATCGTGCGAAAAGAAAAAAAAACTTTGAGAAGTTATGAAAGAAAGCATAAAAGAAGAGATCTGGGTTTGACCACATGAAAATATAGAACTTTCACATGTCTAAAACGGAATAAAATCAAAAGGTAAATACATCAGTGAAAATAATTTATTCTATATGGAACTCTTACCGATCAATCAGAAAAAGCTATGTGGATTAAAAAAAAAACATAAGCCAAGAATTCATATAAAAGGAAATATAATTGTCTAAAACCATATGGGATGGACTTCCCTGGTGGCACAGTGGTTAAGAATCCGTCTGCCATTGCAGGGGACACGGGTTCAAGCACTGGTCTGGGAAGATCCTACATGCCACGGAGCAATTAAGCCCGCGAGCCACAGCTGCTGAGCCTGCGCGCCACAACTACTGCAGCCTGCGCGCCACAACTACTGCAGCCCGCGCACCTGGAGCCCGTGCTCCGCAACTAGAGAAGCCACCGCAGTGAGAAGTCCGTGCACCGCACTGAAGAGCAGCCCCTGCTCGCCGCAACTAGAGAAAGCTCACACGCAGGAACGAAGACCCAATACAGCCAAAAATAAATACATTTTTTAAAAAACTTAACCGTTTAAAAATATATATATGGGAAAATATTCAACCTCAGTTAGTAATCCCTCCAAAGATGTACAATAAACCTCAAGAGAGGCAAGGAGATATAGTGGAACCGTCACAGCCCTTCACAACTAGATAACCTGGATTTGAACTCTCGCTCTGCCAGTTTACTAGCTGTTTATCCTTTGACAGTTATTCTTAAGCTTTCTGAATCTCTGCTCATGTATAAAATAAAGGAAATAATTAATACCTTGCAGCGTTGTTCCAGGAATTAGAAATAGCGCATTCAATAATGCACAAGGCTTGGCATGTACAGATGTCTAACTAATGGGTTTCCTTCTTCAAACAACGAGGGGATGGAGAGAGAATGGAGCCAGCACGAACCGACAGTCTAGTGGGAAATAATCATTCCAAGTGTGTGATGAGTATCTCAATAGGGGAAGTACAGGGTGTTGAGATAGCAGATAAAAAGGTGACCCAACCCAGCTTAGGTGATCAAAGGGCTTCTTGAGAAACAGATGTTTAAACTGAAGTCTAAGGGCAAGTGTAAGTAACAGAATAGAGTGAGTGGATAGGAGAGTTTATTTTCCGAAGACGGTTACATTATCTCCCATCCCAAGCATTTCTTTTTTTTTTTTTAGGTTATTTTTTTAAACTGAGATATAGTTGATGGACAATATTATGTAACTTTCAGGTGTACAACGTCACGATTCACAATTTTTAAAGGTTATACTTCATTTACAGTTATTGTAAAATATTGGCTGTATTCCCTGTGTTGTACAGAATATCCTTGTAGCGTATTTATTTTATACGTAGTGGTCTGTGCCTGTTAATCCCCTACCCTATCTTGCCCCTCCCCTCTTCCCTCTCCCCACTGGTCCACGCATTTCTTGCAATGCAGCTTTGGCACTCCCCCCTTCTGGGGATGGGGGTCTCTGTCCCGTCCTCTTGAATCTGGTAGGCTTGTAACTATAGTTAAAGTGATACTATGTGACTTCTGAGGCTAGGTCACGAAACACAGTTCAGCTTCGTTCTGGTGCTCTTGGGACTATCACTTTTCAGAACCCAGCCACCATGCCGTGAGGAAAGCTGAGCAGCTGGTGGAGAGCTGAGGCCTCAGTCATTGGCCCAGGCTGAGCGCCCACCGACAGCCAGCCATGTGAGCGCACCACCTTGAAAATTATTCCCCAGCCACAGTTGAGCTGCCCCAGCGGACACCACACAGAGCAGAGGTGAGCTCTGCCCAAATCCCAGGTTCTTAAGCGAAGTGAAGGACTGCTGTTGTAAGCCACTTTGCTCTGGGCTGTTTGCTATGCAGTGATAGATAATTGGCTCCAGGCATCAAGAGAAGCATGTGCAAATGTCCAGAGTCCAGGGTCAAAGTCACTCTCATTGAGTCTGGCTGAAAAGCAGGAGAGTGGTGAGAGCATGGGCTACAGAGGTATGCAGCAGCTCTGCCCTGTCCAAGACTTGGGACTGTGGCCTCCAGGAAGTGAAGACAACTGAAGAGATTTAGCACGGTCTTGATACAATCAGAATCATGCTTTTCAAAGATCACTCGCGTGGTAGCCTGGTGAACGGATGAAGGAGAGATGAAACCATGAGGACACAGGGATGGGGAAGGGTAAGCTGGGACGAAGTGAGAGAGTGGCGTGGACATACATACACTACCAAACGTAAAACAGATAGCTAGTGGGAAGCAGCCGTATAGCACAGGGAGATCAACTCGGTGCTTTGTGACCACCTAGAGGGGTGGGATAGGGAGGGTGGGAGGGAGACGCAAGAGGGAGGAGATATGGGAACATATGTATATGTATAACTGATTCACTTTGTTATAAAGCAGAAACTAACACACCACTGTAAAGCAATTATACTCCAATAAAGATGTTAAAAAAAATTAATGGTGATATTATCAGATCTAACATTTTCCTTCTCCAGAAAAAGAAATTCTCATCAAGAAGGATTTTTGAAACCTGAATTTGTATTCATTGTTATTAATAATCTTGCATTAAGTGGCTTTTTCTCTGAGACCTTAGCTAATGATAGTTGTATTTGTATGTTATGTAAAATAAATAAATACAAATTTTAAAAAAGAAAAATAAGAGATGAAACCAGCAGATGTGTGTAGGTAGCTAGAATCAGACAACTAGTAGGCAAGAGAGAGTGATGTGCTTTACTTGTGCCATACAGGGAGAAGATCTTGTGTTGAGATGAACTGCTTTCCTATCCATGCATCCCCTACCATCCTTCTAAATGTCTGTGGGCTCAGCCTCTGCCTCCAGGCTCGCCGGACAGAGGGAGATGGTTTACCAGCTGGAAGAAGAGTTATGCCAACTGCCCACAGGTGAGGTGCTGCGTCTGAATGCTGTCTCCTCATTCTGGACCCACCTTCCCCTTTGTCATGCCCCCCTCTCTTCCCCTCATTCTTTCTTTTTTAAAAAATATTTATTTGGTTGCACCGGGTCTTAGTTGCAGTAGGCGGGCTCCTTAGTTGCAGCACGTGGGCTCCTTAGTTGTGGCATGCGAACTCTTAGTTGCAGCATGCATGTGGGATTTAGTTCCCTGACCAGGGATCGAACCCAGGCCCTCTGCATTGGGAGCATGGAGTCTTATCCACTGCACCACCAGGGAAGTCCCCTCTCTTCCCTCATTCTTTTGCTTCCTTCTGTCCTAGAGGAAAACGTGTTCATGTAATTCTTCTAAACCTGTATGTCTAAGCCAAGATCTTAACTCATTTGTTCTCTTCTGCTGGGGCAGTGGGGAGCTTTTTTTTTTTAATTTACTTTGTTGGAGTACTGTTGATTTACAATGTTGTGTTAATTTCTGCTGTACAGTAAAGTGACTCAGTTATACATATATACATTCTTTTTCATGTTCTTTTCCATTATGCTTTATCACAGGATATTGAGTATAGTTCCCTGTGCTATACAGTAGGACCTTGTAGTTTATCCATTCTATACATAATAGTTTGCATCTGTTAATCCCGAGCTCCCATCCTTCCCTCCCCCACCCCCTCTCCCCCTTGGCAACCACAATTCTCTCCTCTATGTCTGTGAGTCGTTTCTGTTTCATGGATAAGTTCATTTGCATCCTATTTTAGATTGCCATATAAGTGATATCGTATGGTATTTGTCTTTCTCTTTCTGACTTACTTCACTTAGTATGATAGTCTCTAGGTCCATCCATGTTCCTGCACATGGCATTATTTCATTCTGGGACCTCTTGTCTAGCATCCTGAAGATGGTCACAGGATAACAGGGAATACCTTCAGCAAACCAAGGTCTCACTGCAGGATGATGGTGGGTTGGCTTGAGGAAGGGGGAAAAGGGTACAGATGCATGAAAGTAGCAGAGAGGGACCTCGGGAGGCTGCCTGCAATGAGATGGCTTGGCCAATCCCTGGGAACCCCATTGGAAGACAGATGGATGGCTTTTTTCTGAATTTGTTTTCCTCTCTAAAGGTTCTCTCCGGTGATGCTCAGTCTGCCACTAGAAATCAAGTCTCAGTCTGGGCTTTCTGCTTGCTGTTAAATTCCTGTTACCCAGTTCATGACCATGAGCTGGCATTAGGAAGCCTGTCCGTATGTGTTAGGAAATCTGGGCTCAGATGAAGAAAACATTCACAGTATCTGTGGAGGGCTATGTGTCAGGATCCTAGAAACACTGCAGAAACCCTGCTTCATGCCCACTTTAAAGGATGCATTTGTGACATGCCTGCCCCCTTGGTATCTCCTCTTTTTAAGGCACGGCCTTCTCTTCCTCTTCCTCCTCCATCTCCTTCTTGTTCCCCATGTATTCCTTCATATGGAATAAGGCTCCATAAAAGGATAAAAGAAGGCAAAAATTGACCTAGCTGAGGCTACATTAACAGAAGCATACACACCAGAATGAAGGAGGTGAGAGTTGTACTGTTGTCTGCACTTTCTTCTCCTATCACAGAGTTTTGTACCAAATTCTGTTTCCTGTGACAATCTTCCCTTGAGGCAATGGAGGCCTAGCTGTGTTACTAGGAAAGGGTTACAGGATTAGAGGAAAAACTGGGGGCGGGAGTATCTATAGCAACATTATATCCCACTATAAGATAATAGTGGCTTGAGCTGGGATGGGAGCAGTGACCACATTTTAGAATGGTCAGGCAGACCACAGCAGACTAGAACAGTCTGTGGCAGGGCAGGCCCCGTATGCATGAGTTAATGAATCAGTTAAGAATGCCTTGGGCCACAAGTAACAGAATACAAGACTAACAGAGACTTAAGCTATATAGTGCAGTTGTTTACCTCATAAGAAGTCTTGGTTGAATAGTTTCACAATGTCAGAGTATTGGGTCATCATCTCTGTCATTCTTTAGACCGTGTCCTCTGGTTGCAAGATAGCTGCCACTGCTCCAGGCATCACATCGTCGCATAACTGTATCCAAAGGGAGAAGCTAAGGAGGTAAGAGAAAGAGCTTTGCTCACATGTCTCTTTCCTGTTATCAGAGAGAAGAGCTCCTACCTGGAAGCCTGCTGATAGATCTCATGTTGTGTTACATGGACCAGAGCTGGAGCATGTGGCCGCCTTAGCTACAAAGGAGATTTGATGGTGGGAAGCAGGTAAGACGAGGAGTTGGGAATGGTGGTTGGATAGGCACCAACAGTGACCACTACAATTAAAAATGGTCATTTTCTGCCCTTTCCCCAGTGCTCTGGGTTGAGTAGATGATGTGATTTCAGCTTGAGTTAAGCCCCACCTGGAACAGGGCTGAGAAACAGCTAGACACTCCAAGTAAATAACAGTGTCTTCTCATCAGCTTGCAGTAGAACAGGGTTGCGTTTGCAGATAAAACGTGAAGTCAAGTCTCACACATAACAAGTGTGGGATCGCTGGGCTGGCAGAGCAGCCCTATACAACCTGGCTCCAGCCACCCTCCACCTTCACACTTTCCTTCCTGGTGGAAGTTCTGCTCCCATACTAATTGTCCCAGTTTGCCCAGGAAAGTCCCACACTCCAGGAAACCCTCCAGGCCTGGGCAAACTGGACAGTTGATCACCCTACTTCCATCACCCTGGCCAGGTCCTGGCCCTCTGAGACTTCCTCTGCTTCCTAATCTGAGTTCACGCCATGTCCCATGTGGAATGTTCTTCTCTGCATTATTCCTTCCTTTGTATTCTTTCAGCTACCTTTCCTGAAGGCCTGCTGTGCTCAGGAACCCTGCTAAACTATCTGATTCAGTTCCTACAACCACCTTATGAAACAGGCATTTTTATCCCCATTTTAAAGATGAGAAAACTGAGACTCAGAAAGACAGGTAATTTCTCTAAGGTCATAAAGCTAGAGTGGAAACTGGGAAGTAGTATCA
The DNA here is from genome assembly GCF_949987515.2 of Delphinus delphis. Taxonomy (NCBI): domain Eukaryota; kingdom Metazoa; phylum Chordata; class Mammalia; order Artiodactyla; family Delphinidae; genus Delphinus; species Delphinus delphis. The sequence goes on from NC_082697.1 coordinate 75,055,560, forward strand.
GGCGTTGGAGTCAGACACCTTTCTCTTAACTGCTGTGCCAGCGGATCTCATACTTCCTGTGCATGTGAGTCACCTTATTAAATTAATCATCTTATTAAGAATCAGATTATTGGATGCATGCCCAAGAGATCCTGACTCAGCAGGTCTGGGGCAGGGCCCTGGGATGCATTTGTCTAGCAGGCATCCCAAAGTGTTCCTAATGTCGGTCGTTATGAGGCCTTACCTGATGCGCTCTGTGCTCTATACCTTCCAAAGACTCCAGCCCTGCTTCTATCACAAAACCTTCTGGTCCAGTCAGTCCTCCACCATCCAGAATTTTGTGTCTGCACCATCATCCCCAGTCACACACACACATCATCCATCCCTCATAAGGGCCTTGAGAGCAGTGTTTGTCTTCTGCACCTTCCTTTGTTCCAACATTCCCAGTACAGTGCTAGCCTAGCTTTGCAGGAGTTTGATAAATATCATTGGTTCACACTGATTTCACAGAACTTCAAGGTGCCCGGATTATGGGCCCCTGAATAAAACCATGGATTTTTTGAACAGCAGGCATTGTCTGATTAATAAAGTCATCATAAATGTATTGAGTTTACTTGATAGTAAGTAATCACAGTCAATTGATAATGAAGTGAAAGACACAATCACTTAATTGAGAATAATTGGATTGAATGACAAACTTAGACTCCTGATTAAAATTAATTGCATTACTGAGACAGACTTGGAATCCCAGATGCAAATAATTAAAACTTTCTCAGGTAAGGAAGGATAAATTCTCCTGTTCAGATGTCCAGGGAAAAGGGATCTGTTTAGAGTCAATTTTGAAACTAGAGTGAGAAAAGTAACGAAGGCATTACGTTTGGACAGATGTTTCGATGGAAGGCGAGAGCTGCGTTAATTTGGGCAAATATTGAATCTTTCTCAAAAGAGAACCATTTAATCTGGCAGCTCCGGGGAGGCTTTCCTAATTAATTGAGGATTTGGATTGAAGAAAAATGCAAACTGAGCACTTGTGAAACATTTAAATGGTGGGTGGGTCACAAGCCCAGGGCCCAGTTAGGACCGTTCCCCATGCACTGCCTGGTCAACTCAGGAGCTCCTAAAGTTGGTAACTGGGCCTTTTGTCAGCTCTACCAGTGTTTCGCAGTCCTCAATGTGAGGAAACCTGAAATGTGGTTAAAATGCAGATTCTGATGCTGTAAATCTAGAAGAGGGCCTGAGGTTCTGCATTTCTAACAAGCTTCTAGGTGATGGCTCACACTTGGAGTGGCAAAGGTCTATAGCACACTACATTGGACCATGCTCATCAGGTAGATGAGGGTTCAAGGGATGTGTGTGTGTGTGTGTGTGTGTGTGTGTGTGTGTGCGCGCTTAAGTGGGATCTGCAGTTCAGACTGATTGTTAATTGTTTTTTTGTGAGGGAGAGACAATATTTGTTAAGACTTTATTTTTTAGAGCAGTTTTAGGTTCCCAGCAAAATTGATAGGCGAGTAGAGAGATTTCCCATATACCCCTTGGCCTCACACATACATAACCTCCCCCATTTTCAGCTTCCTCCACCAGAGTAGTACATTTGATACAACTGATGAGCCTACATGAATACATCCCCATCCGAAGTCCACAGCTTACACCACAGTTCGCTTTTGGTCTTGTACATTTTATGGATTTGGACAAAGGTATAGTGACGTGCATCCAACATCATGGTATCGCACAGAGTATTTTCACTGCCCTAAAAATCCTCTGCGCTTCTCTGTATTATTTTTTTACAACTGCATGTGAATCTATAATTATTCCAAAAGAAAAAGTCTAATTAAAAATAAAAGATGATGGAGAACTCACATGCTGTCCAGTATTAGAGAACCAGACCCAGAGCTTCCAAGGCCAGGAGGAGGTCTAAAGTTAAGGTACAGAACAACCACTGTGAAATCATCACCGCTACCCCTGCTGGGCCCAGAGTTCCTGACAACACTGTGACCAAACCCTGGACAATGCTGATTAAATGGTGACACTACTGCGTCTGGACAACAAAGCATCCATCCGCCTTGCAGAATGGACCTTGCACAGACCTGCTACTTTGCATCACTAGCTCCCAGGTCAAAGATGGTACAAGTGCGCAGACAGGTGGTGCCTGGGTCTCATGCCCATATGAGCTGAAAGGGAGGCTAAGAATGAGATGATCTGAATTTTGATCTGAATTTTTGACCACCACAATGGTGGTCTTGCCACTGACCAGGAATCACAAGATGGGGAGCTTCCCAGATGCAGAAAGAGGGGTTCAGATGCTGGGTGGCCTTGAACAATGGCCAATGTCCACCATACCCTCCTTTTCTCTCTCTTTCCCCTTGCCACCCGACCCTTACACAGTCACTCACCCAGCTCAATTCAGGACACAGGTTAGAGGCCATGTCCTCAAGAAAGGCTTCCCTGACCCGTTCTCCCCCCAGTTTGGGTTTGGTTCCTTTTCCTTGTGTTTCCATATGTTGGGTTTGTATCACGTCAGCTCTGCCAGGCTCTGAGTCTTGAGGACAGAAATCCTATTTGCACAGAAGCCAAAGCTCAATAAAGATCAAAGGGGAAGGAAGGGAGAGAAGGGTCCTTCTGCCAGTCAGGGTCACAGTTCCCAAAAAGAGGTGAGCAGAGTACTGGGAGCAAAGCAGGGCGGGGCAAGAAGAAGACGGGGTAAATGGACAACCCGGAAGCCCGGGGACGTGCTAGATGTGGGTGCGTCTCATGGTCAGAAGCCAGCAACACTCGGGTGCTGGCGAGAAAGGAGGCTTCTCCCAGACAGAAAAGCCTGTAATCACTGTAAATATGCTAGAACGGTCAAAAGCCCATGATGTATCATCCACATAAATTCTGAAACACATCACGGTTCTCTTTGCTCTATGTCAGTGTAAAAAAAATCTCAATTTTTCAAAAGATGGAATATTAAAACTTGTCACTAGAGTGTCCAGCTACTCTTTTCTTGTCACCCTCCATCATCCCCCCACCACGAACAAAACAAAACCCCCTCCCATTGTACATGAAAGCTCAGGTCCCATCCAAGTTTAACTGCAGCAAATTTGGCCAAGAGCCCGGGTGGGCGCAGTCGGGGGTACTTCTTCAGAAGTTGCAGCAATGGGGCAGTTGCAGAGCTGAGTCATCCAGAAGATTTTTTTTTTTTAATATTTATTTATTTATTTGGCTGTGCCGGATCTTAGTTGCAGCAGGCAGGATCTTCGTTGTGGCACGTGGGATCTTTTAGTTGTGGCATGCAGGCTCTTAGTTGCAGCATGTGGAATCTAGTTCCCTGACCAGGGATCGAACCCAGGCCCCCTGAATTGGGAGTGCGGGGTCTTAGCCACTGGACCACCAGGGAAGTGTCCAGAAAATTCTTAAATGGTCCTAGACGTGAGGCAGGGGGACAAGCTGGCCCTATGGGCTAGGGGCACAACACCCCACAGCGGACTCCAAGGCCTGGGATCTGAGCACAGCTAGGACCCTCTGGTGGATCGGCCTCTCCTGGTCCCAACCCGCCGCGGTCAGGGTGTAAAGGCTGCTGCCCTTCTGTTTGTCTTTCCTGCTTGTTCTGGTCCCAAGGCAGGAGCGGGCAGCCTGTGCGTAGCTTCCTAGCATCGTCAGTTCCCTGCTTGCTCTGCGGCCCAACAGGCCTCGAGGGTGGGAAGGGTCCAAGGAGGTCTGCTGGTGCCCACCGCGCCCTCATTTCCCTAGTTGTGGGGGAGCCTGCAGTCCCTGCAGACTGGTTCTCAGCTGGACTTTGAAACCCACATTCCACTTAAATCCCCTTTGACGGTCGTTTGAATCAAATGCATTCTACTAAGCCGGGCTAATGGGAAAGTAATCTTTCTCTCTCAGAGCCATTGCTCGGTGAAGTGTTTACCAAACAGGGTTTTTAAATAGCAAGAGAGCCCAACTCAATTTGGAAATTAATGCGTTTAAACCCAGCTGGAAACGTGCCTCTTCATTCCCAAGGCAGAAACGGGAATTGGACATCCTCAACTAGCCCCAGCTTCTATAGGCTTGGGCCTGAGAAAAAACCAGAAATCTCCATGGTTTCCGCGACAGTCAGGTTCCAGCAAGACCACCTTCTGGGCTTGCCCTAAAGGTCTTCCTTCCCGAAGGTCCTGGGCCCTAGAGCCCTTCTCACCAATCAACTTCCACCCATCAATCACCTCTGGACCACTGGATCAAATCAAAGAGAAAGCCAACTGTGACCCCCAAATTTACGGGAACAAGGCCTCAGAGGTACTGCGTATAGAAAAAAACCCTCTCTGACTCCCCATGGACCAGTGGCCACCATGGCTGTTGGCACCAGGTTTTTATCTCCAAGACATGTCCAGGCCTTCAGGCTCAAGTCCTTTCAAGTAGAGACCTGTACGGTCAGGCCACTCGCGGTGGCTGTCCTCTTGCTGTCTGTCCACCCCCTGCTCACCAGTGCCTGCTTCACCTTCAACTACTCACATGACTGACCTTCCTACATACTTGCCCCGGGGCCCCAGCTAGTGATTGTTCTTATCAAAGGAGCGGTGAGGGGCGTGTCCCTCTGCTGGTTTCCCTGGTAACCCATGAACCAACCTGACCTCAATTCCCCCTGTAACTAGCAATCTCTCCTTCCCTCCAGGAGCGAAGACTGCCACCATGTCCTGCCCGTCGTCTGGCGCACATGGTGGAGCGTTGCTCCAGGACCTTGCTCTAGATGTGTAAACTTCCCCATCCATTAAACCGTGGATGTCTCTGTCGCAGACTCCGGGCTCTTTCTCCTGTCTTAAAGCTGGGTGGGTACAGGCCTTGTAGGCCTGTGAGATGCAGCCCAACAAGACTCCAGTTGGCTATTGGGAGCTGGGGGCTGCCTGGCCCTGAAGCTGGCGGCAGGAACCACACCAGGCCAACGTGTGTATCTGCTAAGTCCTCCAGCTGGTGGAGAAGGGCCCAGGGCTGGGGTGGAGAAGTTGCCCTGGCCAGAGGAAGGGGATGCAGCCCAGACACTCCTTCCAACACCCAAACTTTGCTTCCTTGTAGGACCCCACACTTCGCAGCCACTTAGGGGCTCTATGAGCTGGAACTGAGGCCGACTCGGCAGCCTCCCCGTCACAGAAGCGTGCGAGGCGCTGACCAAAACATCTACTACTGACCCTGCCCACCAATGAATGTCTCAGCTGCCGCAGATCCTCCCAGCCTGGCCTTTTTCTCTCAGTCTCTGCAGCTGTTTTCTGTCCTCAGCGTTTCAATCCTCTCTCCACCCCTCCTGCTCCCCAGACCGGAGCCAGACCTTGGCAAGCCCAGAGCACCCTGCTGATCCAAGCGCTGTCTCAGCTTCAGGGAGGAGCTGTGAGCCGTGAGCAGGGAGTGTTGCAATGAGGGCAAGCTGCATTCCTGTCCTCAGGGAGAGTAGAGATTTATCAGGCAGAAATGTGATTGCATTCTTTTGTGTGTGCCTTTTAAAACTGGGCGAGGGGCTTCCCTGGTGGTGCAGCGGTTGAGAGTCTGCCTGCCGATGTAGGGGACGCGGGTTCGTGCCCCGGTCCAGGAGGATCCCACATGCCGTGGAGCGGCTGGGCCCGTGAGCCATGGCCGCTGGGCCTGCGCGTCCGGAGCCTGTGCTCCGCAGCGGGAGAGGCCGCAGCGGTGAGAGGCCGCAGCGGTGAGAGGCCCGCGTACCGCAAAAAAAAACCACACAGAGAAAGGAAAAAAAAAAAAAAAAAAACTGGGTGAAAACACCTCCAAATTATGAGGGCTTTCAGGAGCTGGAGGGAAGAGGAAATTGAATATGTGCTTTTCTAAGTTCCAAAGTATTGATTGAGGACTAATGGAGGGAAATGGAGAACTGGCTAATTGATCAGGTAGTTTATATTCTCAAACAATCGCCACGTTAAGGGTGCCCCCAGCTGGATATGGCCTAGTCCCTTGTTAGAGATGCCAGGATGTCGAAGGTTGGAGACCCCAGTCTGTATGCCATGTGGTGTCGGGTCCCCAAGACCACCGTCACGTCTGACGATGCTCTAGGAGGACTCATAGAACTCAGAATAGCTGTTGTACTTTGGTTACAGTTCATACAGTGAAAGGATGCAAATTAAAATCAGCAAAGGAATATGGGACATAGGGCAGAGTCCAGGAGAAACCAAGCATGAGCCTCCAGTGTCCTCTCCCAGGGGAATCACAGGGAATAGCCCTTCATGGTCCCAGCAACAACGTGTGACAACACGTATGAAGTATTGCCAACCAGCAAGGTTCCCTTGAGACCTGGTGTTGAGGAGTTTTATTGGGGGTCATGTAGGCATGATGCACCCACATGACTAACCTCAGCTATTCAGTCTCCAGTCCCCTTCCCCACAAGAAGTCAAACTCAGTCAGTATGGCCCAGGGCCCCAGGTAAACAAAAGCAAGCATTCACCATAAATTGCACTGTTAGTATCAACAATCCAAGATGGCCCCAGGCCCTTGGCATGCAGAGACACTCTCATCAGGCTGGATATTCCAGTGGCTCAGAGCTTATCTCCCAGGAGCTGGTCAAGGGTCAGTCTTGAAGACCTAGAACAGATAGGGTTTGGACAACCTAGGCCTCCTGGGTTAACCTTTTCTGCACACGTGCCATAACTGCTCCATCTGCTGGAAAGCTCACGGGAAAAGATTTCTGATTAATTAAACCCTATTTTTTTCATGTTTATTGGAAATCGTCTGTCAGTTCTGTCTCCCTATACACACCAGTCAGTTGGCCGTACTGAATCATTTTTGCAAGGCTTGCTAGCCCTCAGGGATATAATTTTTTAAAAAAACAAAATCTATTTTAGAACAGTTTAGATTTAACAAAAATTGCCAAGATAGTACGGAGACTTCGCAAACACTCTCACAACCAGTTTCCTTTCTTATTAACTCTTACTGTAGTATGGTACATTTGTTACAATTAAGGAACCAATATATATTATTATTAAAGTTCATACTTTATTCAGATTTCCTTAGTTTATACCTAATGTCCTTTTTCTGTCCCAGGTTCGCATCCAGGACACCACGTTACATTTAAACATCACGTCTCCTTAGCCTCTTCTTGACACTGTCTCAGACCTTCCTTGTTTTTGATGACCTTGAAAGTTCTGCAGAATACTGGTCAGTTTTTTCCCAAATGTTCCTCAGTTGAGATTTGTCTGATCCTTTCTCATGATTTGACTAGTGTAATGTGTTTTTTGAAAGACCCCAGAGATGAAGTGTGATTCTCATCACATCATATCAAGAGTATATACTATCAACATGAATTACCACTGCTGACGTGAACCTTGATCACCTAGCTGAGGAAATGTTTGTCAAGTTTCTCTACTGGAAAGGTACTCTCACCCCCTGCCCCTCACTTTCCACTCTCCTCTTTGGAAGGAAGTCACTGTCAAGCCCACACATAAGGTGTGGAGTGATACTCTACCTCCCTGAGTATAGAGCATCTGCATACATTATTTGGAATTCTTCTGCATGGGAGATTTGACCCTTCACCCCCATTTAAAAAATTCAATCATTTATTTATATCAGTATGGCCCCACAGATATTTATTTTGTACTTGGGTTATAATCCAATATTACTTTATTTGCTTGCTCTAATTGTTTTAGCTTTGGCCTTGGGGAACTCTTTTCGTTAGTCCCTTTGACATACCCCATTATTATATAGGTTTCGTATTTGTTTGTTGGTTTTCAGCACTTTGCTTTCTGAAGATGCTCCAGGCTCCTCGTGTGTATTTCACGCACCATAGAACCAGGCTATTCTCCAAGGGGTTATCATTTTTAACCTGGTACCTGGCATCTTGAAATTGCAGAACATCATGGTGAAAGATGCCTTAAGACCACGTACTCTACCCCTTTGTTTGTATAGATGGGGACACTGAAGCAGAAGGGGTGCGTTAGGTATACTTCGGTCACAATTGTGTGTCAAGGCACAGTGAAGACCAGAACTCAAGTCTCCGAATGGAATGTCCTTCCCACCACACCACAATAACGTCCCTTGCTAATTTTTATTTGCAGAAGTAAAACAAGAAAGAGATTGAGTTGCACTTTAAGAGAGCTCCTGGAAATGGCTTTCTGGAATAAATTTTATTAGAGCTCGCTTTCATATGATTTTCCCTTTCTCCATGAAGTTGAAATATAACTTCTGATGAGCAGAAATATCTAGTTAGTGCTGTTGTTTAATGAAAGTCTTGCTGGACATGCTCAAAGCTCCAGCCCTCTCGCCTCTCGTTACCTAAATTGATACTGTGCCTTCTAATACAGGCATTTGGTTACATTTTCTTTTCTTTAAAGCCATTAAGTATTTGATGATAATCATTCCCATGGATACTGTAAATTTCATTTTCTTAGGAAAACTGAAGTGCTTGCATTTTAACACAATATTTACTGCATAATTGATTTTAAAGCTAAGGAGTTTGGGGCAAAAAGTGGACAGGATTGGGCTTCCGTGGTGGCGCAGTGTTGAGAGTCAGCCTGCCAATGCAGGGGACACGGGTTCGTGCCCCGGTCTGGGAAGATCCCACATGCCGCGGAGCGGCTGGGCCCGTGAGCCATGGCCACTGAGCCTGCGCGTCCGGAGCCTGCGCTCCGCAGCGGGAGAGGCCACAACAGTGAGAGGCCTGCGTACCGCAAAAAAAAAAAAAAAAAAAAAAGTGGACAGGATTCTAGAAGGAAGCAATGACATGGTCAAGACAACCAAATACGCCAACTCAGACTCCAGGCCAGGAAGAATATTAAAGGCTTAACAGTGCAGCCTGCTGGACAAGGGACTCTTCTCACCTGGACCACACATCTGCTTCAGCAAGGAGCCAGCTGAGAATCCTCCTTGGATCGTACAACAGAAACCAGACCCCAGGTAATACGGCCAATACAAGTGTGAGCAGTTTTACAGAAGTCTCAACTCTAGGGCATGAATATGGAAAGGTTTCATTTTCCCAAAAACTGTGCCCTGAAGATTCTCCTTATCCGCTGGATTCCCTTCATTCCCTTAATTGACAGTTCAATTCTATAAGGCGTTTGAGTTATTGGAGGAGCTTCATTTTGGTTTTTAAGATTTGGTCTTGTTCATTTTAAGACTGAAGTTTCATATTCTATTCAAAAGCCTTAAAGATGTGCTCTCCACTCCCCCTCATCCCCAGCACAGGCTCCAGCAGCTGCGTGGAGCAGCCCCACGAGACTGCCCCCCACTCTAGAGGCCAATCACAGATCCCAGCCCCTTTGGACCAACTGGCTATAAACTGGGGGTTCTTGAAGACACACACACCCTGCTCCCCGTTTGATAATTCGCTAGAGTGGCTCAGGAACTCAGGAAAACAAGTTTACTTACTATTACCAATTTATTACAAAGGACATTTTAAAGGATACAGATGAACAGCTAGATGATGATATATATATAGGGTGGTTTCTGGAAGGGGCCCAAGCACGGGAGCTTCAGTCCCCATGGGTTAGGGGTGCACCACCCTCCTGGCACATGGATGAGTTCGTTTTCACCAACCCAAAAGCTCTCCAAACCCTTTTGGCTAGGGTTTTGGTGGCAGCATGATTGATTAAACCACTGACCACTGGAGATTAAGTCCATCTTCAGCCCTTCTCCCTTCCTCAGAGGGGTGGGGTGGGGGGCACTGAAAGTTCCAACCCTCTAATCACATGGTTGGTTCCCCTGACAATCAGTCCCCCACCCTTAGGGGCTTTCCAAAAGTCACCACATTAAGACAAACCCAGGTGTGGTTGAAAGGGGCTTGTTATGCATAACCGAAGACGCTCCTTTCACCTTTATCATTCCAGACCTTTCGAGAGCAGGGACAAAGGCCAGATCTAACAGAAGACACTCCTTTTGCTCTTATCACTTAGGAAATTACAAGGGTTTGAGGAGCTCTGGCCAGGAGCTGGGGATGAAGACCAAAATATATATTTCTTATTATTTCACAATATCCAATGTACTAGTGGGTCTCACCAATGCGCTGCAAGCCCCCCACCTCCAGCTGGCTCTGAGGGATGGGACCAGGACCGCCCAAACCACAGCGTCTGAAGGTGGGTCCTAAAGACAAGCAGGGGGCTCTTACAGAAGAAAGAAAAAGATGCTGGATGGGCTCAGATGTTAGATGTCTGCTATGCTAGTTTCAAAAAGACAAAAAAGAAAAAAAAAAGAACCTTGGTTTGATAAGTAAATTAATCATGTGAACCGTAACAGTGAATTAAAGAGTGCCCAGAGTTCAGGTGATGTGATTAGGGTCCCCTGACCAGAGATTTGCTTCTCTGAAGAACCTGGGATTTCTGGAGCCCCCGTCCACCACATCATGGAGTCATTTTCTTAGGGAAAACAGAATGAAACACACCCGTTTCTAAACCATTTCCTAACGTGTGGACCATCCACGTGAAGACAGCGGATGCCCAAACTTATGGATTTGCAGGGAAGCTGCCAGCAGAGGAGTCACTTCTGCCAAAACACGTTTTGCACTGAGAAACTTAACATTGTCCGACGTTAACCTGGGGCTGTTAGGGGCTCTGTTAGGCTGCCACGACAAAGCACCACACGCTGGGTGGTTTAAACAACAGGAATTTATTATCTCACAGTCTGGAGGCTGGAAGTCCAAGATCAAGGTGTCTGCAGGGTTGGTTTCTCCCAAGGCCTTTCCCCTTGGCTTGCAGTCAGCTGCCTTCTCCCTGTGTCCTCACACGGCCTTTGCTCTGTGCATGCACAGGCAATGCCCAGCCCACCGCCACCCCCGCACACACACACACCCAAGTCTCTTCCCTTTCTTACAACACCAGTCCCATTGGACCCGGGTCCCACCTGTACGACCTCATTTAATTACCTCTTTAAAGACCCTGTCTCTAAATGCAGTCACACTGGAGGGTTAGGGCTTCGGTCTTTGAATTTGGGGGGGGGACATAATTCAGTCCATAACTGTGGCTGAAGCAATAAAGGCGGGGCCCAAACTGACCTAGGTAATCCGCACCCTGCCCCAAAGGCCCAGGTTAATGTGTCTTTATCCTGGGGCCTTCCATAAGGAGGCTTTCCTCCCCCACTCTGCAAGACCCCTGTCCTTTTCCTTCACAGCACTTAACATAATTATAATCATGTATTTATGTTGCAAGCGTTCATTTATTGTCTGCCTCTCACATTAGACGACAAACTGGAGGGGGCATGTCTGCTCTGTTCCCTGTGTTTCTAGCACCTGGCAAAGTGCCTAGCACATAGTAGGTGCTCAAGAAATACTTTTTGGAATTAACTAATCAGTGCTTACATACCTGTTCAAAGAAGCCAGAGATTCTATCTCAGCAACATTTGGGTTAGATAGAACCAAAAACAGAAACAGAATAACCAAAGTTAGGCCAAACAAACAAACGCCGGGGTCTGGAGCAGAGAAAGGTTTATTGCAAGGTCCATGCAAGGAGATGGGTGGCTCATGCCCTAAAAGCCCCAAACTCCCCAAAGGGTAAAAGGGCAAAAGCACTTTTAAAAGCCAAGTGAGGGAGGGGAGTCGCAGGGTATGTGATCAGCTTGTGCGTAGTTCTCTGATTGGCTGATGGTGAGGTAGCAGGGCCGTGTCTCTGGGGTTAATGTTATCAGTCCTTAGGCCTGGGGCTATGTGCTTTTGGTCTTCAAGTAGTTAACATCTTCCATTTGCCGGGAGGGGGGTGGGGGGTTACATCTGCAAAACAACTCAGGAAATGTGCATCAAATACTATCATCTAGGTACTTCAGAGAGGAGCTAAAGCAGAGGATATGGGGGAAGACCTGTCCTAGGAAGACCCCATGGGGTCCTGCTCGGTTACAAGAATTTTTTAAATCAACAAGCATACGGACTTCCCTGGTGGTGCAGTGGATAAGACTCCATGTTCCCAATGCAGGGGTCTGGGATCAATCCTGGTCAGGGAACTAGATCCCACGTGCATGCTGCAACTAAGAGTTTGCATGCCACAACTAAGGAGCCCACGTGCCACAATTAAGGAGCTGGCGAACCGCAACTAAGGAGCCTGCCTGCTGCAACTAAGACCCGGTGCAACCAAATAAATATTTAAATCAAGAAGCATAGTTTTCCAATAACTTCAGTGGATCCAGCATCCAGCCAGCCCCATCTTCTGTCCCTGACAAATGCCTAAGTGATGGATGGTTTGAGGAAGAGGACAGCAAGTACAGGATCGTTGATTCCATCATTTGACGTTGAAGGCAGAACATCAAAGGACAGTCTCAGTTCGGGGCCGGGGGTGGGAGTGGCAGAATTATACAAAGGCTCAAAGGGTGATACGGTGGAGAGGGGAGGGTCTGAGTATGGTATTGGGGACATGCCACCCCACACACAGGTTGTCTGCCCTTCCTAATGAAGCCAGCCCTGCCCCTGCCCACCATGCAGTCCTGGTGTGTCCACCTGTATGCCCAGTTCCTAGGCGGGATTGCATTTCAGCTGTGCACATACCTGAACAGATGTCAGCTGGTAAGTCGTCTTCGTTTTCCACTGGACTTCCTGATCTTACTGTGGCTCTTCCTTGAATGTATCTCTTGAATCTAACTCAATTGGAGGAATTGCTTTCTTTAACATTTTGGCCGATCCCAACCTCAGCACACGCACGGTACAGTTTCCACAGTAGTGAACAATACTTTTCATTTTCTAGCACAAGCAATTTATATTGTTGCAGCAGCATCACCTGGGAATTTGTTAGAAATGCAGAATCCCAGGCCCCACCCCAGAGCTATACAGTCAGAATCTGTATTTTAACAGCCTCCTCAGGAGATTCATATGCACCTTAAATTTTGAGAAGCGCTAACCTTGTGCAACTTCACGAGAAAGCTCCCCAAGGCAGCTTCTACTAATGACTGTCATGGGATTCTACCACTACGCTTCAGGGGTGGCCTGGGGCATGAGATTGTATGCCCTGCCTCCCCCCAGTATAAATTTCAGAAAGATGTCCAGGATCTCCCAAAGTTGTCTTATCATAAAAGAACCCTGGGAACTTTTTCCCTGAAAAAATACAATAATTTTAGATATCATTTAATCTCCCATTTTAGAGTTAGAAAGAATTTTCCCCTGGGCATTCTGAATGCGTCAGGTTGACCCAGCAAGGAATGTTGTCCAAAACCATTCCAACTCTACCCAAGATGACTTGCTATTTCTAGTTTGTATCTCCTCACTTCCTAACCAGTGTTCGCACATCTTGAGTCTAGTTTGGGGCTTTGAAAGGTGAAAACTGTGATTAATGGAGAGCAAATGCAGTTGTGTGATGTCACTAATGACTTTCACAATCTCTCTCAGCCTCGAACAATCTAGTTTTCAAAGCACTTCGACGTGTAAAACTCCTGGGAGTCAGAAGTGGCAGCGATTAGCAGGTGCGTTCTCGCAGCTAAGTTTCTGAGTGTTTCAGATTGTTGGAGGGATGGTATAAAGGACACCAAGCTGGCCGTGTCAAACAGAGACACCCAGAGCGGTCTGACTGCTCATCAGATGCTTGCTGAATTCCCAAGAATGTGGGTCACTATCCCCATCCCAGGATCCAAACGTAGACCCCAAGGAGGCCATCATAATGTAGAAGGTACGGTGGCTGCCCCAAGTGGAAACACGTGGTCATTTGGGATCACCAAATTGTTAGAGTCCTTCACCAGCTTTCTCAAATCAATACACATCTTCCAAGATTTCACGATGACGTGAAAACCAAGCTGAGGTGGCTGCAAGGTGTGAGATGACGTAGTAATTTGGTTTCTTCTCAGAAACCCCGTTGTGTGTCTTCACCCCACGGAGATAGAAAGACTCTTGGGAACTAGTAAGTGAACACCAAGGGCATTCCTGAAAGAATGTTGGTAGATGTCCCCAAGTATTGTCTGAGGAAATGAGGGCTGTGAGGCTGATACCTGAGTCCCATTTGGTCCCCTGGAAAGGGCTAGAAATGTTCTTTGGGGAGATGGTCTAACACAATGGTTGAGATCACAGAGCTGACTACGGGTGTGCCACTTATGACCTGTGTGAACCCAGTAAAGTCACTGCAATGCCCTGGGCCTCTTTTATCATCTATAAAATGGGCGTTAAAAATAGTTCCGATGTCAGAGGGTTGTTAGAGGGTTAAATTAATTCACATGAAGTGTTCCGCGCATTCTGGACATTTCGCACACGCCCAGTTGGAGGATCAGTGGTCCTGGCCAGTCTTAACCAGTTCATCTGGAACTAGATGCGGTGAACTCCAAGTTCCTAGACAACGGCTAGGGCAAACATCTTATCGCTTAGGCTCCGTGCCACTTGGAAGACATGCAAGTGTTTTGTATCAACAATTAAGATGCCCTTGATGAGTGAGGGCAGGTGGAATGGATTTGACTAATGATTACCCAGGGTTCCGGCGGCAGGGCGGGGTCTGGGCCTCGGCAGTCTGCGTGGGCTGGAGGGACATGCAGGCGTGCAGGCCGGGAAACTGGAGCGCCCGCGCCAGCTCTTGGCTCGCGTAGTACCCGTCACTCTAGCCTGTGTTACTGGATAGAAAGTTCAAAGAACACTTGTGAAGTCAGTGGTGTTGCTGGCATGGCCCTTCGGGTCCTGGTGTGGCTGAAACAAAGAGAAACAAGGACCTGCTGGCAGCAACCTCAGAGATGACATTGCTCAGGGGCAGCAGGAGCTTCGGGGAAGGGACAGTGTGCCTCCCGAGTCGGGGTGCTCCCGTGGACCAGGACGCTTCTCCAGAGATTGTCCCCTTTCAGTCCTTTCTGCTCCCCGCCCTGCCCCCGCAAAAGGCTCCACGTGGGCAGGGAGGTGGCCGCAGTCAGAAGGACTGAGCTACTTCCCCAAATCTGAGATGTTAAGAAAGACTTGGATCAAGAGCCCAGAACCACGTGTATCCTCCTGTTGGGTAAAAAAGCAGATTTGAACAGCATCTAGGAATCAGCCAACCCTCCAGTGGCCCCGCCAGCCGCCACCCTGTTGCATTTCTGTCTCTCCAGCCGCCTGAGGACTGGCCTCCACAGCTTCGTGTGAAGTTGCAGCTTCCGGCCCGCTCTCCGCCAGAACTCGTGGAGTTTCAGAGGTGAGGCCCCGCCAAATGAAAAGAAAGTGCTCTTTTTTTCCATTGAGGTGTAGTTGATTAACAATATAAAATTAGTTACCAGTGTACAACGTAGTGATTCGCAATTTTTAAAGGTTATACTCTTGTTACATTTATTATAAAATAGTGGCTGTATTCCCTGTGGTGTACGAGATATCCTTGTAGCTTACTGGTTTCATGCATAGTGGTTTTTACATCTCAATCTCCTACCCCATCTTGCCCCTCTCCCCGCTAGTAACCACTAGTTTGTTCTCTATATCTGTGAGTCTGTTTCTTTTTTGTTTTATTCACTAGTTTGTCATATTTTTTAGATTCCACATATGAGTGATATCATACAGTATTTGTCTTTCTCTGTCTGACTTATTTCACTAAGCATAATGTCCTCCAGATCCATCCATGTTGCTGCAAAGGGCAAAATTTCATTCTTTCTTACGGTTGAGTAATATTCTGATGTGTATATATATACCACATCCTTATCTGTTCATCTGTTGATAGACGCTTAGGTTGTTTCCATAGCTTGGCTATTGTAAATAAGCTGCTAGGAACATTGGGGTGCATGTATTTTTTTGAATTAGTGTTTTTGTTTCTTTAGGATATATACCCATGAGTGGAATTGCTGGGTCAAATGGTAGCTCTGTTTTTAGTTTGTTAAGGAACCTCCATACAGTTTTCCATAGTGGCCGCACCACTTTACATTCCTACCAACAGCGTAGGAGGGTTCCCTTTTCTCCCCGTCCTTGCCAACATTTGTTACTTGTGGTCTTTTTGATAACAGCCATTCTGACAGGTGTGAGGTGTTATCTCGTGGTTTTGAGCTGCATTTCTCTGATGATTAGCAAGGTTAAGCATCTTTTCATGTGCCTGTTGACCATCTGTATGTCTTTAGAAAAATGTCTATTCAGGTTTTCTGACCATTTTTTAATCGGGTTGTTTTTTGATGTTGAGTTGTATGAGCTGTTTATATACTTTATGAGTATTAACCCCTTACTGGTCATACCATTGGCAAATATTTTCTCAAGAAAGTGCTCTGATGTGCGAGAACCAGGGATGGGGTGTTGCAGGGACTGGCAGAGGAGGTGTCACTGCCCCCACCCAGAGGAGGAGGCTGGGGGGCAACGGGGACAGAACAGAGGGGCAGCTCCCTGGGAGGACCGTGCTTTGAAAAGACCTGTTCTGAGCCGCCATCTCTGCTTTTCCTCAAGGTTCAGCCCCTGCCCTTCCCCCAGCCCCGAGGGGGGCCCAAAGGTAGCAGAGAGAAGACAGCCATGAGGAATAGATGGCATTGATTGGCAAAGTCTCTTCCTTGTTTCTTTTTCTTTTTAATTGTGGTAAAATACACGTAAGGTAAAATCTGTCATTAGTGACATTCGGTACATTCCCAATGTTGTGTGGCCATCACACAGCCATCTGGCTCCAGAGCACTGCCCATCCCTCCAAAAGGAAGCCCCATACCCATTACCTCCTCCAGTTCCGCCTCCCCCCAGCCCTGGCCCCACTAATCTGCTTTGCAGATGAAACTAATCTGGATGTTTCCTACAAATAGCATCACACAACATGTGGCCTTTACTGTCAGCTTTTTTTTTTTAATTAATTAATTTATTTTGGGCTGCGTTGGGTCATCGTTGCTGCATGCGGGCTTTCTGTAGTCGTGGCGAGCGGGGGCTACTCTCCGTTGTGGTGCGCGGGCTTCTCTTGTTGCGGAGCACGGGCTCAAGGTGCGTGGGCTCAGTAGTTGTGGCGTGTGGGCTTAATTGCTCCGCAGCATGTGGGATCTTCCCGGCCCAGGGCTCGAACCCGTGTCCCCTGCATTGACAGGAGGGTTCTTAACCACTGCGCCACCGGGGAAGTCCCTATGTCAGCTTCTTTTACTTTTTTTTTGGCCACATCTCATGGCATGCGTGATCTTAGTTCCCTGACCAGGGATCAAAGCCAGGCCCTCGGCAGTAAGAGCACAGAGTCCTAACCACAGGACCCCCAGGGAACTCCCTCAGCTTCTTTTACTAGCATCATGTTTCCTAGGTTCATCCATGTTGTAGTGTGTCAGTACTTTACCCTTTTTATGGCCAAATAACATTCCTGTGTAAGGATACACTACATTTCGCTTATCCAGTCATTAGGTGATGGGCGTTTGAGCTATTTCCACTCTTTGACTCTTGCAGATAGTTCTACTATAAATGTTTGTGTAAGAGATTTTGTGTGAACACGTGTTTTCACTTCCTTGGGGTATACGCCCAGGAGAGCAGTTGCTGGATCAGGTGGTAATTCTACCTTTAACTTTTTGAGGAACTGCAGGTTTTCCACTGTGTTGTTTTTAATTATTATTTCTTTTTCACAAACGAACGACAGTGTCACGTTACCTGGCAGCTATATGCCAGACACTGTGCCAGCCCCATGGTGTGGCACTCCTGCATGAGCCTTCAAGGCCAGGACGATGATCGTTATACAGATGGAGGAAAACAGGTGCAGAGAAGTGGGGAGAATTGCCCAGACTTGCACAGCCAGCGGAGGCCGACCCAGGATTTGCACCCAGGGTTTTCCAACAAGGAAGCTCAGTCCTGCCTCCCGGTGGGCCATCTTCATGCCTATCGCACTCCTCAATCCACCTGAGCTCCTGAAGGGACTGAGGGATAGAGAGAAGGGTGATGGGCAGCCGTGGTGATCGGGAAGTACTGTGGGGATGACCCAGATGACGGGATGGTTTCTCAGTGACAATCTTGACCCATTTTTACAAACAGTGATGCAGGGTCCTTATGACAATACAAGAAAGCTAGAAAAGTCCACCCTAAGCAGGTGTGATTAGCAAAATCAACCCCAAACAGGTGGAAATTTTAAAGCACTGATTCTCATTGGAACTCCTCTGGGAAGGAAAGAAGTGGGCAGGCCCCAGGGCTGCTCTGCCCGGGGGCCTCCAGTGGGGCTGGGTGTGGGCTGGACAGGGGCATTTTGGAGACCTCCAGGGACCAACAGGCTGCTTTGTGCACAGTCTGGAGGACTGGACAGTGCATCTTCGTGTAAACTCCTGTCTGTCAAAGCCACAGACACGGGACCACAGGAGTGAACCACTCCCTGGGCTGGGCTCTGATACCCACTTCCGCCACCAACCTGCTCCGGCCCCAAGCCCGTGGGATTTCCTGGGCAGCCACAGTGTGGTGCCTCATGAATGAAGCCAGTGGATCCAGGAACCCATCCGTGAAAGAACCTTACGGACGAATTTGGAAAACAGCACAACTGCTGCAGGAGGGTAGATTGCTGGGCGCTCCAGGGACGCAGGTGGGTGGAGAGACCTGAGGTTAGCAGCGGGAATGCTGAGCTGGCGGTCTTCAGAGCCCTTCACACCTGGGACAGAAAGCCTAGTGTTATAACAGGAGTAATAATAGTCAACGTGTGTTGAACACCTTCCCCACTGTGTCCAGGGCATCCCATGCATTCCTAACTTAATCCCAACAGCAGCCCTATCTGGGACATGCTATCATTCTCCCCGTTTTGCAGATGAGGAAACTAAACGGAGGCCTAAAGACGGTCACAAAGCTAGTAAGTGGTGGAGCAGGGGCCCAGGGCCGAGCATTCCAGGGAATCCACCACACTGAGCTTTCCACAAGGAGGGTTGAGGCTCCCGGGATCCCCTGCCTTTGTGCTTGGTAGATTACAGCTGGAAGGACCCTGGCTGGTATCTAGGGCAGCATCAAGGATGAAGGGTCAACTGTCCTGCCAGGTGAGCGTGACCCCCCCAAACTGGCCTCCAGCTGCCCTGGGGCCCAAAGCCACACCAGGAGCCCGGTTTCTGGGGGATGGGCTTCCTGGTAGCATCCAGCCCACGGGCAGGTGGCGGCTTCTCAGATGGTGACTGATGACGAAAGGAGGGAGCCCGACATGACCATTGTTGGTGCATGTGAGGGTGACCTGGACAACTTGCCCTTCTCCTGTATCCTGGCGACAGCCCTGAAGCAGCCTGATGGGGCAGCAAAGCCAGGGCGGCCTCTGCCCGAGCCGGGCCCCCCCTGCCCAGGCCACAGCCCAGGTCTTGTCTCCAGACTCCCAGGTGTATTTATTTGATGCCCCCATGGCTCTAAATGGACCTTGTTCCCCGTGTGTCCCCCTTGTCACAGGGGAGCATCTCCATGCTGAAGTCCCCACATTTGGGGGTTGCTCTGCGGGGCTCTGGGCCTCCTCAGCAGCCCCAAGCCAGGCTTCGGCCACTTCGTCCTCTCATCCCTTGGGCCACAGAGTGGTCCTTGGGCAGAGCTGGCAGCAGACCTTTCTGGTGGATCCACGTCCCCAGCCATAGGCCCCAGGGGTCAGGCTGCAGCCAGTTCTCAGCCCTGTCGCTGCAGGGAGACTGGCCGTCCCAACGTGCCGAGCCTCATGGGGTGGAGCTGCCGCTGTCCCTTCCGTGGTCCTAGGGTAACAGGATCTTCGCACTCTTACCCACAGGTCCACATTTAAAGAGGCGTGTTATGAAGCTAGATACCCCGGTATTGGACCCAATCCCTCTGACTTAATGCAGTCTCTGTCAATGACTAACTGACCTCAGGCCAGTTATTTAACCATTCTGCCCCTCAGTTTACCCATCTGTACAGTAGGGATGATACACCACTATCGTAAGATGGATGTGAGGATTAAAAGTGTTCCTGCAGGGCTTCCCTGGTGGCGCAGTGGTTGAGAGTCCGCCTGCCGATGCAGGGGACACGGGTTCGTGCCCCAGTCTGGGAGGATCCCACATGCCGCAGAGCGGCTGGGCCCGTGAGCCATGGCCGCTGAGCCTGCGCGTCCGGAGCCTGTGCTCCGCAACGGGAGAGGCCACAACAGTGTGAGGCCCGCGTACTGCAAAAAAAAAAAAAAAAAAAAAAAAAAGGGATTCTCAGGCAGCTGCTGGCTACTCAGCTTCCCATCTGCTGCCCTCTGGGAGGTGTGCTCAGGGTTTTCTCCCTCCCTTTGGGGGTTTTGTGATGTTACAGCCTGAACACACCATCTACATCTCTTTCCCAGCACAGCCGTGAGGGGAACCACTGCAGTGATGCTCCCTCCCCTCCAGCCATCATGTGTAAGCAAGACCACAAGCCAGGGCTGCAAAATCCACCTTCTAAAACCAAAGTCCGTTGCTGCTCTCTGCAGCCTCAAGAAGCAGGATCTTCTCTTTCCTTGCATTTCACGACAGAATCCATTTACTCCCGTTTGTACCCAGTGTTCTGGGTAATGTGTGTGTGCCAGAGACTGCAAGTTTAAGAAAGGAGAGGAGAGGAGAGATGAGGCAGAGAGGGGGAATGGGAGAGCTTTGGTGCCAGGAAGAGCTGGGTTAAATCCTGGCTCTGCCACGGACAGTAGTGTCTCCTCGGGGCCTTTTATTCCTCACCAGGAAGAGCACCTAACTTCATAGGACTGTTGTGAGGATAAAATAAAATGTGCCAAAATGTTAGAAAAATTAAAAGTGCAAAATAACACACGTAGCACACCTAGTCTGGTCTCTGGCATCCAGCTGGTATTAGACAATGGCAATCACGAGAAATCCATTTTTAGTGATTCAGCTCTGAGATTATGGTAAATAACTCGAAACCAAAAGGATGTTCCACGTTGTCAACTCCAAGGCCAGTTTCTCCCTGTTGCTCCTGGCCTCCCAGCTCTCTCTGTACCACAGACACTGGAGACCCCTCTGTCTTGGTTTCCATCCACCTTCTTTTCTCCATGCTCCCTTGGTATGAGCACTCTCCCCAAAGACCGGTTCCGAATTCTCTTCTCTTCTTCCAGACTTCGAAGTTCCTCTCCTGGGTGAGCTCCTCCTTCCCAGGGCTCTAAATATCCCTCTAGGCTGAAGACTCCCAAACCTGCCGGTCTGCCCATGGACATATCTAGCCGCCACCTCGCAATCCACGTGCACAAAGTCAAAAGGACCATCTTTTCTGTTCCCCATTCTGAGGTTCTTATTTCAGTCAACGGCACATCATCCTGTCGGCCATTCATTCATCTTCAAGCCCCTCCTGCAATTAGTCAGATCTACCCCTACAGTGTGTGAGCATCTGTCTTTAGGTCTCTCTTGTGCTGTTCCCATAGCCTCCTTCTTTTCCGGTTATCTCATCCTGTGTAACAATCAATTCCAAATTTAGTGGCGTTAAACAAGAACCATTTTGCTAGGCTTCTGGACTCTATGGGTCAGGAATTCTGACAGGAAACAGTGGGACTGGCTTGTCTCTGCTCCATGACACCTGGGTCTTCCGCAGGAAGACTCAAAGACTAGGCATGACCCAGTGGTGGAAGACTAGATCATCTGAGGGCTTGTGCACCCCCAGGGCTAGCATTGGACGCCGGCGGTTGGCTGGGACCTCAGCTGGACTATCAGGCAGAACAACTATATGTGGTTCCTCCTTGTGTTTGAGTTTCCTCAGAGCATGGCAGCTGGGAGCTAGGAGCAGACATCCCAAGTGAGCTGGGCAGAAATTCTACCACCTTTAATAACCTCACCTCAAAAGTCACATAGGGTCACGTCTGCCACAGTCGTAAGTGTACCCAGATTCAGGGGGAGGGAACATAGACCCCAACTCTTTTTTTTAATTTATTTTATTCAAGTATAGTTGATTTACAATGTTGTGTTAGTTTCAGCTGTATAGCAAAGTGATTCGGTTATACGTATATATATACATTCTTTTTCATATGCTTTTCCATTATGGTTTATCACAGGGTATTGAATATAGTTCCCTGTGCTATCCAGTAGGACCTTGTTGTTTATCCATCCTATGTATAATAGTGTGCATCTGCTAATCCCAAACTCCCACTCCATCCCTCCCCCACCCGTCTCAGCAACCACAAGTCTGTTCTCTATGTCTGTGTAGATAAGTTCATTTGTGTCATATTTTAGTTTTTATAAAATTTATTTTATTTAGTTTTGGCTGCATTGGGTCTTCGTTGCTGCACGCGGGCTTTCTCTAGTAGCAATGAGCAGGGGCTACTCTTCGTTGCGGTGCGCTGGCTTCTCATTGCGGTGGCTTCTCTTGTTGAGGAGCACGGGCTCTAGGTACGTGGGCTTCAGGAGTTGTGGCTCGAAGGCTGTAGAGCGCAGACTCAGTAGTTGTGGCACATGGGCTTAGTTGCTCTGCAGCATGTGGGATCTTCCCAGACCAGGGCTCGAACCTGTGGTCCCCTGCATTGGCAGGCGGATTCTTAACCACTGCGCCACCAGGGAAGCCCCTGTGTCATATTTTAGATTGAACATGTAAGTGGGATCATATAGTGCTTGTCTTTCTCTGTCTGACTTAATTCACTTAGTATGATCATCTCTAGGTCCATCCGTGTTACTGCATATGGCATGATTTCATTCTTTTTTATGGCTGAGCAATAGTCCATTGTATACATGTACCACATCTTTTCCATCCATTCATCTGTTGATGGACATTTAGGTTGTTTCCATGTCTTGGCTATTGTGAGTAATGCTGCTATGAACATAGGGGTGCATGTATCCTTTTGAATTATAGTTTTGTTTGGTTATATGCTCAGAAGTGGGATTGCAGGATCGTATGGCAACTCTATTTTCAGTTTTTTGAGGAACTTTTATACTGTTTTCCATAGTGGCTGCACCAACTTATATTCCTGACAACAGTGTAGGTGTCCTTTTTCTCCACACGCTCTCCAGCATTTGTTATTTGTAGACTTCTTCATGATGGCTATTCCGGCTGATGTGAGGTGATCCCTCATTGTAGTTTTGACTTGCATTTCTCTAATAATTAGCGATGTTGAACATCTTTTCATGTACCTGTTGGCCATCTGTATGCATAGACCCCAACTGTTGATGGGAGGAATGTCAAAGTCACACTGTAAGAAAAGTATGTGGGATGGAAACATTGTGGCCGCCACTTTTGGAAAATGCTGTCTGCCATGGCCCGTAATTAGAGTTCCTGTTTGCAGTCTCTGACAGCAGAGTGAGGCTAGGATTAGATGGTCATTTGTCCTCTGAAAACATCCACTATGCTCTCCTTTTTTTGGCCGCACCGCACAGTATGCGGAACTTTCCCAACCAGGGATCAAACCGGTGCCCCCTGCAGTGGAAGCACGGAATCTTAACCCCTGGACCACCAGGGAAGTCCTCCAAAATATCTGTTAGCTAATGTTGACCTTGTCTTAAAGAGAGTCCAGTAGCTTGGCTCTCCACTGCTAGGAAAAAGCCCAAGATGCTGCCTAATCTGGCCCCAGCCTATTTGACAAATTCATCTCCAAGTACCTCCCTGTGTTAGATTCATTTCAGACGACCTGCCATGCTGGAGCTATAAACATTTCCTTCCTTGCCTTCCCCCTGGGCTGATTCCCAAACTGGGATTGAAATCAGTACTGGTCTGGAGGCAGATTTTACCAAGTGGACTGTCTTAGCTTTGGAACATGAGTAAGGAAAAGAAACACTGTCCATCGAGAGACATCTCAGGAAAGGCAGCTGGCTGGTCACTGCACTTGTCACCTTCACCTCCACACGAGTCCTGTTCCCTGACCCCAAATACTGCCCAATCTGTGGGATCCGCTTCTCTGTGCAATCTCTACGCCTCCTTCCTCCCCTGCAGTCTGTCCCTCTGGAGGTCAAGGACCCCGATTCTAGTGGTAAACCCCCTACAGCCTGAATGAAGACTCATCTGACTACCCTGACTCGGGGCTGTTAGTGGCTGAGTTGGAAGCTGGGCCTTGTAGCGCTGGAGGCCAAGCAGAACTGTCCTGCACGCAAACACCATGACGGTGGAGGTGACTTCAGTTAAATAGCAGTTAGTTACGCTTTGATTGTCGAAATCTCTACTGAATCCCTAAGTCGGAAGGATGAAATGAACTCTCTACTTAGCAGCATTGGGTGAAGGATCAGGTAGGTGACAGGGGTCAGGCTCTGCAGATAATACTTCCTCTGAGGTTTTTTCCCCCCCGTTTGGAGATTGGGTGAGAAAATTGAGCTAATCTTAGCATTCCCCTCATACTCCTCAGTTGTCCTGATGCACACGCAGGGCCCCTCGTCACCTGGCCCCTCCCAGCCTCCAGCCGCCAACCAGAAACACACATTCTGATGGGTTTATTAGATCCTTGGATACAAGAGTGTGTTGGGGGGGGCGGGGTAGGGGGTGCTGTTCAGTGTGTGTAGTAATCTTCGGTTTATGTAGATGGTGTGGTGCTGTGTAGCCCATTCGGTTTCTTGGTATGTTTCACTCAATGCTGCTTTTTGGTTTACTGCTTCTGTGTTGCATATTTAATCCCCTGTCAGGGGGAGCTGGTCCACGGCAGCTCTCTGCTGCCACTAACAACGGCATCATGGCCCCTTCCCAGTCCCACGTCAGAGTCACAACAGGGTCACTGGTCAAGGAGTCTATGCATCCTTAATTCCATGAAATCCCACCAGGTGGCACCCCTGAAGGGCTGCACCAGGATATATTCTCACCAGCAGTGGATACATGGCAGGTCCATCTCCTCCACCCCTCACCAACACTTTGCCTTGTCCACATTTCTGAATTTGCCAAATCTGATTGGGATAAGGGGCATCTCGGATTCATATTGTAATTTGAATGTCTCTGATTATCAGTGATACGGAGTATCTCTTCACGTTCATTTTAGCCATTTGGATTTCTAACTCGATGAATCTTTTATCCTTTGCCCACTTCTCAGATGGACTTCTCGTTGGGCAATGGTGGTGGTGAGGTTTGGTTACTTTATAGGAATTTCTTATCTAAAAGGCTGTTAATCCCTTGTCAGTGTTGGTTATTACAAGCATCTTTTTCCAATCTGCCACCCATCTGTTCACTCTGTCTATGGGTCCTTTGTTAAATAGAAATTCTTAATTTTGATTAGTGACTTGTATTAGTTAGGGAGGCTCGGCTGTGTAGCAAATAGGCCCAAACACATAATGCCTGACTCAATGCAGTGGAACTTTCTTTCTCACATGACAGCTCAGGATAGTTCCAAGTCAGAAACAGGAGACTAAGTTGGGGGTTTCTGCTCCCAAAGGTCATTTAGGGTCACAGGCCGTGGCAGCCCTGCCACCTTCATCCTAGGAGTTCCATTCCAGTCGTCACAAGGGGATGGTTGGCCCTGCTGTGGTTCTACCCTGCGGCGGCAAGTGGGAGGCCCAAGCAACGTGGGAGACAAAAGGACACAAACAAAAGCTCCATCCCAAACGTGTCTCTGTGGCTGCCTTTCCTCGACCACCCTTTGACTCCCAAAGCGTTTCTTGTTTTTCCGTTAGATTCTGGGATCTGTAGGCTTCCTTCTTCCGACTTCCCAAGCGTTGGAGGAAGGCAGCTATATTAAATCACCGTCTCATTAGGAATCAAAAGATGCATCTAGAACCTTCCACCAGCAAAGGGGAACCGTGTTCTGTCCGCATGTCTGCCCCTCTGAGAGTCTGTTCCTGGATTAGCCCACATTTCTCTCCTTTTCCCAACCTCACCACCAGCTCGTGGTAAGGATCCTAATCTTGAGATTACTGAATCTCCTATAAAAAGAGGTGAGATTTGGGCAGAGTTTTACTCTAAGATACCGTTGGTATAATTCATTTGAGCCAGTAACTCAGCACCACAGATTTTATTTATTGTACACAGGCCTCTGCTGCTACAGGAAAGCTACATAGAAAAAGTTAAATTTATTGATCATTGAGTTCCTTTATCCACCTCCTCTGAAAAATGTTCAGATGTGCTGGTGCAGATCGCCCTCTGGTGGCAGGAAACCAACCCTTCTCTCTGTGTTCTTTCCAATTCCCTCCAGGATGGTTTTTAGAGTCTTTTCTTTTCCAGGGTGACCTCTTGCGTTCTCCCAGCCCCAGCAATTGTCTCTGTAATCGCACAGACTGGCAGTCACCCACCCTTATTCCAGCCTCACGCCCAGCAGTTCGGCTGCTGCCCACCACACTAAAACACTCAGGCAAAAGTAGCCCGTGGATCTCCAGTCTGAAAGTCCTCACACCTTTCAGTCCTCCCCCAGTAAACATCTCTGCTGCTGCATTTGGTCCCCTCTTCCAATCACGCCTGAACCATGCATGTCCCCTCTTTGGCTCGCAGGCTCCATGGTGCCCTGGTTTTCCTCCGCCTCCCTCGTCCTTGCCTCTCTCTCTCCTGTGACTCTCTTTCTCTGCCCATCCTAAAGGCTTGAGCCCCCGATCATGTTCCTTCCTCTGCTTTCCTCACTCACTGGATTATCTCACCCACTCACGTGGTTTCAACCACCACCTGCCTAGATGCACACATCTGAGAACATACCCTTCTAGTCGGACGCTCTCCCCTGCACCCTGGACCACGCATCTAACTGCCTCCTGGACTTCTTCTCCCAGCTGCTCCGCAGACCAACCACCCAGACACAACATGTCCAGAACGGAAGTCCTCATGCCCCCCCCCAAGCCCACTCCACCGCACGACCCCCATCTCAGTGGCCAGCACCACCGTCTTCCTGTCCAGTCGCCCTGGACTCCCCCATTTCTCCTCCCTATCTGTTGTGGGTTGAATTGTGTTCACCAGAAAGGGTTGAAATCCTAAGCCCTGGTACCTGTGAACATGACATTAATTGGAAAAAGTGTCTTTGCAGAAATAATTAAGGTGAGGTCATGCTAGACTAGGTTGGGGCACTTATTCCAGTGTGACTGGTGTCCTGATAAGAGAAGAAAAGAGAAACACACAGGGAAAGCCTGTGACCGTGGAGACAGAGATAGGGGTGATGCAGCTGCGGGACAAGGACCGGACAGGCTGGCCAGCCGGAGCCAGAAGCTAGGGTGAGGCAAGGGCGGACTCTACCTATGGTCTCGGGGTGTTGGCCCTGCTGACACCTGGATTTTGGACTTTGAGCCTCCAGAACTGTGAAAGAACACACTTCTGTTGTTCAGAGTCACCCACTTGTAGTACTTTGTCATGGCAATCCGAGAAACGAATCCACGATCCATCCCTCGGCGTCCCTGGCTTGGCCTCCCATGTGGACCATGACGTCAGCCTTTTAACCGTGCGCCCGGCCCCTTGTCCAGGCATCCTCCACACTCACGGGCAGAATGACGCATCAAAGATGCAGACATGCCCCGAGGCCCAGCCTGTCCCAGCTACTGTGTGCTCCCGCGAGACCCAGAACAGCTCCCGGTGTTCGCTGAGGAAATGGACTCAGCCTGCAGGGCCCTCCACCCTCCTCCGCGTGGCCGGTTCCATCCGTCCTGTGCATCGGCGTGTGGGCCCACACTGGGGTCCCCGGCTCTTGGAGAGAACACCCCACCCCGGTACTCACCGTTTGTCCTGCCCGTATGGGGACCCTCAGCCTGTGAGCTCCGAGTGTCTGCCGTAAAACCAGGCACTGAATACGTACTCTGTAAAGCTTTGTGAACCTGACCTCGAAACTTGAAATGTACAGGACCCAAGCCTCGGGCTTTGGTGAGACAACCAGAGATACCAACCCTCAGCTCGGGGCCACCTCAGAGCCTCCCTCTGCCAACAGCTGCAGGCCCTGGGGACCAGGGCTCGCACTGACGGGGCGTCCTTGTTTGCTGCCACTCTGTTTCTTCCTTTCCAAGAAACAAGACCCCCTGCAGCTCCATCGTGGGACTGCTCAGTCCCGGATGTGCCCCCAGCTTGGTCAGGGCGAGGCTAGACTTTCCAAAGCCCTGAGCACTCAGCCTCCCGGAGGTCTCATCACCCAAACACAATCACAGGCGCCCACATCCAACACCAAAGATTTTTCCTGTAAGTGTTTGAAAGCCATGATTCTCCTCAATGCCACCATGCATACCCAGGAAAAGCAAGAAAATTAAACCTAAAAATTGTCCAGCAGTAATGAGATGTTTACGAATAGAACACTAAACAATTAATGAAGTGTTACTTTTATTAATACCACTTTTATTAGCTATGTCACTGGATTTCAGTTTTATGAGTTTTCTTTCTTAGTGTCACAGGGATTTTTAGCAGCTGCAGGCCTTGCACCTGTGCTCATCAGGATGGAAGAGCCGGCTGGGAAGCTCGTACCCTCAGCAAGGGACCCAGTAGGTGGGAAGGCTGCAGCTGTGTGTGTTGGGCTCCGGGCAGGCTGGGGGCAGGCCAAGGCTTTGTCCTGGGCAGTGGGCCTGACGGTGGTGTCAGGACAGAGCATCTCAATGGCTGAGACACCAAGGGTGTCTGACACCCTTGGATGGACTCAGAGAGTGCATCCCTGACACCGGGTCAGCCAGGACACGAGCTCTGCCCCCAGGAAGAGGGAGGCCACAGCTAAGGGCCCTGCCGTCCCCTTCAGGGTCTGGATCATGAGAAAGGAGAGGTCCAGGGTTGCCCAGGACTCTACATAGAGCTGTCCTTGGGGCCCAGAAATCACAGCACCATGGTGAGGCCCAGTGCAACCTAGAGAAAGAGGCTCCCGGTGGCTGGGGGCCAGGGTGGGGGAGGCAATGAGCCCAGGCTCAGGCCTAGGGCAGAACTGCTCAGTATTCTCAATGGTCCTTCATGACGTGTTTCACCTCAGGCGAGTTTCTGGACTTCTGCTGTGCCTCGTCTGTGAAATGGGAATAATTCAGAGTTGCTAGAAAGCAGTGGGGGATACGTTAAAACAAATTGCTGGTTTGGGAAGTTCCTCAAAAAGTTAAACTTAGAATTGCCATATGGCTCAGCAATTGCACTCTTAGCTATGTACCTCAAAGAATAGAAAACAGGGACTCAAGTTTGTACCCAAATGTTCATACACAGCGGGATGATCAACAATAACTAAAAGGTGGGAAAATCCCCAGTGTCCATCGGTGGATGAAAGGATCAACAAAACTGGCATAGCAATACAATGGCATGTTACTTGGCCATTGAAAGGAAAGAGGTATTAATACACGCCACAGTACAGATGAACCTCGGTCACATGCTACATGAAATAAGCCAGATACAAAAGGGCAAATGTTATAGGATTACATGTATGTGAAATACCCAGAGCAGACAAATCCATAGAGACAGAAATGAGATCAGTGCCTACCAGGGTCTGCAGGGGGAGAAGGGAGGGGCTGTGGGGTTCCTACTTGGGATGACGAAAATGTTTTGGGATAGGATAGTGGTGGTGGGTGCACATCTTTGTGAACATACCAAAGCCACTGAATTGCAGACTTTAAAAGGATGAATTTTATAGTATGTACATTCCATCTCAACAATAACAAAAGAATAATATTGCTCTACTACTTACAGTCAAATGATTACAAAAACAATAAGTGAATCAAATAGTGAAAAAATAGTCAGACGCCAGTACACCAGATCCCCTGTTCCAGGGACACATCAACTCTTCACATCGTGACCTAGAAGTGTCCCCCTCCCCAACTAGGCTTGAGGGAAGAAGGGGTATGCATACCTCTGTCTCACTGCAGGGGCCACCAAGAAGTCTTAGAATATTCCCAACGACTTTTTTTTTTAATTGGAGTATAATTGCTTTACAATGTTGTGTTAGTTTCTGCTGAACAATGAAGTGAATCAGCTATATGTATAAAAGACAGCTCAGCTCCAGCCATCTCCCCAAGGGCGCCCCAGCACAGCACATGGGTGAAATGGAGATAAGTAATTTACCTGATAGATAAAGGGTTCTAAATAATGGTTGTAAAGATGCTCAACAAACTCAGGAGAAAAATGAAAGAACACAGTGGAAACTTCAGCAAAGAGTTAGGAAACATAAGAAAGGACCAAGATTTTTCTAAATTTAATTTTTATTTTATTGATATATTGGAGCATAGCTGATTTACAATGTTGTGTTTCAGGTGTACAGCTAAGTGATTCAGTTATACATATACCCATTCTTTTGCAGATTCTCTTCCCCTGTAGGTTATTACAGAATATTGAGTAGAGTTCCCTGTGCCATACAGTAGGCCCTTGTTGATTATCTGTTTATATATGGTAGTGTGTACATATTAATCCCAAACTCTTAATTTATCCCTCTCCTCACCTTTCCCCTTTGGTAACCATAAGTTTGTTTTTGAAGTCTGTGAGTCTGTTTCTGTTTTGTAACTAAGTTCATTTGAATCTTTAGATTCCTCATATAAGTGACATCATATGATATTTGCCTTTCTCTGCCTGACTTACTTCACTTAATAATGTCTAGCTCCATCCATGTTGCTGCAAATGGCATCATTTCATTCTTTTTCATGGCTGAGTAATATTCCATTGTATGTACATACCACATCTTCTTTATCCATTACACAATTTGTATGGAAACACAAAAGACCCCAAATAGCCAAAGCAATCTTGAGAAACAAACACAGAACTGAAGGAATCAGGCTCCCTGACTTCAGACTATACTACAAAGGTACAGTAATCAAGACAGTATGGTAATGGCACAAAAACAGAAATATAGATCAATGGTACAGGATAGAAAGCCTAGAGATAAACCCGCGCACATATGGGCCCCTAATCTATGACAGAGGAGCCAAGGACATACAATGGAGAAAAGACAGCCTCTTCAATAAGTGGTGCTGGGAAAACTGGACAGCTGCGTGTAAAAGAATGAAATTAGAACACTACCTAATACCATACACAAAAATAAAGTCAAAATGGATTAAAGACTTAAATGTAAAACCAGACACTATAAAACTTTTAGAGGAAAACATAGGAAAAACACTCTGACATAAACCACAGCAAGATCTTTTCTGACCCACCTCCTAGAATAACAGAAATAACAAAAATAAACAAGTGGGACTCAAACTTAAAAGCTTTTGCACAGCAAAGGAAACCATAAACAAGACAAAAAGACAACTCTGAGAATGGGAGGAAATATTTGCAAATGAAACAGCAGACAAAGGATTAATCTCCAAAATATACAAACAGCTCATGGGGCTTAATGTCAAAAAAAACAAACAATCCAGTTAAAAAACGGGTGGAAGACCTAAATAGACATTTCACCAAGCAAGACATTCTGAAGTACTGAGGGTTAGGCTTTCGACATATGCATTTAGGGGGACACAAGGCCCCCTGTAAAAGGGGGCAGAACCTCACTTTGGAATGTGGTGGTACTCACCAGCTGTCATCTGATGACATCAGCCAAATCTCAGAAAGTCCCGTTTTTTGGATAATTGTAACACTCAATACACTGAACAAAGAAATGGTATTTAAGCGTATTTGGTTGTATGTTTACTTAGATGTTGGATTTTTGAGAAACTTAATATGCTATGGTTTTTCTGTAGGTAGAAATAGATGCATACTATCTATCCAAGGTCTCTTGGGCTATGAAGCGGGTACTTGCACTGTTTGGGTGCATAAGTAAACACCTAGCCTCTGCTACAGAACACTCAGTCAGCATTTCTTGTAGTGTGGGCCACATAACTATAGTGTTACGAGATGTTCTGTGAAGGAAAAATGAAGGCAAATTCACATAAGGAATGTTTTACACTTTATTCCGTTCTTAGAGTTTCACCAGACAGGACATGAATGCACAAAACCATGCATCCTGTTATGTGCCTTTCTTTCTGCAATTCGTTGCCAAGCTGCCTTTTGCAGAAGCATCAGAAGCACTAATTTGCTTCTGAGGACAATCCCCTGAGAGTCCAGCTTTGTCTCCATACTCCCCTCACTGTCAGCACAGGTCACCCAGCTCACCTGGACCAGGTGCCGGGAGGGCGGGGGGAAGGCTGGTAACTGCAGCAGTTCTGACTCCATCACTGGAAATAGGGGTCCTCAGCCAGGTGCACCAGCTTTTAATGATGTGGCAAAGCCAGACCCTTCCCTCTCTGAGACCCCATTGTCTTATCCAGAAAATACAGGGATTTGGACCCCATAACCTACGAGCCATAATATTCTAGAATCAGAATTAATCCTTATAGAATAAACTAATCCCCATAGAATAAAACCATTGGCCCCATCCAATGTCAAGTTCTAATACAACCTTTGGCTCCAGGCGGCTCCTGTGTGGACATTTCTGAAAAGCACCTAGATTCTTCTTTGGTTTCCCTGGTCCAGTTGAGATGCCGTTCTGGTTATGAGGCCTAGCTTGAATCCCTTGGGTGTGTTTCTTAAAGTTCATCTTTTGTATAACCTGTGCAGAACCATTTCTGCCCACACTTCCCCCTGCCCCCTTCCCAAAGTTCAAGGAACCGGACACAGACATAGGGGGAGAAAGGATAAAGGCTTTGTGGCTTTGACCTTCTCTGTGATGCAGAGATGAAGGGTGGGCAGAATTTGGGAACAGCTGTCACGGAACGGCCAGGGAATCAGCAAGAGCTGAAAACATACTTGGTCAGGAGCTCTCAGTGCCCTGTGAGATCAGATGGGGTCCACTGGACAAGGCTGCATGAACCTATCTAGGATCTCAAGATGTTAGAACCGGGATCAGGTGTAGATTCTGAGACCAGGAGCCGACCCTCTATCACCACACTGGAACGGGTTGCTGGGTGCCCACCGCTGCCAACTTGAGTGGACCAGACAGGGGTGTGGCACGTGCATTTCTAGACAAGGTCGCTCCCGTTCTGCAAGTGAGCACCGGATAACTTGTATTGAGAGACGTCGGAGGCTCCCCCTGCCTCCTGCTAGGAGCATCTCCACTGTCTGAGTGCAAGTCGATGCAGCAGTTTGGTTTTGTTGTGGATGTTAATAGGAAATTAACTCGCGGGGATTTTGAGCATGTTTCAGACTGACCTTACTTTAAGGAAAATGTGTATGCCAACCATTCAAACTTAGAGAAACCTGATAAATTAGGGCGGCAAGTCTTCACATTGGGAAGGAAAGGAGGAAAGAAGGAAGGGAGAGAGGGAGGAAGGGAGGGAGGAGGGGAAAGGAAGGGGGAGAAAAGGAGGTGAAGGGGAGGGTGGGAAGGACCACAAGCAGTGCTTGAGTGAGGGGGGAATTTATATCAGGTCAGCCTGGTTTCTTGCAAGCTAGTCCCAGGTGCATCGTCACCTTCAGAGCTATGCCATTTCCCGAGGGTGCACCGCAAAACAGAGACAGCTGTTTTCCCACTAGTTTCCTGAGACGGGTCCCATCCAAACAGGTTTGGCTTGGAGCGCCCACTGGTCAGCCCTGCTAAAATATGTTCTTGTGGCGCCCTCTGGTGTCCAGATTGTGCAGTAACAGGAAGCCTGGGCGGTTCCTCGGAACCCATGGGCAGAATGACCATCACCTCCGCCCTGTGGTGCCCAGGCCACACTAACCCTTACATACACAGGCCTGTTGCATTTCTCAGAGATTTCTCAGCTCCCAGCTGCCATGAGATGAGGATTTAGAGCTGAGGTTTCCTTTCTGAGTTCAGGTTACGGAATTTTGCCCAGGGTACATCACTAGTTAACCACTAGGTCAGGGGATATTTTTATTAGATTGTCATCCTTCAAATTATAATCCCAGAATGAAGAATCCAGTAAGCAAGTGGTCCTGACAGTTTATATACAGGAAACTCATCCTTACAGCTTCCATATTTCCATTGTACACATGAGGAAGCCAAGGCTCACAGAACAGCTTTTAGAGTGAGCTGTGATCTGAGCCCAAATCTGGCTTTCTCCCATGTTCATGAACCATACACGCTCATTCCTAGTGTTTGTTACACAGCTGGTGTAGGTCCGTGACATCACTATTAAGAAGTGGTTTCCCAAGAGAATTGAAAACAGGTATTTAAAGAAATACTTGTACCCAGATGTTCACAGCAGTATCGTTCATAGTAGCTACAAGGTAGAAACCACCCAAATGTCCATGAACCTCCGGATGGAGAAACAAAATGTGGTACATCCACACAATGCAACAGTATTCAGGCAAAAGTAGGAATGAAGCCCTGACACGTGCTACAACATGGATCAACCTGGGAAACATGCAGAGTCAAAGAAGCCAGACACAAAAAATTATATACGGTATAATTCCATGTATATGAAATGTCTGGAATAGGCAGGTCCATAGCGGATGCGTGGTGCCAGGGCCTAGGGGCCGTGGGGGAATTGGAGGGCTTGCTAAGTGGGGACAGGGACTCCTTTGGGGTGATGAAAATGTTCTGTAATTACGTGGAGGTGGTGGCGCACAACCTTGCGAATGTTCTAAATGCCACTGGATTGCACACTTCAAAAAGGTTAATTTATGTTTTGTAAGTTTCATCTTAATATGCAAAAATTCTTGTTTAAAAAGAGAAGGAAAGAAGGGGTTTCGCTTACCTCCTCAAAACTTTCCACCGTTTCACTATCTGCCTTAAGATCATTAGTATGACAAATTTTTCTGAACAGCTACTCTGTGCCAGGCACTATTGTAGGTGTGGAGGACTTAGCAGTGGCGGGGGTGGCGGTATGGGGACAAAAACCTCTGTCCTTGTAGACATGACATTTAGAAAGGGAAGTCAGACAACAAACAAGACATTGTCAGACAACGTGTGTCGTCTGTTAAGTCGTGACAAGTGCCAGAGGGGAGAGAAAAGGAGTCAGTGTGTGCTGAGTGTGGGGAACAGGCTAAGGAGGTCCCCTCTAAGGAGGAGACATTGTTAGTAAAGATCTGAAGGAGATCGGCAGAGAGAGCCATGAAAATATCTGAGGGAGAGAGGTCCAGGCAGAGGGAACAGCAAGTGCAAAGGTCCTGAGGCAGGAGCATGGCTGGAGGCCAGTGCCTCTGGATCAGTGGGAGCGAGAAGAGTGGGGGATGGAAAGAGCAGATCAGCAGAGCCTTAATGGCTTTTCATTCTGACTGAGGTGGGAGCCTCTGGAAGGGTTTGAGTAAAGGAAGGACATGACATGACTGTTTTTTATTGAGTGCATAAAACACGGAGAGCATAATCAATAGATATCAAGCCGACCTACATGTGAATACCACCAAAGTCAAGAAATACAGTGGTTGGCCCCCCAGCAGCCCTCAACATGCCATCTTACCAATCCTAAGCCCCTCACTCCCCCCCACCCCAGAGCTTCTGTGGTCTTTACAGCACTTGCTTCCTTTGTAGTTTAACAGCTATGTGCTTATCCCTAAAATAGTATGGTTTTTAGGTTGCCTGCTTTTGAATTTTTTATACATGGAATCATACTATCTGGACTTTTTATGGCTAGTTTTCTAACTTTTTGTGGCTACACATTATTTTTCTAAGAGTAAACCATGTTGTTGCACATAGTAATGTTTGTTCATTTTAGCTGTATAATATCCCGTCATTTGTTGGGAATCACCCAAAGCTCTACTGTTTTTGTTTATTGAAGTACAGTTGATTTACAATGTGTTGATTTCTGCTGTACAGCAAAGTGATTCAGTTATACATATATATACATTCGTTTTCACATTCTTTTCCATTGTGGTTTATCACAGGATATTGAATATAGTTCCCTGTGCTCTACAGTAGGACCTTGTTGTTTATCCATTCTCTATACACCGGTGTGCATCTGCCAACCCCGAACTCCCACTCTATCCCTCCCCTGCCTTCTTGGCAACCACATGCCTGTTCTCTATGTCTGTAAGTCTGTTTCTATTTCATAGATAAGTTCATTTGTGTCATATTTTAGATTCCACATAGAAGTGACATCATATGGTATTTATCTTTCTTTGTCTGACTTACTTCACTCGGTATGATAATCTCTAGTTGCATATTTCATTCTTTTCTGTGGCTAAGTAGTATTCCATTGTGTATATATATATACCATATCTTCTTTATCCATTCATCTGTTGATGGACATTTTGGTTATTTCCATGTCTTGGCTATTGTAAACAGTGCTGCTATGAACATAGGGATGCATGTATCTTTTTGAATTAGAGTTTTGTCTGGATATATGCCCAGGAGTGGGATTGCTGGATCATATGGTAGTTCTATTTTTACTTTTTAAAGAAACCTCCATCCGTTTCCATAGCGGCTGCACCAGCTTACATTCCCACCAACAGTGCAGGAGGTTCCCTTTTCTCCATATGCTCTCCAGCATTTGTTATTTGTAGACTTTTTAATGATGGCTGTTCTGACCGGTGTGAGGTGGTACCACATTGTAGTTTGGATTTGCATTTCTCTAATAATTAGCAGTGTTGAGCATCTTTTCATGTGCCTGTTGGCCACCTGTATGTCTTCTTCCAAAGCTCTACTGTTGATGGATGCATGGGTGATTTCCAGTTTAGCACTATTACTGAAAATGCTGCTGTAAACATTTGTGACCAGGTGACCTGCATGCCAGTCCACAGGAGGTGAACCTAGGAACAGAGTTGATGGCTGATGTGGGTGTAGATATTCATTCTAGACAAAGCCAGACTGATCTCCAGAGTGGTTGTAATTCTTCACATGCCCACAGTTGTTCTGATCCTCACCAACAGTTGACACTGTCAGACATTTTCATTTTTGTCATTCAGGTGGGTGTGTAGCTGTATCCCATCAGGGTTTGAATTTGCATTTTCCTGCAGACTAATGAGGCTTGCCCCATTTCATATTTAATGGCTCTTTGTATTTCCTCTTTGGAGTGTATCTTTCAAAGTTTTTACCCATTTTACTATTCAGTTGTTGCTTGGTAAAAATTTTTACATATTCTAGACACTTGTCCTTTGTTCGTTATATGTGGGCAAATATCTTCTCCCAATCTATAGCTCGTCTTATTGTTTTATGGTGTTATTAACAGAAGTTGATTTTTAAATTTTCTGGTAAAATTCACCCTTTGTGGTGAACAATTTTAAGAGTTTGGATAGATGCATCTATTCATATCATATAACCATCACCATGTTCAAAATACAGACTCGTTCTAGCCTCCTAAGTTCCCTCCTGCTACCCCATTACAGTCAACTGTTCTCCCACCCCCAGCCCCTGGCAACCACTGATTGGTTTTTCTATCCTTACATCTCTGCCTTTTCCAGGCTGCCTATAAATGGATACATGGAGTTTGTGGCCTTTTGAGTCTGGCTGCTTTTCCTTTGCTTAGCATAATGCATTTGATATTCACTGATGTTTTGTGGATGGATAATTCATTCCTTTTTTATTACTACTGGTTCCCTGAATAGTACACATTTCTCCAGCTTTCCAAAAGTAAGTACAGTGTTCCAGTGACACCTTTGTGAGCTGAAATGATGTAAAGTGAAGAAGCAATTACCTTAGGACACGTCTTGCTAACAAATGAACAAAATAAATCGAGATAAAACATAGCTGCTCACAGACTCAGTTCAAACTATGACAGCTTGATGCTGAGACGCATGCGGTAGTTCCTGGGGGGAGAGCTTAGCAGTGCCACTCTTGCTTGCAAGATTTTCCCTATGTTTTCTATTAGGATTTTTATGGTTTCAGTGGTCTTACAGTTAAGTCTTTAATCCATTTTCAGTTAATTTTTGTACTTGTGTAAGATAGGGGTCTTGTTTCATGCTTTTGCATGTGAATATCCAATTTTCCCAACATCATTTATTGAAGAGACTGTCTCTTCTCCAATGAAAATTCTAGGCTACCTTGTCAAATATTAGTCGATGGTATATGCATGAGTTTATGTTGGGGCTCCAGATTCTGTTCCATTGGTCTATGTGTTTGTTTTTATGGTAGTACCATACTGTTTTGATTACTATAGCTTTATAATATAGTTTGAAAGCAAAAGTGTGATGCCTCAGGCTTTGTTATTCTTTCTCAGGATTGCTTTGCCTAGTTGGGGTCCTTTAAAAATTATGGAAACTTGGGGATTGTTTTTTCTGTTATGAAAAATACCATTGGAATCTTCATAGGGGTTGCATTAACTCTATTGATAGCTTTGGGTAGTGTGGAGACTAACAATATTAATTCTTCTGATCTACTAACATGGGCTATCTTTCCATTTATCTGTTTCTTCATTTCCTTTCATCGATATCTTACAGTTCTTAGTGTAGATATCTTTCATCTCCTTGGTTAAAATTATTCCTAAGTATTTTATTGTTTTGATGCTATTGTAAATAGAGTTATTTTCTTTATTTCTTTTGTAGATCCTTTGTTATTAGTGTGTAGAAATGCTATTGATTTATACATGTTGATATTATATCTTGTGACATTACTGAATTTGTTGATTAGATCCAATGGTTTTTTGCTGGAATCTTTTTTTTTTAATGAGTTCAGCTTCTTTTATTTTTCCATTTGAGGTGTAGTTGATTTACAATATTATATTCGTTTCAAGTGTGCAACATAGTGCTTCAAAATTTTTATACATAAACTCCATTTGAAGTTATTATAAAATATCGGTTATATTTCATGTGCTGTACAATATTTCCTTGTTTATTTACTTCATTTCTTTTTTTGTGGGTCTGTTCCACTAAAATTTTAATATGCTTACTGAAATTTAAATTTCCTTTTTTTCCCTTTTTTTATTCAAGTATAGTTGATTTAAATATTATATTAGTTTCAGGTGTACAGCACAGTGAGTGATTCAGTATTTTTATAAATTATACTCCATTAAAAGTTACTACAAAATAATGGCTATAATTCCCTGTGTTGTGTAATGCATCCTTGTTACTTATCTATTTTATCCATAGTAGTTTGTATCTCTTAATACCATATCCTATCTTACCCACTCCCCCTTCCCTCTCCCCACTGATGAACACTAGTTTGTTTTCTGTATCTTTGAGTCTGTTTCTGTTTTATTATATACATTTGTGGTTTTTAAAAAATATTCCAGGGCTTCCCTGGTGGCGCAGTGGTTGAGAGTCCGCCTGCCGAAGCAGGGGACGCAGGTTCGTGCCCCGGTCCGGGAAGATTCCACATGCCACGGAGCAGCTGGGCCCGTAAGCCATGGCCGCTGAGCCTGCGCGTCCGGAGCCTGTGCTCCGCAACGGGAGAGGCCACAACAGTGAGAGGCCCGCGTACTGCAAAAAAAAAAAAAAAAAAAAAAAAAATATTCCACATATAAGTGATATTATTCAGTATTTGTCGTTCTCTGACTTATTTCACCAAGCATAATATTCTCTAGATCCATCCACATTGCTGCAAATGGCAGAATTTCATTCTTTTTTATGGCTAATATTCCATTGTGTGTATATATATATATACATATAAAAACACCACATCTTCTTTATCCGTTTGTTTGTTGATGGACACTTGGGTTGCTTCCATATGTTGGCTATTGTAAACAGTGCTGTTACGAACATAGGGATGCTTGTATCATTTAGTGTTTTCAGTTGTTTTTTTTTTTTTCCTGGATATGTACCCAGGAGTGGAATTGCTAGATCATATGGTGGTTCAATTTTTAGTTTTTTGAGGAACCTCCATGTTGTTTTCCATAGTAGCTGCACACATTTACATTCCCATCAGTAGTGTACAAGGGTTCCCTTTTATCTACATATTCACCAACATTTGTTATGTAGACTTTTTGATGATAGCCAGTCTGAGGTGATATCTCATGATGATAGGTGTGAGGTGAAATCTCATGGTTGATTTGCCTTTCCCTAATAATTAGCGATGTTGAGCATCTTTTCATGTGCCTGTTGGCAGTCAATATGTCTTCTTTGGAAAAACGTCAGTCAGGTCTTCTACCCATTTTTGATTGGGTTCTTTGTTTTTTTGATATTGAGTTTTATGAGATGTTTGTATACTTTGGATATTAACCCTTTGTCATATTAGTTTGCAAATATTTTCTCCCATTCAGTAGGTTGTCTTTTAGTTTAGTTGATGGTTTCCTTTGCTGTGCAAAATATTTTAAGTTTAATTAGGTCCCATTTGTTATTTTTGCTTTTGTTTCCTTTGCTTTAGGAGGCAGATCCAAAAAAATATTGCTATGATTTATGTCAAAAAGTGTTCTGCCTATGTTTTGTTCTAGGACTTTTATGGTCTCATGTCTTACATTTAGGTCTTCAATCCATTTTTTTTCTTTCTTTCTTTTTTTTTTTTGCGGTATGCGGGCCTCTCACTGTTGTGGCCTCTCCCGTTGCAGAGCACAGGCTCCGGACGCGCAGGCTCAGCGGCCATGGCTCACGGGCCTAGCCGCTCCGGGGCATGTGGGATCTTCCCGGACCAGGGCACAAACCCGTGTCCCCTGCGTCGGCAGGCGGACTCTCAACCACTGCGCCACCAGGGAAGCCCAGGTCTTCAATCCATTTTGAGTTTATTTTTGTATATGGTGTTACAAAATGTTCTAATTGCATTCTTTTACATGTAGCTGTCTAGTTTTCTCAGCACCACTTATTGAAGAGACTGTCTTTTCTCCATTGTATATTTTTACCTCCTTTGTCATAGATTAACTGACCATAAGGGTATGGGTTTATTTCTGGGTTCTCTGTTTTGTTGACATTTGAGCCTGTTTTGGTGCCAATGCCATGCTGTTTTGATTAATGTAGTTTTGCAGGATAGTCTTAAGTCAGGGACTGTGATAACTCCAGTTCTTGTTTCTCAAGACTGTTTTCATGGTCTTTTTTTGTTTTGAATTATTTGTTGTAGTTTTGTGAAAAATGCCCTTGGTATTTTGATAGGGATTGCATTGAACCTGTAGATTGCCCTAGGCAGCATGGTCATTTTAACAATATTAATTCTTACAATCCATGAACACAGTGTATCTTTCCATGAGTTTGTGTCATTTTCAATTTCTTCATCAATGTCTTAGAGTTTTCCAAGTATGGGTCTTTTACCTCCTTAATGGGATTTATTCCTAAGCATTTTATTCTTTTTGATGTGATTGTAAATGGGATTGTTTCCTTAATTTCTCTTTTGGATAGTTTGTTTTTAGTGTGTAGAAATGCAACAGATTTCTGTATATTAATTTTGTATCCTGAAACTTTACAGAATTCATTGATGAGCTCTAGTATTTTTTAGTGGTATCTTTAAGGTTTTCTATGTAGAGTATAATGTCCCTCTGCAAACAATGATGGTTTTACTTCTTCCTTTCCAATGTGGACTTCTTTTATTTCTTTTTCTTGCCTGATTGATGTGACTAGGACTTCCAATACTATTGATATATTGAATAAAAGTGGTGAGAATGGGCATCCTTGTCTTTTTTCTGATCTTAGAGGAAATGCTTTTGGCTTTTCACTGTTGAGTATGATGTTAACTGTGGGTTTATCATATGTGGTCTTTATTATGTTGAAGTATGCTCTCTCTATACCCACTTTGTGGAGACTTTTTTTTATCGCAAGTGGATGTTGAATTTTGTCAAAAGTTTTTCCCTGCATCTGTTGAGATGATTTATGGTTTTTATTCTTCAATTTGTTAATATACTGTATCATTGATTGATTTGCAGATATTGAACCATCCTTGTATCCCTGGGATAAATCCCACTCAATCATGGTGTATATGATCCTTTTAATGTATTTATTATTGAATTCAGTTTGCTAATATTTTGTGGAGGATTTTTGCATCTATGTTCATCAGTGATATTGGCCTGTCATTTTCTTTTTTTGTTACCTTTTTTTTTTTTTTTTTTTTGCCTCGGTGCGGCATGTGGGATCTTAGTTCCCCGACCAGGGATCAAACTGGCGCCCCCTGCAGTGGAAGTGTGGAGTCTTAACCACTGGACTGTCAGGGAAGTCCCTTGTTATCATATCTTTGTCTGGCTTTGGTATCAGAGTCATGCTGGCCTCATAGTGAGTTCTGAAGTGTTCCTTCCTCTGCAGTTTTTTGGAGTAGTTTGAGAAAGATAGGTGTTAGCTCTTCTTTACATGTTTTGTAGAATTCACCTGTGAAGCCATCTGGTCTTAGACTTTTGTTTGTTGGGAGGTTTTTATTTTTTTTATTATTTTTTGCTGATTCAATTTCATTATTGGTAATTGGCCTTTTTATATTTTCTTTTTCTTCTGGTTTAGTCCTGGGAAATTGTACATTTCTAGGAATGTGTCCATTTCTTCTAAGTTGCCCATTTTATTGGAATATAGTTCATAGTAATCTCTTATGATTCTTTATATTTCTGTGGTATCAGTTATAACTACTCCTTTTTCATTCCTGATTATATTGATCTGGACTCTCTTTCTTTTTTTTCTTGATGAGTCTGGCTAAAGTTTTATCAATTTTGTTTATCTTTTATAAGAACCAGCTCTTAGTTTTCATTGATCTTTTCTATTGTTTTACTAGTCTCTATTTCATTTATTTCTTCTGTGATATTTAGGTTTTCTTTCCTTCTACTAACTTTAGATTCTGTTTGTTCTTCTTTTTCTAGGTCTTTTAGGTGTAAGATTAGGTTGTGTATTTGAGATTTTTCTTGTTTCCTGAGGTTAGCCTGTATTGCTATAAAATTCCCTCTTAGAACTGCTTTTGCTGCATCTCATAGGTTTTGGATCATTGTGTTTTCATTTTCACTTTTCTCCAGGTATTTTTTTATTTCTTCTTTGATTTCTTCAGTGATCCATTGGTAGTTTAGTAGCATATTGTTTAGCTTCCATATGTTTGTGGGGGGTTTTATTGGGGGGGTGGGTTGTAGTTCTGTTTTGTTCCTTTCTTCTTCTTTGTTCTCTTCATTAGCGATTTGATGACCTTCTTTAGTTTCATGTTTGGATTCCTTTCTCTCTCTTTTTTTTTTTAAAAATTAATTTATTTTTGGCTGCATTGGGTCTTTGTTGCTGTGCATGGACTTTCTCTAGTTGCGGCGAGCGGGGACTACTCTTTGTTGCGGCGCGCGGGCTTCTCATTACAGTGGCTTCTCTTGTTGTGGAGCACGGGCTCTAGGCGCATGGGCTTCAGTAGTTGTGGCACGCGGGCTCAGTAGTTGTGGCTCGCTGTCTCTAGGCACAGGCTCAGTAGTTGTGGCACACAGGCTTAATTGCTCTGTGGCATGTGGGATCTTCCCAGACCAGGGCTCGAACCTATGTTCCCTTCATTGGCAGGCAGATTCTTAACCACTGCACCACTAGGGAAGTCCCTCCTTTCTCTTTTTTATGTGTGTGTCAGTTATAGATTTTTGGCTTGTGGTTACCATGTGGTTTATGTATAACTATTTTTATGTATGTATGTGTGTATATATATATATGATTATATATGATATAATAATCATATATATAAAACAATAATCATATATATGATTAAGTTGTTGATCTCTTAATTTCAAGTGCATTTTAACAATCCTGCATTTTTACTCTCCTCCCCTCACGATTACTGTTTTTGATATCATATTTTATATCTATTTTTGTGTGTGTGTACCTTAACTGTTTGTTGCAGATATAAATGATTTTACCACTTTTGTCTTTAACTTTCCTACTAACTTTGTACATGGATGATTTACTACATTTATTGTATATTTGCCTTTACCAATGAGCTTTTCCCTTTTGTAGTTTTTTTTGCGGTACGCGGGCCTCTCACTGTTGTGGTCTCTCCTGTATATTTGCCTTTACCAATGAGCTTTTCCCTTTTGTAGTTTTTTTTGCGGTACGCGGGCCTCTCACTGTTGTGGCCTCTCCTGTTGCAGAGCACAGGCTCCGACGTGCAGGCTCAGCGGCCATGGCTCACGGGCCCAGCCGCTCCGCGGCATGTGGGATCTTCCCGGACCGGGGCACGAACCCGTGTCCCCTGCATCGGCAGGCGCACTCTCAACCACTGCGCCACCAGGGAAGCCCCCCTTTTGTAGTTTTTATGTTTCTAGTTGTGAACTTTTCTTTTTCACTTTATAAAGATATACCTTTAACATTCCTTGTAAAGCTGTTTGGTGGTACTGAACTCTTTTAGCTTTTTTTTGTCAGAAAACTTTTGATCTCTCCATCAAATTTGAATTAAAGCCTTGTTGTGTATTCTTGGTTGTAGGTTCTTCCCTTTCATCACTTTAGATATATTGTACCACCCCCTTCTGGCCTGCAGAGGGTCTGCTAAAAAGTCAGCTGATAGCCTTATGGGAGTTCCTGTTATGTAACCTGTTGCTCAGCAGGGCCCAATCTAGGCTGCTAGTGAGTGGGCCAGGTCTGCTGGGTGTGGGTCTGTTGTTGTCTTATAGCTGATGTTTGCTCACTAGTGGGTGAGGCTGGTCCTGAAGTTAGAGCAGGCTCCCTGGAGGGCAGGGTCAAGGCCCAGAGGATTCTGGGGCTAGTAGCTGCCCACTGATGGGTGGAACTGGGTTCCAGGGTCTGTGGCTAGAGTGCCCTGGGGGTTCTGGGTCTAGTGCCTGCACTTTGGTTTGTGGGGCTGGGTCCTGGGCTTGCTGGTGGGCAGAGCTGTGTCCAGGGGTGACTGTGGGCTCAGGAGACCTTAAGACAGCCTGTCTGCTGGTGGGTGGGGCTGTGTCCACGCTCAGTTAGTTGCTTGGCCTGAGATATCCCAGCACTGGCACCTACGGGCTGTGGGCCCCAGGTAGGGCTGCCAGCGCCAGTGTCCACGTGGTAAAGTGAGCTCCCGAGACTGACTGCCATCAGTGTCTGTGCTCCCAGCGTGCGCTGCAGTTGCTTCCTGCCTCTCAGGAACCTCTGCAAGATCAGAGGGTAGGTCTGACTCAGGCTCCTTTCAAATCACTGCTTCTCTCCTGGGTCCTGGAGTGTGTGAGATTTTGTGTGCGCCCTTTAAGAGTGAAGTCTCTGTTTTCCCCAGCCCTCTGGGTCTCCCAAAAGTAAGCCTCACTGGCCTTCACAGCCTAATGCTCTGTGGGTTCATCTTCCCAGTGCAGGACCCTCTGGACTGGGGAACCCAACATGGGGCTTGGACCCCTCACTCTTTTGGGAAAACCTCTGCAATCATAGTTATTCTCCCGTTTGTGCGTCACCCATGAGGGTCATGGGGCTTGACTGTATCAGGACTCTGCCCCTCCTACCTATCTTGTTGCGAGTCCTTCTTTATATCTTTAGTTGTAGAAGATCGTTTCTGGCAGGTTCTGGTCTTTTTCACATGTGGTCGTTCTGCAGATAGTGTTGATTTTGGTGCACCCGTGAAAGGAGGATCTTTCTACTCCACCACCTTGGCCCATAGGTTATTTAAACGTGTAGTCTTAATTTCCAGATGCTTGGGATTTTTCTAGTTAAACTTTAAAAATATGACTAACTTAGGGCTTCTCTGGTGACACAGTGGTTAAGAATCCACCTACCAATGCAGGGGGCACAGGTTTGATCCCTGGTCCGGGAAGATCCCATATATTGCAGAGCAACTAAGCCTGTGCACCGCAACTACTGAGCCTGAACTCTAGAGCCCACAAACCACAACTACTGAAGCCCGTGTGCCTAGAGCCCGTGCTCTGCAACAAGA
The DNA here is from genome assembly GCF_949987515.2 of Delphinus delphis. Lineage (NCBI taxonomy): Eukaryota > Metazoa > Chordata > Mammalia > Artiodactyla > Delphinidae > Delphinus > Delphinus delphis. The sequence goes on from NC_082697.1 coordinate 75,100,463, forward strand.
GAAGCCACCACAATGAGAAGCCCGCGCACCGCAACAAAGAGTAGCCCCCGCTCACTGCAACTAGAGAAAAGCCCATGCGCAGCAATGAAGACCCAACGCAGCCAAAGATAGATAAATAAATAAATAAAAATATGACTAACTTAGACGCATTGCTGTCATAGAACATACGCTGTGAGTTTTCAGTCCTTTGGAATGTGTTGGCATTTGCTTGATGGCCCAAACTAGGAACAGCCTAGATTTCCTTCCGCAGGTGAACGGCTCATTGAACTGTGGTACTTACACATTAGGTGGCTGACTCTACTTAGGCTGCCATAACAAATACCACAGATGGGGCAACAGACAACAGAAACATTTCCTCACAGTTCTGGAGGCTGGAAAGTCCAGGATCAAGGTTCCAACAGGGGTTGGTTTCTGCATCACCGAATCCTCACATGGAAGAAGCAGAGATTTTTTTCGTGTCCTTCCTTTTTTATCAAGACTATGCCAACAGCTTCTATCAGATCAGGGCTCTACACTTCTGACCTCATTTAAGGTTAATCCCCTCCTTAAGGCCCTGTCTCCCATACGGTCATATGGGCAGGTAGGGCTTCAGTATCTGAATTTTAGGGGGACATGACTCTGGACTACTACTCAGCAATAAAAAAGGAATGAACTATGAACTATTGTTACACAGGATAACTCGACTATGTCTCCAGGGAATGGTGCTAAGTGAAAAAAGCCAGCCTAGAGAGTTATGTCCTGTATGATTCTATTTATATAACATTTTTAAAATGACAAAATAATGGAGGACAGAGTAGTGATTGCCAGGGATTAGTGTTGGAGGGGGGGCCACACGAGGGACCCTGTGTTGTATTGGAACTGTCCATAGTCTTGACTTTGCTGGTGGATCCATGAGTCTCTACTGGTGATAACACTGTAAAGAACTTAAAACACCTACATACATAAATGAGTGTAACTAATTGGGGAAGTGTACATAAAACTGGTGGACTGTACCCAGTGTCAGTCTCCTGATTGTGGTATTGTACTGTAGTTTTGCAAAATGCTACCACAGAGGGAGACTGGGCAGAGTATATACAGATCTCTCTAAATTCCTTCTTTTTTTTTTTTTAAGATTTTTATTTTATTTATTTATTTTTGGCTGTGTTGGGTCTTTATTGCTGCACGTAGGCTTCCTCTAGTTGCGGCGAGCAGGGGCTACTCTTCGTTGCGGTATGCGGGCGTCTCATTGTGGTGGCTTCTCTCGTTGCAGAGCATGGGATCTAGGCGTGTGGGCTTCAGTAGTTGTGGCACACGGACTCAGTAGTTGTGGCTCCTGGGCTCTAGAGCGCAGGCTCAGTAGTTGTGGTGCATGGGCTTAGTTGCTCTGCGGCATGTGGGATCTTCCCAGATCAGGGCTCGAACCCGTGTCCCTTGCATTGGCAGGCAGATTCCCAGCCACTGCGCCACCAGGGAAGTCCCTCTTTCTTTCTTTTTTAATAATTTTATATTTGTTTATTTGGCTGCTTTGGGTCTTAGTTGCGGCACATGGGATCTTCGTTGTGGCGTGCGGGATCTTTTCATTGCAGTGCGTGAGCTCTTCGTTGCGGTGCACGAGCTTCTCTAGCTGCGGCACACAGGCTCCAGAGTGCATGGGCTCAGTAGTTGCAGCGCATGGGCTCTCTAGTTGTGGCGTGTGGGCTCTATAGCGTGTGAGCTCAGTAGTTGCAGCGTGTGAGCTTAGTTGCCCTGCAGTATGTGGATACTTAGTTCCCCAACCAGGGATCAAACCCACGTCCCTTGCATTGGAAGGTGGATTCTTAACCACTGGAGCACCAGGGAAGTCCCTCTAAATCCTTTTTTTTCTTTTTTTTGGTTGTGCTGGGTCTTAATTGAGGCAGGCAGGCTCCTTCGTTGCGGCTCACCAGCTCCTTAGTTGTGGCATGTGAACTCTTAGCTGTGGCATGCGTGTGGGATCTAATTCTCTGACCAGGGATTGAACCTGGGTCCCCTGCATCGGGAGTGCAGAGTCTTAACCACTGCACCACCAGGGAAGTCCCAAGTCCCTGTAAATTCTTTCTTAAAACTACATCTAAACTACAATGATCTGAGTAAACATTTCAAATTAAATAATGTACAATGTTTAGTTTGCAAATTGTGTAGGGATCATGTTTGACAGAATTCTGCTGTTTTCATTCATACTTTCCCAGCTTTTAAATATTAAGCAAATATTCACATATTTTCCTCCCCTGCTCTCCCAGTGTTTTTCTGTTTCATGAGGGCTACTTTTTATTTGTACCACAATGTTGACTTGAACTCATTCTTAGTGGTCTAAAGCAGGGATTAGCAAACTCTGGCCCTCAGGCCATATGTGGACTACCGTCTGTTTTTGTAAAATTTTGCTGTAACTCAGACAGTCCATTTGTTTGCATATAGTCCCTGGCGGCTTTCACGCTACAATAGCTGAGTTGAGTAGTTGTAACAAAGGCCCGATGGCCCGTAAAGCCTATTACAGAAAAACATGCTGACCCCTGGTCCAAAGGATTAAAATATAAAAGGCAATTTTATTCAAAATGTACACAATTTTAATGTTTCCATCAAGAAAGTAAAGAAAATATTTCAACATTAAATTTTATTTTGCATGTTTTCAATTACTTTTAAATATTAAAAATTCTCTTGAAATTGAGAGTCAAAATATAAATTATAATGAATGAATATCAAAGTTTTATCTAAAATTATTGAAATGATGCTGTTTGAGTCAATAATGTTATTTTGAAATGTTAGATATTTTATAAAAAAATACTCTGATTAGCAATTCCAGTGTTTGTTGTCAGTGTAAAGAATCGGAATTATGATTCATCCCCGTTACATCTGGTCTTACGTATATAGAAATTTAAGAGTGATGATAACGGTTTATTATTGCAAAGGGCTGCTCTCCTGCCACATGCAAAACGCTGTGAATACCTCACTAATCCATGAGCACATCGAGGACCACGAGTAAGAATAGTGAGAAAAGTGAGAAATGGGAAACGGACGCTGGGAAGCAGTACTGCCTTATGCGAGAATCTATCGCACCGCCGGGAACTTAGAGGAAGGCTTTGAAGGATTCATGAAACAGCTTTTTTCTTTTCTCCAAGTGTCCCCACTACTCAAGTCCTCCCCACCCTCTGCGGTGGAATCTGTCCCCCATGCTCATAAGCCTCACACCTATGGCACTGGAAGCAACACGTCTTGTCTTGAGGACACAGGGAGGCGATGTGGAGAAGCGGGTCCCTGGGGCCCGGATGGTGTGAGTCAAAAGAGAGAATGTTGAGGGGCCTGGTGGCTGTGACACCTGGCTGCACTGTGCGTGCGTGCGAGCGTGCATGCGTGTGTGTGTGTGTGTGCGTGCGTGCGCGCTTGTGTGCGTGTGTGTGTGTGTGTGTGTGTCCAGGTAAAAGGCCCCTCTTGCCGAGTCTAGTGATGACGCAGGGTCAGACTCCAGCAGAGAGACCCTGACCTTGGCCACGGGGCTTTTAAATTGCCCCTGGGCAGGCCCTGGCTCCTTGCACGGAATCGGCACGGGCCAGGCTGCAATGGCTGTGGGGTGCCGCAGCCAGCTGTGGCTCCAGCCCTTTTCCATGAGCTGAGAGTTATGACTGGGGAAGATGGGGGCTGGGTCCATGCCCGGCTGGTTCCAGGACGGCCGCCTTCAGCACCGGGGCCACAGCTGGTTTCCATGGAGCTTCACAGGAGGCTGAATCCTTTTCTGGAGCATCAGCCTGAAGAGAATCAGTCCTGGACACCTTAACCCTGACCTACCAGGCATGACAGCCGCCGGGGAGAGGAGGGAAAACATGACTTCCAGGGAGTGTTAGGGGCCCGTTTGAAGTTACCGAACTGGCAGCACAATTCTGTGATTCTCTCCTCGCATTTGGCCATGGTGGCCCAGGCTGGGGTGGCCAGTGCTGTATCTAGGCAAGGCTGGGGTTTAGCCAGTGTGGTGTGGGGCTCCACAAAGCAGTAGCGAGCAGGGACGCTGGGGTGTATGCGGGGGCGATTACGGTCTTTCACCAACGGGGGAGGGGGGAGGTGAGAATCGAGGACAGTGCTGGGGCTGGGGGGGGGGCAGTGTGCAGAGGCTGCAGCCAACGACTGCAGGGGGTGGTTCCGGGGGAAGCCAACAGCAAGACGTGGAGTCAGGATACAGCATCTGAAATGAGACCAGGGAGGAGCTGAGTTGGTGCTGGCGCCGGAGCCCGGGTGTGACCATGGGAGTGAGAGTCACGGTCGCAGCGTTGCTGGAGAGGCTGGCAGTGAGCAGGGGGACACCTTCGTGGCCTGAGTGCGGGGTGGTGGGCAGGCGATTGCACCCAGGAGGATCTGAGAGCCGCGAGGCTGTAATGAGGAGGATGCTGGAGAGAAGATGCTCCCCGTTTTAGAGCGCGGCGAGGGGGAGGGTCCCGGGGGGTGGGGGAGCAGGACGGTGAAGGGAGAATCCGAAGAAGCCGGATGGAGAAGGGGGTTTGTGCTAACAACTGGCCAGAAGGTCAGGGGGGAAGGGAGTGCAGTGGACCCGAGGGGATGCTGAGGGCCAGAAGGATGAGACCGCCACGGAGGCACGTGGAATTGGCACCGAGGTCCGAGGCAGAGGGTGGTCATGCGGCCGAGTGGGAGACTTGGGGGTGCAGAGTTGGGGGCTGCCTTCTCCCCCTGCAGGTGTAGGTGAGGGGCTGGGAGATGGGACAAACACGTGGGTGCCCCCTGGTGATGGAAGCCTGCAGAAGGGGCCCCGCAGATGCCCCCGCACGTCGGGGAGGCAGGGTGGGAACCTCCCCGACCCTCTGGAGAATGGAGGCTGCGGGGTGTGGAGGCTGCTCCGTCTCGAGTTCCAGGATGTGTAAGTGGGGCTGGAGCTGGAGAAATGCTCCAGAAAAGCGGGAGGCGTTCGGGTCTGGCCATGGAGTCCCTGGGAGTCTCCTTTGTTAGCAGAATCTACCCTCATGGGCAAGACCCTTGGTACCAGGTCCCCAAAGGCCTTTCTGAATCTGGCCTTTGGGGCTCCTTCCTGTAACCACTCCTTTATGGTCATCTGTCAAGCATCACTTGCATTTTCCTGTTTTCATCTTGGCATTTCTTTTCTTTCTCAAACATTAGCAAATAAAATCCTACCCAGACTCATCAACCTAGTCTGTTGGAACCAATAGGGAGATCAGAAATTCCCTGGTAAAGCCCAGTCTCTGGCCTTCTTTCCATTTTTGAGGTGAGGAAACCGAGGCCCCTGGAGAGGCAGGGACTGACCCGGCTTCAATCCATTGCATCCCTGTTGGCGCCTCTGCCCTCAGGCACTATGCAGAAGGGACTCAGAGGCGCCACCACCTGGCCCTTAGCAGGACTTCAGGGGAGGCAAACAGACAGGGACACATCTCCCACCAGCTCAGGACTCTCAGGGGTAGAGGCCTCCCAGAGCTGAAGGGAATTTGGGGAAACCCAGGAGCAAAGGCGAACTGGGCTGCAGCCACACCTGGCTGAGACAGAGGGCTGCATTCCATTAACTCAGCAACGTCCTTGAAAATGCCTTCCTGCCCATCAGCCTCTCTCAGAGGCTCTCACGCCACCCTCTTCACTCGTCCCCTGGATGTAAGCCCACTGGGGGGGGCGGCGGCGAGCCTTGTCCTCTTGGCGCCTGCAGTAACCCCAGCACCTAGCACGAGCCTGGCCAAAAGGACGCCCTCCATGTTCGTCACATAGATGAATGTCCATTGACTCCACACCCACTAATGGATTCAGGAAGTTTCACTGCTGTAAGGGGTGTGTGAACCACAGCAGTTGACATCTTAGTTGCATTATTACAGACCCACTGGGGTGAAGATCCGTCTGAATGGATGAAAATTCCAAATTACAGAGGAATGCTGGTTTATTACTTCCAAGGACTGTCCATTTATTGCCCAGAACTTTAGTTCTACTTTAATAATTAGATATGAGAATACTTTGTTTTCAAGAACACGATTGAACGCTTGTACGCATCCACGGTCACAAACGGCCCATCGATGTCTGCCCACCGTGTAAGGAAGCTCTGCTTTGTCTATATAAAATTTCTGTATACTAAGATCATCCCGGACCAAATACGACATCTTGTGGGCTGCTTTGGACCACACAAGCCACTAAATTAAAAAAAAAAAACCTTAGATGTACAGACTTGGGTTAATCATAATCCTTGATTCATAGCATATTCTCATCAATGAGCCATTCACGATACTCTTGTTTCTTTCTCCCTTTCCTTTCCTTTCCTTTCCTTGCACCAGTTCACAGCCTCTGGAATATATACCTGGTGTCAACTAGAAGTGAGGGTTAAGTGGGTAAACGGTGTCCTTGCCATTGCTGCTTATGGGATGGACTAACTCAGCCTTTTCTCGATGGTAACGTGGGGCCGTGGCTATGGTGCAGGCTCTGGAGGGGGACCACCTGGGTGTGTGTCTAGGTTATGCACTTGAACACAGGAATGTTACCTCATCGCTCTGGGCTTTATTGTTCTCACTGTCCGATCGGGGTTACACCTTGTAAGGCTGTTGAAAACATGAAGGGAGAGAGTCCATGTGGGAAGCACAACAGTGCATGCAAAAAGCATGCAGTTAACACTGGCTACTGTCATTACTGCTAAGGAGGGGCTGACCTCTGTGACATTTCATACTGTTAGTGATGCATGAGTTCAAGATGAGAGCTAGTGAGAATCAGGATAGCCCCGGAAGCAGAAAATGTCTTTCTGGCTCCAACAAGGTTACAGTCTCTTTATGGTCCAGCAGGATCGTGGATCAGGCTGAAAAGTCAAAGAGAACAGAGCTTCTCCTCCAGAATCATTTTCTGTCGCCCAGTGATTCTTTCTGCAGCTTTTGGCCAGCACTTCACCTTGACCTTTTTACACAGTCTGAGGCAGTAGTTCTGAAACTTGATTGTGCGTGAGAATCCCCTGGAGGGCTTGTGAAAACACAGATCCCTGGGCCCCACTCTGTTGCGGATTCATGAGGTTAGAGGTGGAGGTCTGAGAATCTGTGTTGCTAACAAGTTCCCTGGTGCTGATGCTGGTCTGGGGACCACACTTGGAGAACCATTAGTCTCTAAGCAGTGAACTATGATGGGGAACAAGGGGCAGTCAGGGGAGGCTTCCTGGAGGTGAAGGCCTTTGAGCCTCAGTTTGCCAGACGGAGAAGAGACAGCAAAGGGAACAGAAACAAAGAGGTGTGAGTGGCCAGTGTGTGCTGGGAAAGGCCTGCGGAGATGACGCCGACAGGTTCCCAGGCACTAGAGAGGCAGGACTTCGCAGGCTGGACGAGAATCCAGGCTCCACTCTGGTGTCCTCTTTAAATCAGGGGTGGTTTGGAACCTGGGAGAGGTGTGAGCAGAACTGGCAGCAGCATGGAGCGGGGGTTTAGGGAGAGTCAGGTAAGAGGACAGGGTAGCAGTTGAAGGACAAGAGAAAAAGACAGCCTTGACTCTCTGCCCAGGTGACTCTCACCCTCCTTTAGAGTCTGGAGGATTTCTTCCGTGATACTAGTTTCAAACTAGGGGGGTTGAGACCCAAGATTCCAAAGGCATGAGATGAACTAGTGGGTGCGAACAGCATTTAAAAGAATGAATAAAAAGAGGACAGAATAAAAAACAGAGTTCGTTGCACACAGCAGGCGTATTGCTTCATCAAACCTGTGTCAGGCGTGTGCGCATGCCCTGCATAAGCACGATGGATGTGGGTTACAGTCGAGAAGGTTTGCGCGCCAAGGTTCTGTGCAGTCGTGCAGTTCAGGGAACCAGCCAGCAGTGGCCTCACCCACCTAGTGCAGGCCTTGTTTGGGGCGCACGTCCTGAGGGGCTGAGCATCCTGCAGTAGAGAAGACGGGTCCCGTGGAACCCAGAAGGGGAAGGGCTGAGTGGAGGGAGGGGGAGAGGAGCTCGGAGAGCAAGCTCAACGCTAGGAGGGTCCAAAGAGGGGGAATAAGCAGGAAACAGGCCCTCAGGGGAGGCTTCGTGGAGATGGCTTTGGGTCTGACCTCAGTCAGTGGCTCAGCTCCTGACAGCAGGGCCTTTGGGAATAGATCCTGTAGATAAACACCAAGAAACAAGGGGAACTGGTGTGAAAAGGTAACCAAGGTTTTAAAAAGTAACCTGAGTCCCAAGAGAGACACAGAGTCCAGATAGAGCTTGAAGAAACCTTAAACATCAGCCAACACATTCAAGTGACAGCTGAGGAAACTGAGGCCAGTTTGCTTGGGACCTGCTGAGGACACGGGCCTTGAAGGCTTCTGGTCCATTGCTCTTCCGGGCCATGTTGAGTCTCCAAACACCGGCTCAGAGGCTAAACTCCAGGTCGCCTGCATCAGGGGGTCAGAAAACATTTTGTGCCAATACCCCAGATGCTCCCCCCAGACCCTGCCCTAGTTCCTCCTTCCGCCCACCAGGTGAGAAACACCCAGGCCTGTGAGTTAGAAACCCTGGAACCACCATGTCTGCAAATCTTTGGCAAAGAATCCTCACGACAGGCTTCCCTGGTGGCACAGTGGTTAAGAATCCGCCTGCCAATGCAGGGGACACGGGTTCAAGCCCTGGTCCGGGAAGATCCCACGTGCCGCGGAGCAACTAAGCCCGTGCGCCACAACTACTGAGCCCACGTGCCACAACTACTGAGTCCGCACTCTAGAACCCGTGAGCCGCAACTACTGAGCCCACGTGCCACAACTACTGAGTCCGCACTCTAGAACCTGTGAGCCGCAACTACTGAGCCCAAGTGCCACAACTACTGAAGCCCATGCACCTAGAGCCCCTGCTCCGCAACAAGAGAAGCCACCGCAATGAGAAGCCCGCGCACCGCAAGGAAGAGTAGCCCCCGCTCACTGCAACTAGAGAAAGCCCACGCACAGCACCGAAGACCCAACACAGCCAAAAATAAATAAATTTATTAAAAAAAAGAATCCTTGTGGCACTGGCACTGAGTTGGTAAAAAGGAAAAGTTACTTTGTCTTTTGTGTGGGCCGTTCTCTATACAACTTCCATGGGCTCTGGGACTGTGCACACGAAACTCTATCCATGCTGATGGGCTTGCAACCTGCCCAGTTTTAGGTCTTGTTATATTCAGATGTTCTCATCTTACACATTAAGAAACAGTTCCAGACAAGCTCTGTGTTTTTCTCAAGGTCACTGAGAACGGAAGGCACCGGGGTGGCTGCAGGCCCCCTGCCTGCTGGTCTAAGCTCCCCATTGGAGGCTTCGGGCAGTTCTGGTGTGAGATCCTACAAACTAGCTTTGTACTTCTGTAGTGCTCAAGGAGACCAGCAATTTCATCGTGTGGAACCATCTTTGATGATATTATTTTCTATCTGATAAATAACCCTATTATCTTGAAAGGAAACTTCCCATGTCTAAGAAATTGTTCAGAAACTCATATGGAAAAAAAAAAAAAGATGGCAAAGTTTAAAAAATAATATGTGAAAAAGCCCATGTCACTTTGTCACCTTTCCTTCAACCGATTTAATAGCACTGAGGCCAAGTTTGCTCCTCAGGACGGATACACACACACACCTTGGGCACCCACAGCTGCATGGCTAAAGGCAGTGTCTGTTTATGCTATGTAGGTATGTACATGGACAGTCGTCTCTTATTTCCTCTCATCCACTTTGATTGAGGCAGAAGAAAGGATCAACAGTCAATACTGTTGTGAACATCCATCCGAAATGGTAATTATCGCATCATGATATTCGCTCTTTTACTTGTCATGTACTATTAGAAGGTAACAAGATCATTGTCAGTCAGAGATTGTGGAGATAATTAGAGCATCTATAGGTTAGCAGGAAATCAAATTGGTGCTGGTACCCATCAATGCCGGGGAGCAGAACGTAATTAGAGGGAAAATATGCAAAGGTTGAGAGGAATAAAGCCCCGGGGACTAAATACCATGACTGATTTGACAGTCACTTCCGGTCTCACATTGCAGATGGCGGCCTGGAAATAGATGTGCGGGAGAAAGCTGGGCAGTCTGCCAGAAATAGCAAGGCACGCCCGCTGATGGCGAGTCTTGGGAAGGTCCCGAGAATTGCCTGATTTGGAAAAACACAGTTTATCACGTTTTCCAACCTACTAGTTTTTCTTCAAGTTATTTTCTCTAGTCTGGGAGCCGGGTATCAGCATAAAAGCAGGGCTGAGTGAAGTGGGCCTTTATTTAAGCCCAGCATCAGATTTCCAAGCCCGTGAGCCCAGTACCCCCAGCCGGGAGCCTTCCAGAGCCCCCCGTCCCAACCCCCCCCCCCCCGCAGAGCTGCAGGCACAGACACCAAGCCCCTGGTTTCTGTTCGCTTCCAGTCCATCTTCTCCGACAGCGGCCACCCGCATCCTGCTAAGCCGGACTGCTTTTGTTTTGTCCAGTTAGGATTCAAACGCCCGTCCAAACCATCTCATCCAAACAACAATGGCATCGTATTGACACCAGAAAATCTAACAATTTTTACATCTTGAAAAAACGAATTTTAGAGGACGAGGGAGAGGTCTGCAAGCTGATGAGGATTACGCCATGTAGTTCAGTGAGACACAGGAAAAAGACAGGAACAAAATACCTGGAAAGTCTGAAGTTACATACAACAGACTGAGTCCACAGGTTGTAATGGCAAGAACAGGCAAGCACCGGCTGCCGGCAAAGGCCCTCCATCAGATCTGTCATCAACGCAGACAGAGTACATGCTGAGTTTTGAAGGAGGCCTGAGACACAAAGGGTGCTGGCTAAGTCAGCCCGCACGTGTATCACCTACGAAATCTAAAAGCACCTTCCCAGGACTTACAGGACTTTGCTTAGAACATACAAAAAAAAAAAAAAAAAATTCCTGATTGGGTAGAGGGCAGACGTTTACAGAAACTAACTGGCAGTGTCTACGTGGGTCAGGGAGGGCAGTCAGCCTTCCGTCGTCACTCAAGGGTTCAAGGTGTTTCTCTTCCAAAGCCCTGTCTTGCAAGTATGGCTTCTTCTCTATGGTAAGGTTGGCCATCCCACACAAACAAGCAGCTGGAAGCTTAGTTCACATTTTTTAATAACATGGCACAGTTTACATAACACAAGAAGGCTCCGCCGATGAGAACATGCTGGAGACTCAGTCGCTTCACGTTTCTTTTCACATAGGATCTAGAAAGGACTTTATTACATACAGGAGGAACAGCAAAAAGGTCTGTATAGAACGATCTCTTTACAATACTGAAAGCTACCACTACGGTTCCAGTGTACATATTCCTTGGATTTTTTTTTTTCCTTTTTAGTTGTTGTCTTAAAAAAAAAAAAACACTGCACAACATCTGGAATTCACAAAATCTGAAGCTCACAACTAAACCTTCAGTTGACTACTAAAATAGATCTCTCTGCTTATTAGAAACAATGGTCTGTAGTTAACTTTTTTTTTGCAAAAACAGGATAACAACGTCAGATAGCACTTTAATATACTAGAAGACCAAATGGAACTAATTTTATTTCATACATATATTTTACAGTCCAGTAGACAAGATATATTGTATTTCTTTGCTAGTAAAGTCATATTCTCTCCAAATATGTAGACAAGAGGCTGAATGTATTATAAAAGTTATCATGAAGAGACAGATTTGATGCAAACTCAAAAAAACACGCACACACAAGACCGTCTCTCCGCCACCTTTCACCCTCTGGAATGCTCCCCGGCCCCACAAGGTTGACCTGTTTCGGCTACTCCCGGACTTGATTACCGACGGGAACGTGGTGAGCCACGCTAGGAAATACGCACCTTAACTTCATCAGTTATTGAATACAGTGATAACATATCCATCATCTGAGAAAACGTGAAGCTTTCTTTCAGGATCTGTTTGTTTGGGTGTAACTGGATCTCATTACAGAACGAGGAGGTGTGTACAGATAGATAGGAAACAGGACACACTAAAAAAACGCATGGTTCCCACATGAGGGGGTGTGTGAAATCACGTGACTGATGGTGACGAGATGCTGGCGGCCTGTTTGTGTCCCCTGATTTTGGCATCTGACAACTCCCATCCTCCCTGGCACTGGCTGTTCACGGCCTTGGTTACCTTTCCGGGGCTGCACTCCCCACTTCCCCCAAAGGCCCACAAGCGGCAACTTCAGATGCAAAGTTTTGGCCTGGGGTCCAATTTGCAAAATCGGGTGTTTCTCCGTTTGAAATAACAAGCAAGGAAAACAGAGTCATATCACATAAGCGCTTGTTCAGGGAAAATATGACCTTAAGTATGTTGTAAATGGACTTGAAAAGGCTCCTTTGAGTTAGGCGGGCTTTTGTGAAAAGCCCTAACATTCATTGCATAGTTGAAGGGTTTAGCTGTCTAGAACAATACATGGGAACACAGCCGAAGCCGACTGTGCTCGCTGATATAAAGTCTGCAAATAGCACATTTTAAGAAGTATTAATGTATTATGTTACTTAATCTTTATCTATTTACATCTGTACAAAGTAAAGCTTTCATCTTACCCTTTGCATATATGAACCATTAGCTCATGAAGCAATCTTTTTTTTTTTTTTTTACATAACTATGTACACAGCCTTCCCTTCTCATCTGAAAGACCTCTGCACGATGGACTGTGTGGACTGTTGTCTCCTACCCCCGCCCGCCCCCCCCCCATTATGTGTGTTGTCATCTTCACTGTTTTGGTTCGAATCAAAAAGTTTTATACGAGAAACCAAAAGAGTGGGGAGACATGAGAACATACGAATCGGCTAAAAGATCTGAAAAATTTCAACATAGAATATACAAAAACATTTCAAAATCTGCGCTGAGTCTATACACTTTTTACAAGGGGAAGTGCTGGGGGCTCCCCCCGCCCCGTCTGCGTCGGTCGAGACGCGGGACCTCTGCCTGCGCGCTCTCTCGAGTCTGGCGCCTGCGGCCGCGGGCTCTCTTCGTCCTCTTCGCGTCCCGTCCTCTCCTTACCGGGCTTCGATGTCCTTCAGCGTGTGGGAGGGCGGCCGCTCCCTGATCTCCGCGGACAGAGGGGTAGTCCTCCGGGGGGACACGGGGCGGCCCCCCAGCGTGGAGATGAGCGGCGGAGGCGCGCTGAGCGCCGCTGTCGGGGGCGTCTTGTTGAGCAGTCCGTTCTGGTGGCCCGCGGTGGGGCTGATGCGTGGGTAGTGCATGCTGGGCAGGCCGGGCGCGATGAGGCCGGGGTGCGGCAGGTGTCCGTCCAGGGAGGCGGGGTGCACGGCGTGGAGCCGCGGGTGCTCGTAGTCCTCGCGGAGCACGTGCAGGCGCTCACGCTCGTCCAGGTGCGCCCCGCGCTCGTGCTCCCGCCGCGCGTCCACCGACAGCGGGTGGTGGTGGTGATGGTGGTGGTAGTCGTGGGGCTCCCGGTCCCTGAAGGAGCGGTCGGCTTCGTACAGCCGGGGGGCCGAGAGACGGTGCAGAGGGTCGCTCCTCAGCAGGAAGTCCCTGCCCAGCGGGTCTCTCCGGTGAATGTCAAGTTCCCGGTAGGGGTCCCTCAACGGGTCCCGGATGGGGTCCCAGTGGAAAGGAGGATACGGGAAGCGCTCTCCGCCCGGGATGGGGCTGATGCCCATGAAAGGCGTCATCATGCGAGTCCTGTCCAGGCTGCTGATGCTGTTCATGGGGTGTATGCCCGTCACCCCCACGGTCATGGGCATGGAGGCCAAGGGCCCCGGGTGCACGCTGGCCGAGGAGCTGGGCGGCGGCGGTGGCGGCGGCGGCTCCGAGGACCGGTGGCTCTGCGGGGCCTCGGCGGGCAGGTCGTGGTCTTCTTTGCGCTCCTCCTTCACCTTGACCTCGGCGCTCTTCTTGGGGTTCTCGTAGGCCGGCTCGCCCTTGCGTGGCTCGGCCTCGCGGCTGGCGGCGCTGCCCGGCCTGGCGCTGTCGCTGGCGGGCACGCGTGCGTAGGGCGACGGCACCCGGGCTAGCTGCTTGGCTTCCTCGCCCGCGCCGCGGCCCTCGTGGCCATGGCCGTGGCCGTCCTTCTCGGGCAGCGGGCCCTCCTTCGCCTTGTGCTCGTCGGCGCCCAGGTCCTTGCGGGATTCCGAGTGTTCTCTCTCCCTGTCTTTGGATTTGTCTTTCTCACGAGCCTCGGTGCTCAAATGAGCCCTGATCTGTTCGGTGGAGCTGCGGCCGTGCCCCAGGGTGCTCCCCGGGAGGACGGGTGCTGGTGAAGGGTGGCTGGAGTGTCTCTTCTCGACGCTTTCCCTGAGGAGGAGACACCAGGAGGCAAATGAGACGGGCTGCCGGCCGGCCAGGGGCTGCCAATGAGATGGCGGGAAGAGGCCGTGCGGGGCTCTGGCCCCCACGGTCCCCCGGGCAGCCGCACGTGCCCTTTGTGGGCAGGGTGACCAGCCACCCTGACCTGACTGGCCTAGATTTTAGAGGAAGCTCGAGGGGGTGAAGTGCTAGGGATGACGGGGCTGGGAGCGTCTGAGGGGGAGAATGACGCTCGGTGTGTAAGAGGCACAGGCCAGGGAGGGAGAGCTTTCGGAAACCTGAACGGACCAGCGTGGTCAGTGCGTCAGTGATGGGACCACACAGCCCGTCTGCCTAGAGTCTCAGGATCTTTTAGTGTCAAGAATCAAGTCTTAAGAGCCCCAAACCTTCCTTCCAACGTTGCAGTTCAGAGCCAGTGGGAGGAGAGTAACGGGGAGATTATGGGAACATCTCCGTCCCGAGGTCGGGACAGAGGGCTGGTTTCAGAGAAAAGCAGGCAGATACAGGGCGGCCTCCAAGAGGCAGCACCGAGGGGGTTAAAAGGGAAACCACAGTTTCTGGATTCTGGGGGTGCAAAAAGCACCTCTGCATTAGGAAGGAGAAGAAAGCCATAATCTGTTGAGAAGATTGATTGATTGATAGAGGAAAGCCAGAAGGAAAAGTGGGTCCAGAGACACAAAACCTCAAGGGACAGGTTGGGAACAAGTTCCATCTGTGACTGGAAATGTGGAAGGAGAAGCTGAGAGGCCTGTCTTGGGTGGGACTTAAGAGTGCGGGGCACAAAATGCAAAGTGACAGAGGACAACACGGTAAAATGTGAAGAGGCCGGACCAGGAACCTGGTGTGTTTTAGAGACAACCCGAGACAGACCTGGCACAGGTGAGGAGGGAAGCAGGAAGCCTGGGTAGCTCAGAACGCAAGGAGGCCCCGGGGGAGAAATTAAGGACGTTTCCCCTACCAACGTGCAAAGGCTAAGAAGGAAGAGCATCTTTAAAAGGTAAGAATAAGGCTTCCCTGGTGGCGCAGTGGTTGAGAGTCCGCCTGCTGATGCAGGGGACATGGGTTCGTGCCCCGGTCCGGGAGGATTCCACATGCCGCGGAGCGGCTGGGCCCGTGAGCCATGGCCGCTGAGCCTGCGCGTCCGGAGCCTGTGCTCCGCAACGGGAGAGGCCACAATAGTGAGAGGCCCGCGTACCGCAAAAAAAAAAAAAAAAAAAAAAGGTAAGAATAAAGAAGAGTGTATTTTATTAAGTTTCCTGACTTTCATCTAAAAGGCCATTTTTAGCTGCATCAAGAAAAGCGGGGCAGGGTTTGCTGCCATATCGTGCCTTCTCTTTGCTGACAGACCGTCCAGAGAGCTCCTGGTCTAGGGGCTGCCGGGTCCAGACGCACCTCACGGTGGCAGTTCGCAGCTCAGAGCTGCATGTCATAAACGGTCCTCCCATTGGCTAAGAGATTTTTACCATGCTGTCCTGAAGGAAAAATGCGTCGTCTTTTATAAGAAAGAAATCAGTTGGCATGACGGCCTAGGATGGTCTACTTAATCTGCTGCATTTAAAACCTGCAAACTTGAATTCTTTTAAATCCCTAGCAAACACGTACATATGTATACACACCACACACACAATATACACAGTAAAGGAAAACTAAAGATTTGGATCGTATTTGAGATTTAAATAGCAAAAGGAAAGTGTTATTAGGTATTTTCTGTCAAGCGTATCTTGTGTATGCCTTGCTAGTTCATTCAAAATGAACATACCCTAAAGAAAGGGGGAAAAAGGGAGTATGCTTTGTCAAGAATGCTTGTAACATTCTTCAGAAAAAATAACTATAAGACATTTTCCTCTTGAAGGCTAATTCTTCTTCAGGCATGGGTTACCACGTATGGAGATACAAATGGTTAGTAAAATTAATTATCCACTGGCAAAACAAAACCCAGACCCAAACTGCTTGGTGAGGTTTCCCTAAATCTGGGTTAGCAAAATTTTATCAGTTATCTGTGAGCCCAGGATTTGAGTTTGAACAAAATTCGAGAGAAATACAATGAGACAATGGAAACATGACTTTCTAAAAGAAAACAAAAAAGGGAGAGAGAGAGAGCAAAAAACCTATGGATGAGTCAATGGACTGCACGAACTTGAAAGCAAAGATGGTGTTGATTCATGCTGTGTGTGTCTTCTGGTCCAGGCTCCATCTTGCTACCTTCTTGAGAGAGATTTATGTTTGCAGAGACTAATGCTCACGGGGACCTTGAGTGTGGAGCTGCTCGTGAGTCAGATTCACTTGCTCTGTACTGATACAGAACTGTGATGCTGGCCTGTGGTCACGATGCACTGAAGGGCCGGGCGAGGGGGGGGGGGCGGGGGGGACACCACCCCGGCTGTGTGACGGGCCGAGGCTACAGCTGAAGCACGAGGCTGGGCTGGGGAGGGTGGGTGGCCAGTACTTGGCCCAGAGCGGGCTCCCCCATTGGGACTCGAGAGCGGGTTCTTTGCGTACCTTTCTTTGTCATCTTTACTAACGGATGAGTCTCGTTTATCTACATCTCTATCTCTGTCATGAGCTGCAGCGGACGCGCTACGCTCCAGCTCCCCTGGCTTCAGCCAGGGCGGAGGGGTCGGGAACGACGGAGGCGTTCGGTGCAGCCGGTTCCAGGGCTCGTGAGGATTGCTAAAGTTCTGCACACTGGGGCCATCCTTGTGGCCGAACACTGAGTTGGGTGCTGAAATGGTGAAGTGGAGAACAAAAAGGTTTCAGAGAAATTATATAATCTGCTGTAATGAAGGTACTTACCAAAAAACTTTTAACAGCATTCAGAGTTAAAATGAATACATATTATTGGGAGCTGGAAAAGGAAAGGAGATTAACAGATTCATTAGAGGAACTTGTCCTACACTGGAGAGGTAAGTAAGCTCACAGCGTTTTTTCTTTTTTTTAACCAAAGGCAAAGGGGCGGGAGGGGCTGATTAAAAAGGAAAGGGACCCAAGAGGTATGGGGATCACCTAATCACGCCTATCTGGCACACGCAGACGTCCCGAGCATGCAGAGGAGTGTGACCTCGGTCAATAGTTCAGTTCAGAGCAGAATTCATGGTTATCCTCTGCCCACCACGACCCTGCTAGTATGACTGCTGCCCCCGTCCACAACCTTAGCGACCAGAACTAGAGTCAGCAGAGACCAGACAGGGTCCTGATCCAGACACATATGGTCTCCACGCTATATGGAACCGTGACGGCTGCTTCAAGCTGCACTGTAAGCCTCCTGTAGCCAGAGGCCATGACGTATGGAAGGCACGAAAGAAAACGAGCTGATATTCAGTGGCTAAAGCATGTTTAGAACAGGAGCCCTTCCTCCTTTAGACAGACTGAGCAGTGGAAAACTGCACAGTCTTTCTTCCTGGATTATGCAGCCCCAAGTGTGGCCCTCTCCTGACGGTCCTGAGCCTGCACTGCCTTCCTGTTCTTCAGTGCGTTTTCTCCCGCTAAAGCAAGATGAAATTTAAAAGTTGTCTTCACGTCTAATGGGAGCTGTGGCTAAAATGTGGGATAGTAGAGATGGAATATGGATGAAACTGTGAACTTCAGCAAACTCTCTGGAGTTCAACTGACTACAGTACCTTTCCTGACCCTCAGGAACATATATCAACTGCGGGCTAGCCTTAAAACGTTGGTTTAGACCTAACTCCACTGATGAGGCCTGCTTTTGCAATGATATCACCTAAGTTTGTTTCCCAAGAGCGCGGTTCCCTAGAAAGGTCTTGAGCCACAGACAGATCAGAGTAGATAAATAATTTAAGGCAGATTTTAAAAAGTCAGAGGGTACTCACTAACTGAAGGATTTCCAAGTCCCCCGAAGGCATTGCCCCCAACTGCTGCCAGGCCGGTGAACGTAGACGGCCGATTAAAAGGCTCTGCAGACAAGATTGGGAAGAAAGACATGGTTGCAGGACTCCACTGAGTGAGGAAGACAAGAGCTTCCCGGGAGCTGGGAAGGCGGTGGGGGGTCCTTGCCCCATTTATACTCAGACCTGACCTGTCCCACTTCTCCCGCCAGATTATGCAAAGGGTTTTCATCCTTTTGCATTTGGGCATGGGGTTAGCAAAATATTTATGAAAGCTATTTTCCAGAACTATGCATTTTGCCCCATTTCTCTCTTGCTGGGTGGGGAACACTGCCCAAGCCACAGTGCGCTCAGATGCCTCCCTGCCTGTCTCCCCTCTTCCCAGAATGTGCCGTGTAGGCTCTCATAGACCAGAAGTAAGATGGCAGCTTAAAGTCAAGCTCTTAATGAAGTCCTGAGGGCACACGTATCCTATACCCTGTCGCTGGGGCATACCCCTGCCTGCATCTGCTTGTGCACGTGCAGAAAACATCAAATAAAGGCCACAAGTAAAGCACCTTTACTAGGAAGAGATATAATAGGGTTGTGAAATGTGAAGTGATTAGAAAGTAATGGATGCTGTCTCTTCATAACATCGTGTCCTTCTTTCCAGCTCCATGGGTGCCTTTATGTGGGCAAGAGCTCACCATCTTCTCCAAGGGGCAGGGACAGGCTGCTGTAAACGTGGACGCCCCGGGGTTCCACGGCATGGCTTCCACCCACCGCACCCGCTCAGCAAGTCTACACGCAACCACTACTGCGCACAGATCTACTACTTGAAGAACACGGTATGAGAGGTGCTGAAATCCTGGAGATGGACGGCGGGGATTCAGAGTTCTACAGGATCACCACCACCTAAAGCAGTAAGTGACTTATCTGGGACTATGGCCCACTTAGCAGGAAGTGTAGCAGGAGCGCAGTGAACAAAGGTTTTTCTGAGATACACACGTTGCTGCCCGTCGCTGATGGGCAACTCACCAAGGTGAGCAGCAGGGTTAAGGAAGTTGCTATGATGAGGCGGTGGCCCAAAAGGGGTCCCGGTTGGGTGTGCAGCACCTGTTAAGTCAAACATAATGGAGTTAGATTTCACAGGAAGGCAACTTCGACAATGCCACTGGCTCCCGGTCACCAAAGGACCCCAAGAGAGAGCACGTTAAAGAAAGAACATAGCTGACGTCCGTCCAGGCAACACCCGGGGAAAGAGAAACGTGCTTATCAGGAGGCAGAAAATAAATCACCCCCTTTCCTCTTTCCTGGCTGGGCTGGCCACCACCAAAGAGAGGTATTACTTTTTTTTTTTAACATCTTTATTGGAGTATAATTGCTTTACAATGGTGTTAGTTTCTGCTGTGTAACAAAGTGAATCAGCTATACGTATACATATATCTCCATGTCTCCTCCCTCTTGCGTCTCCCTCCCTATCCCACCCCTCTAGGTGGTCACAAAGCACTGAGCTGATCTCCCTGTGCTATGCGGCTGCTTCCCACTAGTTACCTATTTTACATTTGGTCGTGTATATATGTCCATGCCACTCTCTCACTTAGTCCCAGCTTGCTTACCCTTCCCCCTCCCCGTGTCCTCAAGTCCATTCTCTACGTCTGCGTCTTTATTCCTGTCCTGCCCCTAGGGTCTTCAGAACGATTTTTTTAGATTCCATATATATGTGTTAGCATACGGTATTTGTTTTTCTCTTTCTGACTTACTTCACTCTGTATGACAGGCTCTAGGTCCACCCACCTCCCTACAAATAACTCAATTTCGTTTCTTTTTATGGCTGAGTAATATTTCATTGTATATATGTGCCACATCTTCTTTATCCATTCATCTGTCGATGGACACTTAGGTGGCTTCCAGGTCCTGGCTACTGTAACTAGTGCTGCAATGCTGCAGTGAACACTGTGGTACATGACTCTTTTTGAATTATGGTTCTCTCAGGGCTGACACACAGCACTGGAAACATGGAAAAAACAATGCCAGTGGGGCAGGGAGTTCTGTAACCAAGTAAGCTTGGAGAAATGCTGGGTAAAAAACGTGAAGCAAGGTTCTTTTACTGAAGGAGTAGGAGCTGTGACTATGTTCTCTCAGCCTCTAAAAGGGCAACATCTGGCCATGGGCTACTTTCTTCAGAGACATCTCTTTCACCCTGAGAAACACTGTCTAATCCGGGTGCAGGAGCGGCCGTCACGAAGCTGTGTCTCTGGGCTGCACCGCTTGGGCCTTTGCGGAATCTCTTTTCCTGAGGATGTGTTAGCTGTCACGGACCCGCATTGAAGGAGATTATAAAGCCCGACCCTATGAAACTCACTGTGAGTTACATCAGGTTGTGGGAAATGAAGTCCTCCGTATCTTCAGTGCCGGGAAAAGCTAGTTTATTCACTTGCTTCTGGACACTGATAATCCTCAATCGCCTCTGTTGGTCTTCACCTTGCCCGCCAGGGAACTCCGGTCTACCTTAGTGCTCGTCTTTCCTTAGGTTTTCCCCTTTATCCACATTTCTTCCTCTACTTCGGCCGTGAGCAGTATGTATTTCCTTAGGATGCCTCAAATGCTTTTCTTGAAGGAAGAGAGACAGCGAGTGTGCACCTGTGAATTAGGGAAGGACACTCTTTCCAAAAACTTAGAGCATCCGCCTGGCTTGCTGGCGTGCAGCTGACAGCTGAGAAGGCAGGTTCTCCGGGCTCTAGCCAAGAGATTGGCCAAGGTCATCTAAAGACGTCCCCTTCGTTATTTCAGGCGCTAGTGCCCAACAGCAAGATGGAAGCGGTTGAATTTAACAAGTATGCGTAAATTATACTTACCAGTTAAAAGAAGTTTCACCATTTGGGGAAAAATCTGATATTGCTTACACTAGAAGAGACTACTAGAAAAGACTACCTTCCAGAATAGAAGTATAAACAGGGACTGAATGGATTTACCAATAATTAAAACTATTCCAAGAATCCCTTGCATTTTGACTGAGTTCGTAGAAACAAATACAGATTCCTTCGGGAACATAAATTAAGTGGAGGAGGGTTGTCCCTTCAACGCCCTATTGATTTATGTTTGGGGTTTTTTATTCCCCAGCCTGGAAGGGCCCTGTGGGCCTGGGGTGTGGAGGAAGGCACACAGCACAGGAGAACATCCGTCAGAGCCACAGCATCGGAAGGCACCTGAGGAGTTATCTGTTCAGCCCTATACGGTGACTTCTTCTCCACGCAGAAAGTGCAAAAATGACACCACCTCCACAGGGCAAATACAGCCCAGCACATTCATCAGGTGTGAACAGTGTTGCCAGCTCAGTAAAAACGTGGCTGCACACCGTGTAGTACAAGCTAATGAACGCTTCGACGAGGATCGCAGCTTCGCTCGGCGCAGGGCCCCCAGGGGTGCCTCACAGTTCAGGAATTATTGAAGCAAAAGAAGCCAGTTCATCTGCTTGGCTCAGATGGAAGCCAGGGAGAAATCTATTTCTCTCCAAAAATTGCTCTTCATGTAGCCCTGTCTGAGAGCCTAGGTGCCATGGTAACAAAGACTTCAAACACATCCCTAGATGGAACTGAGACCTTAGCAAATTCCATCTACCCTCAAGACAGCGCCCCTCGCCCTTACTCTGGCGACAAGGCCCATTAGAATGGTGATTGCTTGCAGTGCGGGTGGTCCTCGCTTCCCGAATGGACGAGCCTCAGGTCCACCAAAAACGAGTCTTGAATAAAAGCCTGGGAAGGTGGCAGGCGGACTAGAAACAGGGACCCCCCTTGAACACTTATGTCCAGAAGAATAAATTCTACGGCGCACAGTGGGTAGGAAGTCACGGCGCCTGTCACCAGAATGAGCTCGGCGTTGTCCTGCATGAGCTGGACCCAGTGGAGCCCACGTGCCAGGCACTGTATGCTGGAGGTGATTTTAGAAAAGACTGAATGTTAAGGAACCTTTGATGCCGGTAGGGCTGCTCTCGTCCACCTAATGCCCCTGACGGCCACTGCCTT
Organism: Delphinus delphis; assembly: GCF_949987515.2. NCBI lineage: Eukaryota > Metazoa > Chordata > Mammalia > Artiodactyla > Delphinidae > Delphinus > Delphinus delphis. The sequence continues at coordinate 75,122,487 of NC_082697.1, forward strand.
TGTCTGTACGGTCCCGGAGCAGGACTGGGCGGGTTACCTGATGCAGTGATGATCAGGGACCCACTCCGGCACATGCACGAGGCACCTGGAAGTGTGTCTTCTCAGAGGTTAATGAATAGACCTGTGGGGGGTCTTACACGCTGTCCCCTAAATTTCCTGCATCGTTGCAACCAACCAGTTCACCCTCCCCGTCACAGACCACACCGCCGGCAACTACTTTAATTGTATTTCTTTATCCTCAGACCCTCACGCACGGCGTGACCGAGCATCATGGTGTGAGGCCACCAAGTGCTCTGTGGGCAGGGACAGTGAGAGCAGCCGCATCCTTACACGATTCCTGTCATTGTCTCCTGCCGATGAGCCCTTGCGAGCTCGCAGATCAGTAGCATTGGACATGCTTGTGAATTGGTGGTTTAACAGAGAAGCAAATAATGAGCCCCCGAACGGAGAGATGGTCTCTTCCCTTCTTTCGTGGAAGGGGGCGCAGCCATGGAGAAGGGCCCAGCTCCCGAGATGCGCTGTGATAACTGCCTTGCAAACTGACGTACGTCATAGTCATAGATGTAACTTACCTAGCTACCTGAGAATACGTGTCCCAGCTCGCCCCTCTGAACTCACCAGCGGCAGAGAACAAAGTTGAAGGCCGTGCCAGGTCATGGGGGTGGTGGATGGCTCCAAAGAGGCTGGGCCCCGGAGGACGGCTCAGGAACTCGGGCTTCAGGCCGAAGTCCAGCTTGTGTGGGTCTGACTGCATCTGTTTCTACAGCAGCAAGGGGGGAGGAAAGGATGGCACCCCAAGAGAAACAGCAGGGAAGAAAAACATCAATAGGAGGAGCCTGAGACCGAGGGAGTCGGGCCCTGAACCCTCGTCAGGTTCAAGTTTACAAACGCTGTGAGAACACAGCAACCCACAAACCATTTCACCCTCCAATGCCAGAAAAGCGGGGCCCGCCGTTCATAGCAGAAATGTCAAGGGGCAAAACTCGGGTTCGGTCTCTGAGGGTACAGGGGTCTGAGGGACAGAACCATGTCCCAGCTACTGAAACCACCACCATTCCGAAGTCGTTTATGATTTGCCGCAAAGGCTCCTCTCAGTAAGTTTTTAAATGATAGTATTTTAAAGCTCATTTCATTAGGGATTCTGCGTGAATACTCTGCTGTGTAAATTAATTGTTTAATGACTCTTTGCCATGCTCTAATAGATCACAGTACATTAGTAGCTGAAAGTTATAAAGAAATATTTGCATGCCTACAAGCTAATTTTCAAACGATCGTTGTTACATATATTTAAAGAAACACAAACGAAGTAGGGATATTAATTTTACTAATGGGGGCTTTTTTTTTTACTGTGCCTGCTACTCCCAGTTAGCTGAGGAAGAGATCAGGCCAGACCAGTAAACCTCCCAGAACGTCTCTTGCTGTGAATTCCTTGCCATCAGCTGCCATCTGTTTATCCACCCTTGCGCTAACCTGTCAGCTCAGCTTCCTCTGAGGCTGTAGGGACCAGCTCATCACCTTCCTCCTCGTTGCTCCTCCTGGCCTCACTCTGGAGGCTGGCAGCCTCTCCTACGGCATGGTTTACAAACTGCCCCACCTTCTCAATTCTCAACAGCCTTCTCGGCATTGGCCTCACACCGCCCCCGATAAGCGCCGACCCTCGACCTGGGCCTGGGGCCGAGGCTCCGGATCTCCCTCCCCTCGCCCCCTCCTCTCAAGCTCTCCGGCCTCCCAGTCCTTCACGGCCCTTCCTCGGTTTCCGACCTCGCCTTTCCCATCTCTTAGTCTCGTCGGATGTTCTCTGTCCGTTTGGCCCCACTCCCCCTCCAACCCCCTCACGTTCTGCCACGTGTAAATCCTTGTCCTGTCACACAGTAACGCCAACAAGGAGACACGTGATCTAACTTGTGCGGGAGTCAGAGACAAGAGGGGTTTGCCATCCCCTAGCACTGAACCCTACACCATCCTGCAATCCCACTCACCCGTCCTTCCCAGGTAGGATGAAAACCACCTGAAACCTTCAGGCTGGCAGCAACACCCCAGGAAGCAGATCACACGGTCACCATTTTTTCCACACACACCAATCCTCACTACTGAACTCTGAGCAACTAGACACCGGGACAGAGGCATGCCCTGAGCCTGCAGCAGTAAGAACCTGCGAGCAGGGGCCTCTCCCAAGAAGTATCTGGTGAGTGGCTAAAAGAACGAGTAAATGAACATTACAGAGAAAGGGGACCATACAATTTCTGCTCAAATCTACAGGGAATTCTCTCATGAAAGTCCCACTATCAAGTAATATAGCCAACCGCCCAAAGCAAGCTGCTGGTCCACTATGAATCTATAAAAACGTTTCGAGTGCCTCCTTTAATTTGGTTGCCGAATTATTTAGTGCTAATGCTGCACGGTACACAGCACAGTTCCATTAACCACAACTTAGGTCCGTGAAGCAAAATGGAGCTTGGGGATTACAAAGAACTTGCCGGAAAGGGAAGATGAACAGCTATCTCCTGTGCAAGAGGTCTTCCTAAGTGAATTGGGATAATGAACCTCTGAGTCACTGGGGACACGCTTGTGGAAAGGAAGATGCTAAAGTGGCACCTACGCCATCCTTCATCGCTTTTAACCAAACGAGTTACCAGGAGGACGTGATTTACCCAGCGTTCCGCTAACCACATCATCCAGAACAAAAGTGAACTGAACTAACCATCAGAATCTAGTTAGAGCTCTTCAGAGCACACGCGTTTTCTCAGGAAGCTAAACCAAGAGGTTTCTAATAGAGCCTCGCCTGACACTAACGTCAAGGTGAGCAAAGCTCACCGACGGGATATTCTGACGAACAGCAGGTATTTGGTACCAAAGCAAGACACCTTAGTGACCTCATTCACTGAGGGTGGCTTTTTAATTTCTAACTAGGTAGGTTTTTAAAAAATCGTTTAACCATTAAAAAAAAAAATTCTGGGATGCCTAGCTCTCCCTCCCTCTTTTTCTATTCTGATGATGGCCCCCGAATGCTGTCAGGACTAAAAGCTTGTTCATGAAAATATGGATTCCAGCGGAAGTGTACTGGAATTACTTGATTGGTATAGTTACTCAGACCGTAAAATCTGGACTTGTCAGTTAGTTTGGTCCCAGTGATGTCATATCTGGTCATCTGCAGAAGTTCTTTATCTGTTTTCTATTGCATCATAAAGCCCTGGTAATACATGCAATGTATTCATCTATATGATGAAAGTACAGACAAAAAAGAAAAATCTCCCAAGGATAGGTAAGGTAACCAGCCAGACGGCGGTTCTGACAAGCACTGACTGTAGTCTGACCTCTGGCATTGGTCATCGGGAGGACGAAGGAGAGTGGGGATAGGTCATTGTAAACCAAATACCGCTTCTAGAAGAGGAATTTTTAATAATATGAATTGCTAATGGAATCATCATATAGGCCTAAATGAGTAACCTACTGGGCACAAACGATCTTTTTTTCCAAAGCCATAAAATGGAAAGAATAACAAGGTCCTACTGTATAGCACAGGGAACTATATTCAATACCCTGTAATAAAGCATAATGGAAGAGGAAAAAAAATTTTTTTCTAAATGCTTGCGGGGGAGGGAAGAATGTACCAATTCTTACAGAAAGAAAACTTTTCATGTACAGCTCTTCCTAGATACTAAGTATGTTCTATACTAATACTTGTCACTATAATTAGATTCCCCAAACCTTTATTTTAGGATTTAATCTATAGAGGCCCTTTGGATCCATAAGATGACAAAATCATTTAAAAGAAACCCCAAAACATCAGGATGTTACCAGTTTGCTTCTGTTTTGCTATTTGCTGGTGATCTCCCTAATTAACAGCAAGATTGCCAAATAGCTTTTCCAAGAGATACCTGACCCTGCCTGCCTGCCTGCCGGCGGGACTTTAGAATCTGCTTCAATGCCTCCTCAATCGGGAGATCACACGCCCGCAGGCGGGCACCCCTCCCCAAGGCTAGGAAGGCGAGACTGACCTTGACTTTCTGTTGGTGGTGGTAGATCTGCCAGGCAATGTGCACATGCATGGCGCACCACTTCCCTGGTTTCTGGAACAAGAAGGAGCAACGTGGTCAGAAGGAAGACTTTCCGAGAAAACCCCCTTCAACTTCCCCAAAGCTTTCAGCAGATTCTAGCTGCAGAGGCTTTTTCCACGAAACGAGATGCTTTGTCCCCTCCAAGTGCCTCCTCTCAGCAGCAGGCCGGTGCCCGGGCCGGAGAGAGCCCCAGTGGGCTGTACCTCCCCTGCCACGGGAGCCCGCGCCGGCAGCTACTCCTCTGAAAACCAGCCCCGAGGAGGACCTCCCTGGTTACCAAGGATAACGTGGCAAAGCCTGAGTCCCACTTTGTGCCCCCCGTCTCTCTCCTTTCTGGCGCCAGCTGGCAGGCCTGGTGGGGTGAAGCCCTACTGCACAAGCATGGCCAGGCCGTAATGCGAACTTGCTGCTCAGAAGAACTAATTAGTGAATGTCCGTGAACCAGTTTGAAAGCAAGAGAGGGGACAGCACCTGTGTCACCTCCCCCAACACTGGGTTTTTTTTTTTTTTTTAAACCCCCGAAGTGGAACAAAGAAATCCGCATTTTTTACTGAAGCCCAGTTCCCACAAGTGCTTCACTAAGAGTCAACTGCCCATATTCGTGCTGGGTGGCACGGTTCATTTCTAAGTGAAAAAAGAAACAGAGAAGAGAACTCACTCCTTTCTCCTCTCTAGGCCTCTACAGAGTGAGTGCCTGCCCTGCCCTCTGGGAGGGCATCAACCCCTGTCTCTCAAACTAGTTCACGTCTTTGCTTTCTAAGCTGCGGAGTAGCTGTGAGCTCTGTCTCACTACCTGGGGGGCAGGGACCACGTCGTGCCACTTCACTTGTATTCCTGCTATGTAATCCACCCGTAAGCTCCGAACATGAGCTCCATAACAACAGGATGGATGAGAAGAAACACTGCCCCATTCCTATACCGGCAAAGGACAGACACTGCCGGTTTCTCTATTAAGGAGCTGCTTCTACTTAAATCCAAGTTTGGGTTCAGTTCTCTTGTAATGAAATTATGGGTCATTTGAAATCGCCTAAGTGATGATACCATCCTCCTTTCTCCCCCTTTGGAGAAACTGAACTATCTGATTATATGCACCAGAAAGGGTTTAAGTAGAGAAATATACTATCCATCCATCTTCCATCCAACCATCCATCATCCCCTCCCCTCACCGCTCCCCACATACACCAAGGAAGTCAGCATTTATTCAGAGGACATTTGCTGGCCATGCTCCAGACCTCTCAAGACAAACCAATACTTCTAGTAGCTTTTTTTTTTTTAAATATAAATTTACTTATTTTTGACTGCATTGGGTCTTTGTTGCTGTGTACAGGCTTTTCTCTAGTTGTGGTGAGAGGGGGCTACTCTTTGTTGTGGTGCATAGGCTTCAGTAGTTGTGGCACGTGGGCTCAGTAGTTGTGGCTCACGGTCTCTAGAGAGCAGGCTCAGTAGCTGTGGCACACGGGCTTAGTTGCTCCGCGGCATATGGGATCTTCCCGGACCAGGGCCTGAACCCATGTCGCCTGCATTGGCAGGCGGATTCTCAACCACTGCGCCACCAGGGAAGCCCCTTCTAGTAGCTCTTTTCTGCACCAGAGGAAAAGGTCGAATGGCTGTGACAAGTCAACATCACTTAGTGCAGAAAGAGGCAGCCACCAGCCAAAATAAATAGAGCCGGATATGTATTTTCTAGGTGCAAGAGAAACGGTAGAGCTCAGTGGAATCCTAATTTCAGCCTAAGTCTTTCCCTTAAGTTTTCCACAAGTCAAACCTTTTGCCAGAACTAACAAGAGAATCTGACTCAGTTGAATTTTATCTGTTCGCTTTATCTCCATGGCCTGGCATCCTCCAATGCTCAAAGCAAAACCACTTAGGCCGTTTTCAATCGCACTCTCTGAAAAACCTGACCACTGTCGTTCCAACATTTTACTCCAGTGTTTCTGTGGCTTGTTTCCTTGTAATTGTATTTTTAACCCTCCGGGAGTCAAACAGAGGTTGCAAAACAGTTCTAGAAGAAGCTCGCTTACCCTTAACATAGGTCTGAAAGGATCTGTCAACTGTGAAGAGAAAATGACAACTTGGTTACATGCCTGTCACTCAAACAATTGCTCTAATTAACAAATTTGTAGTGCTTCATTAGGAGGGGAAATTAAAATGTTAGAATTTTACTTTTAAATGAAGCCCTTTTAGAGAATAATTAACCCATTTTCACACTATCAAAAGTGCCAAGCGCCCCTCCCCCACCTCACAAGCCTTGGTACATCTACGCTGACAAGCCCCCCGGACAAGTTTAATCAATAGTGATTTGCCCTCTGGCAACACAATTTGCTCCCATTACACATCTCAGGAGTTTCACTGTCTTAGAGCAGCCCTTCCAAACCTCACTGCATGGGTCTAAGGGAGAAGGGCCTTCAGACCATGGACTTGAAAGACTGGATACTAATGATAATTAAGGAGAAGTGTCCTTTCCAGACACACAGTAGAAATAGGCTATCTTTAATAATTATCCTTAATCTGATGACTGTGCATCACTTAGAGGTATAAGACGTTTTAAAGAAGTTCACTAAACACCATAGAAATACTTACACAGTTGAGTCATTTGACACATCTACCTAATCTGGTTATCAATTTCCGACTGCCGTTATCCAGGGAAAAATACAATATTGTAAAAGGTAATCATTTTTTTCCCCCATTTACTATGAAGATGAATAACAATCAATGAGACAAGATTATATCTACTGTGTAACTTCAAATTCTTTTTGAGAGTTGGTCTGCGTTATGAGTAAATAACACAACCAAATTATAATGGATATTTTATTTAGCTCCAGATAATGTAATGTAATGTAATGTGGTATGGACCCTTTTGTCCATGTGGTATGGACAAAAGGGTCCATACCACATTACAAGTAGAGTGGCCGGAAGAGCTGTGTGGTACAATGAGCTCCAGGAAGAAAAGCGCGTAGCGCCTTTCCATTCAAAACATTTTACAGCTGTTTCTTTGGCATGTGAGAGAAATTTCAGGAGATGGAGACAGAGAAGGCTGGTTGAGTGGAAACTACGCAAGCTCAGAGTGTCGGACTCCTGGGCTTAGACCATAAGCTCTCCCTCTGTCCCGTGGTAAGTCATTGCCCTGGTGTCATGCGGCCGCAAGGGAGATTCTGTTTTCTAAGAGTAACTAGCATCTCCCACAAACTAGAAGGAAGAGCTAAGGCAGCAGCTGTTCGGCTGGGCTGAGGAAGGTGTGAGGCCTGGGCTGGCTGTCCTGGGGAGATGCCATCTTCTGTGTTACCTGAGACCCAGCCTGACCTTGCACTTACCCTCGGGTCCTTCTGGAGAAGAGTATGTGGGACCGTCCCAGGTCGGGCAGCAACATCGATCGGGTTGGACGTCTACAAATTAATTAGACCACAGCTTAGGAAGCATATAACACGGGACACGAAAGCAAGGTCTTCCTTTCGTTCTAAATGACAGAGTTCAAACGTCCCTTTTTTGTTTGGTTCTTTCTGGAATACAGGAGTTAACGGATCCATTTTCCTCCGTGACCACATATGCTCTTCGTGAGGACCCCGCTCCCTGTTTCCCCAGGGGACCCTGACCAGAGCCTGTCCTCTCCAGCAATGGCATCTCCAGGCAGAGAGAGGCGAGACGTACGTACAAGCCTGCCCCTGAAATCCATCTTCTACTGAGTTCCTGACAGCCCTGTCATTGTGGGTTTTTTGCTTTATCACCAAACCTTCCAAGAAATGCTTAAGTGAACATTATAATCTGCTCTATCAGGTGCTTCCCATCAGAATAACTGAACGTGTTTTACAGACATTAAGCTAACTCTCAATTTTAACTGGCAGACGGTAACAAGGAATTACACTCAGTAATTACTCATTAGCAGTGGTGGGAATGGGACAAGAGAACCTAACTTGGGGACCACACAGACCTACTGTTAAGTGATTTCTAAAGTAATTCTGCGCCATCCTTCCCATTCCCAACACCATTCTTAAATATCATTAATGATAACAACCTTATCTGTAGGCTTTTGTCCTTTGAATTAACAACAATGACGAAAAGCCCACTGGAGGCACAAGGCACTACTTTCTAGTGGGTAGAGGATTTAGAATATTTTTCACTAGGTATTTGATTTAAGAAACCACAACTTCTATGAATCCCTTCACACCAGGAAGTTGACTCGTGTGGAAAAAAGAGCCTGCTGAGTCTAGGCACCAAGCTCGCCTACAAGGAGAAGGGGGCAGGGGGGAAAAGAAAGAATGGAAGAAAGAAAAGCAATCAGCTGCTGTACAGCTACCAATTAAGCTGGAGTTGTTAACAGCCTGATTTGCATACATATGAAGAACTCCGCTAATGAACTGCAATCTACATGTTCAATCAGTAAGATAGCCTGGAAAGGCCTATTTCAACACCAGGAGAGACACTTCCTTGCCCAGATGTAGTTTTCTGTGTGATTGGATAATCGTGAGTGAGGGAAATAGACTAATTGATTAAGTGACCTACCAGTCTGGTTGGGGATGCACCAGAGATTTCCTGCAACCTAGAGGGGACAGACCGGGGTCTGAGAGGGTAGTAAAGAACTGATGGCAGAAGGAGTTTAAAAACCACCATCCTTTTATCCCCAGATAGGAGGTGTTGAGACCGGCCATCCTCAAGGCCTGAGGAGGTCTAACTGGGCACAGGAGCTGCGATTCCATGCAGGTCCCTGTGATTTCTAAGGTGTGGCCATCCCACCCCCAATGCTTAATTTTTTCCTCTTTTCTAATTTTAGGGCAGCATGCCTTTGTTAGTATATCATGTGCTCATCCTGGGAGACTCTGGTCCAAAATTTGTGTTTTAGCTTTGAAATGAGACGGGAATAAAAGAAAACCAAAATCACACAGCGCAATTTCCTACTTTACAATCTGAGAATGGTTGCTAACATGAGAAATACATTTCGCTTTTTTGGCATGAGAATCAAGTATCGGCCGTGGTAGATGTAAAGTCACAAAAAGGTAGAGTGTTCTGAGAGTTAACGCGTTAATTTTGGCCCTCGGAGAAAACTCTAGCCCAAGTGGGGGAGCGTATCTCTGGCTAGGTAGAAAAGAATTCAGTTATCATAAAGGGTGAAAGGCTACTTCATCTCACAGGAGGATGGTAGTCTTGACCTTGGGAAGTGTGACCCTGACAGCGGGGTGGGAGGCTTATCCGACATTCCATACAATTCCTGACCAGAAGCTTATGTCCACAATCTTGGTAGGGTGGGGGTTGGGGGGGAAATATATATATATATATATATATATATATATATATATATATATATATATATATGTATATATATATATATTTTTTTTTCCCTGTATATTTTACAGAGCACAAGAAATCCTAGTTCAACTGAGACGACATGGGTAGCACAGGTTAAAAATTAAATTCTGGCTGAGTTTTAAACCTAAATGGACTAGGAGAAAATATTCACACTCTAATACTGATGGTCAATTTGGATGGAAAAATGAGTCCCTGGCAGGTAAGAGGACGGGAAGCTACCTGCCTAGCCCCAGCCCCAGGCTCCACTTACAAGTACGCAGGTGTGTTTTCGATGTAGTTTCTTACCTTCGGCTGAAATGCTCCTTGCAGTGAACCAAAAGGGCCAGTGGGCGGAATCATAGGGGGGATGCCCGATACAGCAGGAGGGTAAGAATGGAAGAGCTGTGGCCAAAGATGGAGAAGGGGGGAAGACAAGATTTTAGTAGGAGGCAAATGATATGTTCCAATTCCCTTCCCACAGAAAGACATCAACATTAGCAAGCCAAGTAATCTCAGTTTGATGCTATTAGTCAAGAAGCCACAATGAAATGATCACACCAGATGTGCCATGAATACTTAACTTGAAAAGTTAAAAGTAGTTCAGAATCAATCAGCCAACAAATGATGTCCCAGATGAGGACATCATTAGAAAGGGAGCTTTTCTAATTATTAATTGTTAAATCGGATAGAAGTCCTAAAGGGTTGGAGATTTTAATGCATATCAAAAACAGGAGGGGGTGCTGAGCCAAACAAGATGCCCAGAAAATGACAAGTTAATTAGAAAAAGAAAAAGAAAAAAAAAAAAGGAAGAAAAAAGAAGCAAGTCTTTATGGATTCCAGGATTTTAAACCATTAAAACTCAATTAGTACTTTTAGACTTTTAATAGTTTTGAGGAAATGAGAAAATATTCACAATCCTTGCTTCATTAGGTTGTTCTGGTAAGTGGCAGTTCCAGAGGACAACTTAATTGTCTAAAATGATGACAAATATTTGTGGAAGGGGAAAATAAAATGACTCAGAGTATACTTTCCACAGAGCCACCCATTTTTCTATAAGATGGATAAGCTCACTGAAGGCTATTCAAGCCAGTCCCTTGACATGTCAGTCTGACCACTTAGTGGGGAGGGAGAAGAATGATTCTGAATTAACAATGCGAATTTTCTTGAATTGACAGTTTACAGAGGACACAATGGAGGAGAGAAATATACAGCAGTACTGAAGACAATGCAGACACATCTTTTCCTCCTCTTAAAAATTTACAGTTTCTGAGATTTTATCACTCTGGTTCCATTTACTTTGAAAAAACCACCATATGGATGTTTTAGTAATGTCCCACCCTTATGGTTGCACAATATGTCAAAAATACAATAATAATTCAAGCTTTTCCTAATAATGCATTTATGTGAGCTATTTCTAGGTAACGGCTGAAATCCACATTTCACAATCCTGTTTTCAGAGCACATACTTTTTCCGTTGGTCTTTATTTCATTTTGCTCCCATTCAATGATGCAGCAAAGTTTTTCAGACTAATTGATATTGAACTAAATCCACTTAAACAGTGACTGCAAACCAAGCGCCCTCATTTAAACTAATTTTAAGTCTAAAATTGTGTTTTAGATACTTGAGTGCATTGTATCTTAATTCCCCTTATAACATCCCAATCCCCAAAGCAGGGGAGACTAAGTACTTTATATATTATCCACTATAACTAATAATATGAAGTAACTCTCCCCCAGTACACTGTATGAAGCAGAGTAATTAAATACATCACACTAAAATGCACTCAAATTCCTATTACTCTGCCCCCAGGTGGGTATTTTTTCCTTTAATGTTTTCAATTAAAAAATTGGGTGTTCTCACCATTTTCATTTTGCTCTAGTCCATTACTGAGCCTCTTCGAATATAGCTGACTACTCCATCTCCTGACTAAAAATCTGAATTACCTAAGTAATAAAACATGAACCTTCCAAAAATTCAGGCTTGCAGACTTATTCCTCATCTTAAATCTAGGATTCTCTGTGGAATATGTATATGAAAAGACACTGCATGAGGTCCTAGGAAGTAAACTGAGCTGCCAGCAGAGCAGCTAAACTTTCTCTGAGAATGATTTTGTTAGCTGGTCCTTAACTGAACTTGGCAAGTATAGACAAAGGGCAGAAATCTGGTGATTATTAAGGGTGGTACCATTCATGAAACCCATGCAAAGAGAAAACCCACAGCTCTACTGCATTGTGCATGTCCATCTGAAAAATGCTTTCGTGTCACAGTCCTGAGCAGAACAGTGCTGAAGAACTTGGGGGGCCCAGGTGCTCAGGTACACCTTCCTCATCCCTTTCTGAAGAGGCTCTCCTCAAGCCATTTCTGAGTGTCTCTCCGTAAGTAATTCTCAATTGATTTCTAATATTGTCTAGTCCTGACTTCTCAGCTCACTTCTCAGCTTAGGACTAACACAGGGTCTAATTATCTAGTTCAAAGCATGAATGAGTTCACAGGCTTGGCTGATCTATTAAGTAGCATTTCTGTTTGAACAGTAAGGTAACACTATCCAAAACTCAAAGCAAGAAGAGTTTAATACGGTGAATCAACATGGCTACAAGCAGTTATTAAACTTCCTTCTTTCTGGTTTCATTTAAAAAATATAAATAAACCACTGAGCAAAGAAAACTTGCAAAATTTCAGGTAAAAATGATGCAGTATACACTCCATAATCAAAATATCATGGTAAGATATTCAAGGTTTTTGTTATAAAAGAAGCCCACGTCTTGTAATTAACTGAACATATAACTTAGGTTGTTGCCAATTGAAGTTCCAGAACATACTCTTAAAATTGCATGAAACAATTAAAAAAAAAAGTTTTGTTTTCTTTTTAAATAAAGAAGAGTTTAAAGAGAAAAAAAATCATGCATTTCAGTTTTGAGATCTTCTTTTGTTTAAATAATATTTTTAGTCGCAGTTTTAACGAGCTCAGGAGAACAATACCAGCTGTGTGTAAGAGGGATCAACAGTCGGTCTAGAAGAAATGAAAATTTGCTGTTTGAAGTCATGAGTCAAAAAGATATGGTACTTTCCTTGGAGGAAATAAGCGAAGATGAATTCCAGGAATTCTGTGTTAAGGACATTTCGACCGAAGACTGCAATCTGATTTCAGACTCTCCTGAAACTCTAAGGGTTTAAACTGCGGGCGCCCCACTTTGCAGGACAGAGGCCTGGCTGCCAGTGAAGTCCACCTTCGCTTTAAAGTGTTAGGAGTGCTTATGACCTTTTGATTCAGAAGATGATACTGCATCTTTACCAAAAGCAAACGTCACAAAAAGCAAGCATCCAAAGTGACGAGGAGCAATGGGAATTCTCGCAAAGATGATTAAGGAAGGCTGCTAGTCATTTACTGATCTGTGGTGAGAGCACAAAAATGGAAAAGCAGTTACATTAAATGGGTAGCATGGTAACAAGACTCACACTGTGCCGGTAGAATGGGTCAACTTTTGTTGGGTATTTGTCAAACTGTAAAGGGATCAAAGCAAAAGCTAGTTACTTAAAGAATCTACATTTCTGTTCACTGCTTCAGTGGAGGTAGCCCGAAGCAAGCTTCTCTGCCATTAGGCTGTCATCAGCCTCTGTAACCTCACTGTATATGAAACCGTTCTGAGCTCGAGTCACTCTGACGAGAAATCAACAGGAACGCAAAATCAAAGCGAAAACCCATTCAGTGCATTTAGGTTGTGGCCACACAAGAGCGGCTTGCTTTCTAGGCTATATTTGGAGACTGGCGCGCACCAAACACCTGAACTGGAGAGAAGAGGCAATTGTTCAGATAAATCAGAGAGAAGTGAGCGTTGCATCTGATTTATCCAGAGAATTCCCTCCGTTTTCATCTTCACTTTGGCAGAACTGTACATTCAGCTGTTTTCTGAAATGTATTACCCCCAAATACAAGGCAATTTGGGCTAGGTCTTAGAACCTTTCTTTTGAGCAGAAAAGAGAAAATACCATTATTTCTTCTAAGTAATGTCATCATCCTGGGCTGTAACTCCCCTCAGTTAGATTTAACTCATTTTGTGAAACAGCTCACTCAGACTGGTATAAGCTCCTTCCCTAAATAACTGTTGAGAAGTATGGTTCATCCAGAAAACAGATACAGGATTTATCACAGGAAAAAATTTTTGGTCCCAAGGCCTTACCTCTAATATTCTCCTAAATAAAGTTTATAAAATAAACTTTGAAATATATATTTAAAAAAATTAAGTTGAACAAAATGGGGGAGAGGGAGGGAGGAGAGGATGCAAAGTTTGGTGAATCACGGAATTCAAATCTATCCTCACAATGCCTATATTAATTGCCTTAAAATCAAGTATTTCCTGAAATATTAAAAATTAAATAAGTAAAACGCTCTAATAGTCACTGTTATGGACAGGCATCTATCTCAAAATAGTTAGTATCCTACTATTCCTTACAGCTCCTAAGTTAAAAAACCCTAACTGGTCCTCCCGGCATGCGCTAGTCCCCAGGCAAGGCCCAGATCCTGTCACTGCCAGTGGTCCCTCTTACCACAAGGCTGAATTCGGACCCTGCAGGGCTCATCGCTCCCTGACCACTTGCTGGCAGAGCACAATAGCAGACTGGGGGCGCTGTCTTATGAAATACGGGAAATACAACACCTCCGTCAAAGCCGGTTTAAAAAACCTTCCGAAAGAGCGGGTATTGGGGGAGGGGTACCCAGGGCCATCCAAGTCTCCTGATGGCTCTCTCCCTCCTCGGCCCTTCCGGACTTCCCGGGATTCCGTGAGCATTTATTTGCTAGCGCCGAACACTGACATTTTTATATCTGGTGGCAACTCCCCAAGATGCTCAAGAAAACAAAAGCGCCCTTAAGAAGTTAACTACCGACACTGGATGTGACCGTTTTGAGGGCATCTAGAATAAATTCCACCCACAGTGCTAGGAATCACCGTCTAGCAAAGAGTTCCTACTTCAGGCCCTGGGTCAGTGCTGCCTGGAGCTGGGCACATCCCCTTCTCTCCAGCAGAGCTGAGCAAGGTCAAGGGAGTCCCCCAAACAGCTGTTGCTCCCCAGCCCATCTCCTGTGCCCAGACGGCCTGGTCCGACCCCACCGTGCTGCGTAAGAAGAGAGTCGCGCTCTACTTATCCTCACATTTCGGCCTGGGGTACGCACCATGGGCGGTGCTGGCGTCGGCATGATGGCGGCGGGCGGCAGGGCGTGGGGGAAGGGCGTGAACGTGTGCTGGTGCGTGTGCTGGTGCGTGTGCTGGTGCTGGTGCTGGTGCTGGTGGAACTCGGTCCGCAGGTAGGGTGGGGGGCCCAGGGAGGCCCCGCGGTCAGCGCTCTGGGAGGCCAAGAAACGTGTGTTCAGTTCCTGTCGCAAGATGTCTTGCTCTGGAAGAGAAGAACACGGACAGGGTGACACCTTTCCTTGGGACGGTAATTTCTTTCAGAATAGGACATCCAAGTAGCTCACTACGGAGGGCTATGGGCCCGGGGTGCGGCCGGGCCCTCAGTGGAAAGGGACAGCCGACCAGGCAATGGGTGGTAAGGCCCAGTCACACACTCTGTTCTCTGTCTCAGCTTTCAGGGACAGGCGGCCCATCAGTGGGGTGCACGGACAGAGTCCAGGCCGAACGGCCAGAGGTCAAGTTTCAGCTGTTTTACTGCCGGCTGAGTGACCCTGGGTGTGGGAAATCAGCCATCTGTGTCGCGGTTTCCTCGTCTATCATACGGGAACAATAACATTGCCTGTGCTATGGATTCGTTTCAAGGGTTAAAGAAATGAACCTATTGAAGTGCTTAAGAGCAGTGACTGGCTGACTACTAAAAGTGAGCTGTCGACACAGCAACATGCCATGACAGACCCCTCATGCCCTCTTCCAACATAAACCTCTGCTTCACGGCTCTCTGTATCGGTGGTAGAACATGGCCACGACGAACCCAAAGTTGTGCCACTTGGCCTGATTAATACAGGTGAGGAGAAAAGGACCCAATATCCAACACTAGGTGTGTCCTTAAAAAGCTGGGACATATGCTCACAAAAAGTACATCTTCTTTCCCACCCACGGTAGAAGGCCTTAGTCAGCTAACAAGGATGTGACTTAAGATCCTGGCCTGAAACAGACACGGGATGTGTAGAGCTTTTCTGTCAAGCTATTGGGAGCCCAGGTGACAGGGCCCAGACAACCTGTGCTTTACTGCTCAGAGGATGACCCTGGTCAGAAAAGTCTCTCTGGCAGTGTCCGATTCCAGGCCACTGTCATGCCAGGTTGGGATGGGTGTTGGTACGTATTTTTGCTGAATCTCAGCCTATAGAGGGCTGGAGGAAGATCACAAGAAGACATACAGTGAAGCAGAAAATCGTGAGTGGATAACACCTAGCCGTCAGGGACAACACAGACAGCAGGCGAGGCCCTCTGGAGGGGACAGTGGGAGCACGAAGAAGCCAGGCCAGCTCGTCCATCCTACCTGAGTAAGTGCCCCCGGCCGGGTGTCCGGGCACCTGCAGACTCCCTGATGTCAGAGGTGGTGGAGGAGGCAAGGCAGTGGGAGGGGCAAACATATTGGGGTGATGTGAGTGTGCGGGGGGCTGGAGGGTGGGCGTGAAGCTGTGCAGGGGGCTGTGGTTGGGCAGTGACAGGGGGAATGGGGAGGCCGAGGGGTGGTGGGAGGCGTGGGGGGGGCCGGGCTGAGTCTTCGCTGGGGTGCTGCTCCTGCTACTGCTGTTGGAATACCAAAAAAAAAAAAAAAGAAAGAAATGAAAAACAAAAGAGGTAAGCCATTTATTTTCTTAAAAAAACCCCTAGGTCCCTGCCCAAAGCCATTGAACACCTTTTCTCTTGCTCCTTCCTCTTCCCAGACCCTCCCCTGTGCGCGCAGAGCCTCTGCTGAGATCGCAGCTCCTCTAAACTGCCCCCACGACTGCGGACACAGCAGAATAGGAGCCGTTGCCCCAAGCCGCCGCCACGTCCAGACAGCTGCCCCCTCCCATCCTGCACCAGCCACACTTGCAACAGGGGAACGTCAGTGGAAAGCAATAAGCGCGGTGAGCTGCTCCCTCTTCTGTGAAGAAGCACAGGGAAGGGGGAGCCAGGGGGTCAGGTGCCCCGTCACCCCTGTGGTCTGGAGGCCACAGACGTGGCCTCGGGGGCAGAAGATGGGCCTGGCCCCTGCCAAGGCAGCTTCCTTCCCCTGTTGCAGATAGGAGAGAGCAAGGCTCTTGACCGCCATGGTCACCCGTCACAGTCACAAGGAAAACACTACCAAAGTCACCAAGCGCGGGGGCTTAGAATGACAACCCCCGGGACCAGCCGGGGTGGGCAACACTGAGGCCTGCGCCCTGGGTCCCTGTTCCCCTTTTCTTTGCGGGTTTCCTTGTGCTGCTTTGTAAACTTTCCTTTGTACTCTGGCAAAGACAAGACGGAAGAGTGCCTGGATCTCCAGGGAGGAACACCTCTCTCTCCCTAAACCTGGCGTGTTTCTTCTCTACCTCTGTGACCCACCCGGAGGGAGGAAATCACAGTGGAAATTCCTCAAACCAGATTACTCCTTGGTCCCCATCTTCCCGCCCCTGGAGTTGCAGGGAGATGTGATGGTGGCGGGGGGGGTGGTTGTGGTGGCAAAGAGCTTTCCTTTTAAGATTCTCAACACTGCACCATCTCCCTGGCGAAATTTCCGTTCCCTGCCTCTGACCGGGGAACCGGCGGGGCTCGCGGGCACAGAGCCCTCAACTCAACTCTCCCTTCCTTGAACCTTCTTCCTCTTCCTGCCTTCACTCTCTCAGGAGCCTCCGTAGATATTTTGCTCTTGACAACGTCCTCACCACCCATACTCCACCCAACGCATCCCGTCCTGCTCCCAAGAGACCCTGTCCCACCGGCCCCTCAGGCCCCGTCCCTGTCTTGCGTCCCCGCCTCGCTGAGAACACTGCGATCGCGCTTCCAACAGGACACCGCAGTCCCCGCGGGCCCCGCTCCCACCGCCAGCTGCCCGTCCATCAGAAGATGACCAAAGCCGGGCCGGCGGCTCACCTGAGGCTGTTGAGGCTCAGGCTGCTGCTGTTGTAGGCGGACAGCGGCTGGGGGAGGCTCTGGGCGGAGGGGTGGGCCGGCGCGGGCGGGAGGGCCTGGGGCGGCAGCGGCCCTGGGGACTGCGGCCGGGGCGGCCGGGGCGCCGGCGGCGGCGGAGGCGGCGCGGGCTGCGGCGGGGCCTCCGGGGGCGCGGGCGGAGGCTGGGCGCCGGGGCGCGGGGGGGGCGGCGGCGGGGGCTCGGCGCGCGGCCCCGAGGCGGGGTCCGGAGAAGGCGCTCGGGGCGGGGGCTCCGCCTGGGGCTGGGGCGGCGGGACCTGAGGGCGGGGGTCCTTCAGCACCACGGGCTCAAAGATGGGCTCTTTGCCGCAGTCCTGGCTCTTCTCCTGGCTCCTCTCTAGACCCGAAATCTTGGGGACAATGGGCCCCGCATCGCGGCCGTCGTGTTGGGGTAGCGCGCCGACACCGAGCTCCGGATCTGTGCGGGGCGAGCAGAGAGAAAAGCACAGGCAGGTGCGTGAGTGGAAGCCAATGCCGGGCCCGGCTCATCTGTGCCCACTGGGCCGTCCCCGGTGCTGTCCTGTCTTTACCGCTGGGAGCAGCTGTGTCCCTGGGGGAGAAAGGCCCACCAGCCAGAGAAGGCTGCCTTCCAGGAAGCGGCTGAAGCCACCAGACTCTGAAAACGAATGTTTCCCTTAACCTTGACAAAGCCTTTTGTGCGGCAAAATTCAGAAACAAGAGCCAACAAGTTGATTCTCCTTTTAAAACAAACATACTTCTTGACTACACAGAGGAGAAGTGTTTGCAGTAGCACACGAAGCAAGAGTTATTTAGCCCCACAGATGTCTCTTATCGGCCTGGCCTCCTTCCCCCTTTCCATTCTGACTGATGGAGCCCGCGTGACATTTGGAGAAATGATTTTCTGTTTAGCAAGGGCTAAACTTCCGGTCAGACGTCAGGCCCCTACTGCTGAGGCTTTCTCCTCTTACGGATGATCTCAGGGTTTGAGACTGAAGGTGCAAACGTGAATTTAGACCAATTTACTGTCAACTACACATGCTTGAGTTCTTAAAGAATTCCCTCTGGACCACTGGAGGAGTCCTTAGCCAAGTGAGGACAAGGGGTGGGATGCTGGACTTGGGACCAAGCCTGGATGTGAAATGTAAGTCAAATTCTACAGTCACTAATGAAATGTAGACAACAGATGCTCCTATATGAATTTAAAAGATATGCTTCCCTCCAAAGGTCAAAAGATCCATGCCACATCTAGTATAGGGGTTACCTGATTACCCCGTAAGTCAAACTCCATACAGTCCTCTAACAGAATAATGAAAGACAAATATGGCATTAAATACAAAGAGGTGGACCGACTTATGAGTAAGTACTTTTGTATACGTCGCAGGGAGAAAATTACCTTTCCTGCATTTTTGCGCTTAAAAAAAAAAAATCCATCCTTTTGTTATATACAGCTTAGAAACTGGAAGAGAATAGATCACAATATTCTCTGAAATGAGGGTGGTGTTTCAGGGTATTCCTAAATGAACTACTTTGGGCATGAACTTTCTCTTTTAATCTCACTGTTACCAAGTATGAAGAATACATGGTATTCTCACTGGTCCTATTAATTTCTGTTGATGTCCTCTTGCGTCTACACACATCATTTTTTCTTCCCTGGAATTTGCATCAAAGCAATCCATTATTTTCGTGTTCTTTTGGTAAAACAGATCAAACCTGTAATATGCACAAAAGCAGAGACAAATGGTGGGCTTATAAGCAAACCACGTTTTTAGCTAATATGAACTCGGCTATCCTTAAGTCCCACAGACAGTGTGGAACAATTACACAAACAGAATGCCAAGAAAGCCCCCTCTTCACATGGCTCAGGTACGAAAGGATAGAGCATCTGATGCATCTGGTGAAAAGCAACTCTAGGCTTCTGACATCCTACTCACACACATTTCTCTCCAGTGCTGTCTTCAGAACCTTGCTAGGAAGATCTTTGCTTATGATAAGCTGACATTTTATGAATTTCCAAAACCTGAGGGCTGAGAGAGAACAAGATTCCTGATGTGGACACAGACCCCCTTCAGCCACAAGAAGAACTCCTACAACACAAAGGAAGACCCTTTATCTGCAGACACCCAGCTCTAGGGATCCTGGCTCTGCTCCTTTTTCATTTCTTTCTACCATTTTCACAAGATTTTCCACAGCAAGCAATTATACAAGCTCACTGAAAACCACAGGCTTCACACAATGCAGGCTGGTTGGTTAGGTCTGGGGCAGAAAGCACTAACACCCCGGAAATTCTAACAGCACAAAAAAAGAAGGCACAGTACAGGCTTGGGCTCGCTTCCCAAGGCTCCATAAAGGCAGAGTTGGCGCTTATGTTTCCTCTGCTGTCCCACCGTCTCAGGACCAACCCCAACCCAGCTAGAGTCAGAGGAGTGGTGCTGAGACTGTGGCGGTGTTGCCATCCCTGATGATCAACAAGGTACACCGGCAAGACCGAAACCTCTCTAGCGAACCCTACAAATTTGTAGGGAACCACTGGCTTGGGAAACCGAGAATCACAGAATTTTGGAAGAAGACCAGAATCTGGGAGACCATCCCAGCACTTCTCAAACTCTAACGTGCATCTGAAAGCCCCGAAGATCAGGTTCAAATGCAGATTCGGATTCAGCAGCTTTGGGGGTGAGCAGGGCTCCAGAGTCTACCATTCTGAGAATTTCCCAGGTGATGCTGATGCTTAGACCGTTCTGTGAGTAGCTAGCAAGCATGTTATCCAACCCTCTTCGACTAGATGGGGAATAAGCCCAGAGAAGTTAAGGAACTTGCTTGCTGTTGAATAAACCAGACAGCAGAGTTCTAGTGCTAACTCTGCCGCCACTAAGTGACTTTTCTATGATTTACACAATGCTGCCCCCAACACAAAACAGGTAATGATAAATCCAGGATTCAGTTAAAATGTTTAAGTACAGACAGTGCAAAGGGTTAGGAAAGCTACAAATTGTCGCTGGAACACGGCCTTTCAGCTCAATCTGAAAGCTATCGTCAGTCCATCAACACTTGGTGCCCCAACCTACTGACCAAGGCAGCCGACAGGTTGGAAGGCTGGTAAGAACTTTGGGGCTGAAACAGTTTTACGATCCCCCATTTGCACGGGTCTCGTGAGGCACAGACTAGGCATCATGCATTTTTGTGGCTAATCGGCAATGCATTTCCTTTTCCTTTCAATTATTCAATAAATGCGTCTTCCCAGTTAAGCTCTTCCGTCCTGACAGGCCACTTGTCTTACTGAGCTTCTCCAACATTGGCAAGAACACATTAAAAAAAAAAATTTTTTTTTTTGTATTGCTCAGTGTGCTCTGAATTTGCCAAAAGATGAAATGTGCTGAGGCGAAAGAAATAAGAACGTGCAAAGTGACTAGTCTTATTTAGAAGCTTTTTTCATTACGTTTTGGGGTTTTAAAATTTCTCTTTTGTGTTTATAAAAATAACATCATGCTTATAAATAAAAGATATGCAAATCTGAATTACACTATACAGTAAAAAGGCTGAATGCACTGCATGTAAATTATCTCTCAAGAAACTTGACTCAAACACAATACTTAAAAAAAAAAAATCGTAAGGGTAGACTAGGAAAAATGTGCTTGATTTTACTTCAAATTGGATACAAGTTCCCTGGGGAAAATGGACTCTCTTTTACTTTACTAGTTGAATATAAACCCTATAACCTCTGTGGAGGGCAATGTGGCAACATTTAGCCAAAAAACTAATGGAGTTCCCTTGACCTGATGAGTAAGAATTTGGTCTATAAACACAGTGGAACAACATCACGATTTGAATCGCCCGTTTGGAAACAACTCAAATGTAATCATTAGGGTTCTGGTTACAAATGGATTTGGTACGTCCATGCAGTGGAAAAGACTGAGGAGCTCTGTATGTACAATGTGGAGCATATGCTAGCTTTTATAAAATATGGAAGAAGGGGGCTTCCCTGGTGGCGCAGTGGTTGAGAGTCTGCCTGCTGATGCAGGGGACATGGGTTCGTGCCCCGGTCCGGGAAGATCCCACATGCCGCGGAGCAGCTGGGCCGGTGAGCCATGGCCGCTGGGCCTGCGCGTCCGGAGCCTGTGCTCCGCAACGGGGGAGGCCACAACAGTGAGAGGCCCGCGTACCGCAAAAAAAAAAAAAAAAAAAAAAAAGGAAGAAAATGTATTAATTTTTACTTTATATATAAAGCAGCTCTGGAAGAATACCCAAGAAACCAACAGCAGTGAGTTACCTGTCTGGGGGCTTGAGGAGTGAGAACTGGAGAGACAGAGAACTGGGGGAGGGGGAGGTATTTTACTGTCTACATACATGCATACTTAAACTTTTGAATCCTGTGATCATGTTACCTATGAAAAATTTTAAAACTGGTCTTATGTTTAAAAACAGTCTGAACAAGGGGAAAAAAAAGCAAAGCAAACAAAACTGGCAATTTGAATAGTGGTATGACTAATAGGCACGGAGAGTATATTTTATATGAAATAAGAAAACAGAAGGCACACGTTTATACTAATAACGTTTAAAATAAAACGGATTTTATGAAAAATATAAATGACTAAAACTGACTTAAAGAAACAAACAAAGCCGATCATAAAAGTAAACTGAAAAATGACTCCCTATCAACACCCCCTCAACCAAAACAAGGTACCAGGTGCATTTCGTGTTCTAGACAATGTGGACTAAACCCATAGGAGGCGAACGATTCCTGTCATTTAAATTGAAGACCAACAGCAAACCTACAACCAAAGGAAGAGGCAAAACTATTATTTACAAAAAATATAATTATCTCTCTGGAAAACATAGACAACCAGCTGAAAAAATATAAGAACTAATAAGGGAGCTCAGTAAGGTACCCAGATAAAAGCCACAAACATCAGTTGCTTTCCTACACACCAGCGATCGTGAAGAGAAAAAATAAAAAAGGAATACGCTTTACAATAACCAAGATCATGTAACACCTGGGAACGAACCTAACAAGAAAATTATAGGGCCTATAAACCTTCAGAAACATACCTCCCCAAATGCTTTGAGAATCTATGTTCTAGGGTGTTTTATGATTCAAAAAATAAAGTAAATGAATAAATAAGTAAATAAACAAATGGGGCGGGGCGGGGGAGTGGGGAGGAGAGGAGGGAGGGGGAGGGGAGAGAAAGAGAGAGAAGTTAAAGGTTAAGCCATGGAAGAGGTAGCTCTTAAAGAAGACCACCCCTTGGGGGAGTTTTCAAAGTCTGTTGGAGTATGTCTGGCTGTCACAATGACTGGAGGGTATTTAGGGGCTCTCAGGGAGATTAGATGGACCATGATATGAAGGTAAACCACACACAGTATCTTGGTTCACTTTCTAAAGTCCCCCTTAACATTTGTGCAGCTGAAAAACCTAGAACCTGTTTTTGCAAAGAAAGACAAAATAATTTTCCACATGGCTTTAACACACACTGGGTTTTCTAAGAATGCAACTGTTGTATGTTGTTGCGTCTGCTGTGTTATGTCTTGTTGTTGAGTTGTTCATCACTTGGGAAAATCATGACATCAATGGTAATAAGGCTGATCCTGGTACGTGAATTACCAAGACAGCCGTGCTTTTATGTACAGATTCAAGCATCTGACCTTTCGTTGTCTTCTAATGCAAACAGGCATCTACGTACTTAAAACATATTATGTTACTATAAACTACCTTCTGTTTGTTTCTCCTTTACATTTCATTAAAGGCTTTATATACATTTAAAAATTATGTGTGCAGATAAGCATATTAACCATATATTTCACTCCAGAAATTAAAAAATAAGAGTGTGCTATAGGGACTTCCCTGGTGGCGCAGTGGTTGGGAATCCACCTGCCAATGCAGGGGACACGGGTTCAATCCCTGGTCTGGGAAGATCCCACATGCTGCAGAGCAACTAAACCGGTGTGCCACAACTACTGAGCCTGTGGGCCACAACTACTGGAGCCCGTGCTCCGCAACAAGAGAAGTCACTGCAATGAGAAGCCTGCGCACCCCAACGAAGAGTAGCCCTCACTCATCACAGCTAGAGAAGGATGCGTGCAGCAACGAAGACCCAATGCAGCCAAAAAAAAAAAAAAAAAAAGTGTGGTATAAAATAGTTCTTACATTACACAAAGAGGGCGCTGGGTGTGGTGGGATTGAGATTAGATGCATTATGTCCCTGTGATGGACTGCTCTGTTTCTAGAAGTCCAATAACTTACAGCAAAAATGCAATAACTATCTGAAAGGGTTGTTGTGGAAACTAAAAAGTCATGGTAAGTGCTTTCTACAATGTATAGCACAAAATAAGTAAGTGATCAGTGTTCCCAAAACTACTGTAGAAAGATTTCATTTCATGGAAAATATTTCATGACAAAATTACTATTAAGTAAAATAAAGTGCACTATTATCAATATGGTTTCAATACTTAAAATTATCTATATAAATGCATACATATATGTACAAAAAAAGAGATTAGAAAGATATGCATCAAAATGTTAACTGTTACCTTTAAGAAACAAGAAAAATAAACTGATATCAAGTGAAAAAAATGTTAACTGTGATCCCATCAGCCAGAAATAACCATTGATTCAATTTTTTAAATTTGTGCTTTTTTAAACTTTCCAAATTTTCTATAGTGAATATGTATTATTATTATAAAAGAAAAGAAAGGGATTATATTTTTAAAGAGTTCCGTCATGGACAATACATCTCCACCATCTAAAGAAGTCAACCAGGAAAGTGACTGTTTAAGTCTCTTGAAACTGCCTTACCTACTGGATGGAGTTTTTAGAAAAGCTCTTCACCCAGAGGACAGGTAAGTATTTTTCTCTCAGAAATGAGGATAGGATATAGTATGCATTAGCCTTTCATCAACTCCTCAGTGTTTCTAACTGGTTCTAACTGGTGTACTTGCACAGAAAGGAAATGGTGAACGTTGATGACAGAGAAGGAACGGGGCGGGGGGGGGGGGGGGGGGGCGGGGAGGACAAACTCTCCCAAGGCACGTTTCAGTGCTTCTGGTCTTTACACTCGATTAGAAAGCCCTAAGAGGGTCTACCCACTATAAGGTCATTATTGTAGCAAATATGAACGAGCCTGAAAGGCATCACGAAAACCTTGTGGGGCACTGGTCATTAGGCAACGTATCCATCCATCCATCCATCCATCTGTATCTGAATGTTTGGACAGGTCCTATTTTTACATTATTCTATCTTCTAGCTAGCTTTTCTACTTATTTGTCCCCATGGAAGAGCACAGAAATCTCACCACACAGAAAGAATGAAGACTGTAGCCAAATAAGAAAAAGAACCCAAATTTTAAATCGAAAAATGGGAACATCAATAAATCTTGAAATGTTCAACACCAAACAGCCCAGAAATATAGGGAAGGATCAGATTTCTATGAATCTACATGCAATTATTTCAAGCTACCAGCAATATCCATTCCTTAAACACACTTTCTGTTGTCTATTCTGTGACCTCAGACAAAATCTCCTTTTTAGCAAAGGCTGCATGTTTTGTATATACTTACTAAAATGAAAACCACACCGTTGAATTCATTCGCCAATACTCAACTCTCCCCGTGTCTTAGGTGCCATCTCTAAAACTCTACACGCCAATGGTGTTTGACCGAAAACAATCTACCTTCTCTAACCTACACTTCTCTTTATTTTCCTCTTCTCCCTCTTTTCTTCAAATCATTAAACAGAGACCCGTTCGTTCCATCAGCAGATTCAATTACGAATGAATTGAACGAACGGAGGGATGACATTCAGTCTTGCAGCTCTTCCTTCGCGGTCACTGAAACTGTACAAATAAATTGAGGAAAGCCCACTGTTTGTTCAAGGCAAATTAATTTTCAAACACTGCAAGAGTGGGCAATCAGGGGAATGATGGGTGCTTGGCAGGGCTCAAAGAGATTCCATTTTGGGCTTGTCATTTTGTGTAAACATTAATTACCATCTGGGAGGCTAAGCTCTGGGCTGAAGACTGCATCGCAAACCTCTGAGGGCCTCCAGGGTTCCTAGTAAAAGCAGAATCCTAAATAGGAGAGAATAGCCATTGCATCTGCCCAAACACCAGCGGCCCACGGGGAAAGCTGTGTGGAGCCCGACAGATTAGAGGCTGCTGTTCTTAGACAGGCTAGTTTGGACAGCATTGAGTTCACCAGATTAACCTAGGACAGGGGTTAATCTGACAGGGGTTAAAGAAAAGTCAACAGACTGCAGTTGAGCGTACTTAGATCTGATTCAAGTTTATTCCTAGTAACCCTCACACCAACAAGCGTCCATCCTGAAGAGGATGTCCACGTTCCTGATGCTTTACGACCGAAGACTGCCTTCCGGGGGAGTATCCACCTTGGCTGTTCAGACTAGAGCCCACAGGAATGGCTTCCGCCTACAGCACAAGGCACCCTTACAGGTCAACCTGGGCTTGCAAACATTTTATTTCTTTTGTAGCCTCTGGCACATAGGAGCAATGAAGGACCATGTTGATGAAGGACCAAAATCAGGACGAGAGCAAGAGGCTGTGATCTATTGGGGGTGGAGATGGGGGCATTCAAGTCTTAAAAAAAAAAACCCAGGAATGTCAAGGTCGTATACAATTCGCCTCATGTTTTCATTTCATACAAGGCAAAACGAATCACTTCATATGCCCAGCACTGTGCTAGGTCCTGAGGATACAAACATTAATGAGAAACAGCCCCTGCCTTCCAGGAGCTGGTGCTTGAGGACGCAGAACAGAGAGGAAAAACACATGAACCAGTAGTCTGGAAACCTGTGGCCTTCAACTTCAGTGTTTGTTATTTGCCAGGTTCACAGAGAAGCTGAGTTATCCACGGTAAAGCACTTTATCTGTAACACTTCCTGTTGCACTGGCTCCAAGGATCAGTCTTAGGCTCACATCAAGTGGACTGTGTTCTGGGCTATGTAGAGACCTAACCAGGTATGAAGGCTGAAATCTCCAGTCACTTCCCAGAACAATGCAAAAACTCCAAACGCCAGTTTCGGAGAAAGCCCAGGCTTTCGTGTTTTGGCCTCAAAGGCACACTCCCATTATCTTTGCTTGCGTCCTCCCGCCAGCCTCAATGTTCACCAGCAGGTCTCTCCGGCCAAGATCACCTCCCGCCTGGTTTCCCTCGCCAGCGCCTCTCTGCCTCTGCCCCCACCCCCTGCCGTGGGTCTCAGCTTCCCCGCCTGCGCTCATCAGCCTCGTCTGTTGACCAGGTGCCCACGTGACGCTGTGGACCCTGCGTGTGCTCACCCCAAGCACGACGACTCTTAAAACCAGGGTGCACTCAACACCTGACCTGATGCTTCTGTGTCTGTACGTCAGTACAGGGGTCCCAACAAGGAAAGGTTCTAAAAGGATTTTCAACCAAACATGTTCGCTCCTGAGCAAGGCCGATGCTGCAGTAAGAGCCGCAGGACACATTCCTTACACTCGGAGACAACAAGACAGACCCTTTGCTTATTTTGGAAATTTTCCAAGAGGTGGGGTCAAGGCGCTGACAATGAATTATACCTTTAGATGTCTGGTTAAAAAAAAAAAGTCCTCCTACTATCTAATCATCCTGCCTTTCACATTAAGAACAATCAAGTGAGGATATGGGGGAGAAAAAAAGAATGTCATCTTTCTAAAGGCAGCCCTCCTTCCTGTATTTTCGTTACTAAGTACAAACGAGGACTCAAAAGCTGTCAAACTCACAGAGGCTCACAGACCTATTTATAGATCTGCTGCCTTCCTCGCTGTACTGCTGTCCACTGCTAACTTCGAGTATCATCAGCTCAGGGCTTCACGTCTGCAGCCAGAAGGGGCAATAATTGTGAGGGTCTCCTGCCCTTGGTCACCTTCTGAAGCAAACAATTCTTTGGTGTAATGTGTCCTTGCCATTTCGTCTCTTAATGGAATAAGCAAGTTTTCTGGGATCTGTGCATGTCCGTTGTATCAATACTTATATGATATTTTGGGGGGCTATGGAATGAGGCATCTAGCTAATAACGTTCACCCTTGAAAAGCTTAGTGCACCCATTAAAGTTGGCAAGTGACTGGCTCTAGGTTAAACCCTATTTTCAACACTCTGTACTTTACCAGAGATTGTTTTCTCACAGACAAAGGTAAAAGCCGCCAGCACCAAAGACCTACTGAAACACGATCGGTCACGCTACCCTCCTGCTTTGTACGCTCTGATTGTGTGTCATCTGATTTCAGGCACAGATTAGACAATCGCTGAGACCGTTTAGTAAAGAGGCTGGGTGGGGTCCGCGATGTTGGCAGGTAGGAATTTCCATCTAGTCTATCCCAGGCTTTTCCTTGGCTCCCTGGCCCTCTACACAGATCCTCACCACCCCGAGGTTTCTTCCTAACCCTCTGCATGCAGGGCTGTGGTGTGCGGTGTGCCAGCCGAGGTAAGGTTGCCCTAGGTTCTGGTCACCACTGCTGCAGAGCCTGCGAGAACACGCACACTTCATCCCTCTCAAATAAGGGAGTCACCTGTATTACAAGACAGCCCTGTATGGATTTCCTCAAAGTTACCCTCCTGTCAGCGTCAGGGCGTCAAAAGGAACGTCTCAAGTTACTCTAGTAGGAAGGAGTGAGGCAACTCTTCTGTCATTTCTCACATTGGCAACTCAGTCTTTCTGTTGTGGAGGGAAGGCAAGAAAGAATCACAGACACCAAAGCACGTGGACCGCTCCGCCCTGCCTCTCCCTGTGCCGAGAGAGCTGCGGAGGGTTCGGGGTGGGGGCGGGGGTGGTTAGTACCCAGGAGGGACATCAGCGACCTCAGTCATTTTTCTACCAGTTCACACAGCTGTCACTTGGTGACTAGTAGAGCATCACCAAAAATCCTAAAAACACTGTTTCCCCAGAGAGTGGTTGGAAAACTCCAAGAACCACTCTTGTCCTGAGCTCAAAGGTCGCCCTTGAGAAGTGGGCTTTGCCCCGGACAATGTCTCGCATCTTTCGGCAATGAACGCGCTGCCAGCATCCAGACATGCCTGTCTGTACTGAGGACGGAGCACAAAACTCCTTCCGAGTCTGTTCAAACAACCCGCTGTGACCCATGGGGCCTGGGTGCCGCGCAGCCTGCAATCGGTCTGACTGGCTTATGTGCGAGCACCACAGAGGCCGCTACCATGAATCCGTGACAGCTTCGATTTTTCTGATATCATGGAGCCTTTGATTCTTTAGTTAAAGGAGGAGGAGCAGAGAAAAGAGGACTTTGACAGCTTCTCTAAGTCAATTCTGGCCTTTCTGATCCCAAACTGTCCTCCGTTTTATACTATGATTCTGATGTGTCCCACAACCTCGCTATTCCAAGTGTGGTCCACAGACCGGCAGTACTAGCATCACCCAGGGTCTTGTTAGGAAGTTAACTTCACAGCCCCCATCCGTGTGCACGTTCAAGTCTGCAAAGCACTGCTCTGTAGCACTGCTGGGAGCGTTCAAGAGCCTCGGGAAGCCCCATAGCTGAGGGGTGCCATTCATGAGGCTGCCGATTCTTCCGTGTCTCCATCTCCCAAGACCCACGCTTGGAAGTGACTGTCTCCACTCTTCCTCGGGTGGGATGGTGGGTGGTGGCTGTATCATCCACCAAATCAGGAGGCACCTCCAATATGGAACATAGTCACGAAGACCAGCAGCAGTGAGCTCTCATTTGCTTCCCATCCTGGCTCCATGCACGTTCCCTGGATCCCTCACTGTGTAGAACAGGGAATTAGAGAGTCTTGGCCCAAAGCACGCCCATGAGCTGCCTTGAAGGACCTGATGGTTGTCACAAAGAAGAGGAAGTAGGTCTACTGTGAATGGTACGGCAGAACCAGGACCAAAGGACATAAACATAACTGTAGAAGAAGGTTTCAACCCAAAACAGCCTGGGCTGCCGTACAGGGAAACAAGCTAATGTTCTAGTTTGCTCTTCACCGGAAGTGTCCAAGAGGACACTGAATGACCATGACAAGAGTTTTGAGGAGTTAGTCATGGAATGGGAAGGGGCCTGGACTAGATGACTTCTGAGATCCCATGAGCTCCCAAATAAGGTATTGGTAGCACACTCCTTGGGAGAACATCATTTCTTTATTTTCCTTGACCTTCCCAGAGCCCGATCTTCTAAAACATTTCACCTGTAGATTAATAAACACTATCTCCTTGACTTGCACAAATTGTAATCAATGCCACATCTGAAAGAGTTATAAACTAAGAATCCCTACCCCAGATGACTATAGATATAACTTTCCTTAGGAGCAAAAGAAGTAAATCTGCTTATTCCCAGCAGTGATTTTGTGAAGTTGAAAGAGATTTTGAAAAACGGAGTGAGGGGGAGTGTTGTGCTGTTCCCTATATTTGAAATATTTTATCTTTTTCAAAGGATAAGTTAACCAATCCTTAAATTGACTTTCTATAAATGATCCAAGTAATAAATACTTGGTAGGAAAAAAAAAATCTCTTGCCATATTTTCATTTGCCATTATTTCACCACTTGTCATTACTTCACTATCCTCAGTTTAGCACAGAAAAAGGAAATATGGTCAAGTATAAAATCTGAAGCTACGTGTCCATAAGGTTTGGGAAAGCCGCCGTGAAGACGGGGATGACATCAGCCTATTAGAAACTGGAACCCCACTAGGTTCCGTGGTGTAAGGTTAGCACTCTGGGCTCCGAAACTTCCTTTCTGCTTGAGTTACCCTTCCAATCTGAAATGCTTAAAATCACCCTCTAGAAATAAAGAGCAGGAAACTATAACTGTCCTCGGATGGAGATGGAGCTGGAGTAAGTCACCAGAACACTAGTGCCTCCAAGTGCTCTCAGACAACCAAGCTAAGACTTGGGCACGTCCTGTCACAATGACTTAAACCCATCCGCAAATCCCTGAACTTTATGTTCAGAGATGTTTTCAAAACAGAAGGTAATATGGCATCCGTTTGTTTCTTCTTCAACGGCTAGAGGACCATCCATGTCTGCCTGGCTGTCCTACATCCCCATCCCCAGCTCGACAGGACGAAAATCAAGCCCATCCCCTCCCACTCCAACTCTGGATCCTCCGTCCCCATCATTGAAGCCCAGAACCACAGATCAACCTGTTTTCATTCCCCCTTAACAGTAATCAGTGGCTGGGTGTGAATACTGCTTATATAACTCCATTTAACACAAAGAAAACAACGGTTACAGAACCTGTTGTTCCTCAGTGGCCTGAGTGAGCTTTTAAAATACAAATCAGATCATGCTGCCAATCCCCTGTTTAAAACTCTCTGCAGCCACTATGGAATACGGAGGTTCCTCAGAAAACTGAAAGTACAATTACCATATGATCTAGCCACTCCTGGGCATATACCCAGACAAAACTCTAATGCAAAAAGATACATGCCCCACTATGCCCATAGCAGCGCTATGCACAATAGCCAAGACATGGAAACAACCTAAATGTCCATTGACAGATGAATGAAGAAGACGTGGTACATATATACAATGGAATACTGCTCAGCCATAAAAAAGGATGAAATAATGCCATTTGCAGCAACATGGATGCAAGTAGAGATGATCATAGTAAGTGAAGTAAGTCTGACAGAGAAAGACAAATACCATATGATATCACTTCTATGTGGAATTTAAAATATGACACAAATGAACCTATCTACAAAACAGAAACAGACTCACGGACACAAAGAACAAGGGGGAGGGGGTGGGGGAGGGATGGAGTGGGAGGTTGGGGGTAGCAGATGGAAGCTTTTATATACAGACCATTCTGTATATAAAACAACAAGGTCCTACTGTATAGCACAGGGAACTATTGATATATTCAATATCCTATGATAAATCATAATGGAAAAGAATATAAAAAATGTATATATACGTGTAACTGAATGGCTTTGCTGTACAGCAGAAATTAATACCTTATAAATCAACTATACTTCAATTAAAAAATAAAATCAACTCTCCAGTGGCTTCGCATCTTACCTAGAATAGACTCCCACCCCTCACCATGGCCCCTGCTGCACTTTCCATCTGCTCCTGGCCACCCACCATCCAAAAGCTTCATGCTCTGCTCTCTCCATTCTCACACACGACAGTGTTTCTGAATGCCACCTGCCAAAGTCCTGTTGCAGTCACACCGGCTCACTAACCCTTCTGCAGTCACCACAGCCCCTGGCAACCACCCAAGCCCTCTGATGAACTTCTATTCTAGATGTTTAATGGCTGTGGGACTTACCAGGCATTTGCTACATTTTGTTATTGGTATTTTAATACAACTAGTTTTCTGAGAAGAGGATGAGGGATCTCAAAATCTTTCCATTTATTCAATCCTAAACACAATGCCTTCCAGAGAGTGAGCACTTGAAAAAGTATTTGATTTCTTTAGCCACATAATAATCAATTTACAAAATCTAAGCAAGTTTCTTTATATATGCAATTCAAAAGGGGAAAAAAAATCACTATAATGAGAAAAATAAACAATTACACAATAAGCCAGAAAAATCATGTCTCTTTGGAGTCATTTCCGTAATTGTACATTATACTGCAATAAAATAATAGTATATAACACAAACAAATGCAAAATAACTGGAAGCCATTATGAAGCTTAAGGATCCATTTTCGATATATAATAAAACTAATGTTCTATTTTGAATCATAAAAGATTCTAATAGTTTTGGAGTTTTTTGCATAACAAAAAAGCAGGGCAATCAAAAGCGTATAATGTTAAAGGAGAGAGAGATATTAATAATCAAAGGTAGGTAAAGCTTCTTTAGGTATTTGCCTATGGTCTACATTCTGGATCTAAAGTAGCCTACAGACCACACTGACACAGAAAACAGACTTGTGGTTGCCAAGGCGGGCGGGGACTGGGGGAGTTCGGGGTTAGCACATGCTAATTATCATATATAGGATGGATACATGACAAGGTCCGACTGTAGAGCACAGGGAACTATAGTCAATATCCTGTGACAAACCATAATGGAAAAGAATATGAAAAAGAATGTGTGTATGTGTGTGTGTGTGTGTGTGTATATATATATATATACACACAACATTGTAAATGAACTATATGTCAATAAAATAAAATTTAAAAATAAGTATAAAGTAGTCTATAATCTTTGTGAGTACAAGTCTACTTTTATGTGTACTGAAAAACTAAACAAGAAAATATAAACAGTTTTTAGCCTGGGGGACAGTTATGGGGAAGTGTCAGAGGATTTTTACTTTTCACGTTCTACAGTATTTAAATTTTCAACAGAATACTGGCTTTAAATCCAGAAACATGATACAAAGTCAAGTAACTGTGCAATCAGCTTAATACATTCATTATGAAAAAAACAAAGTAAAACATTTTTTTAAAATTGCCAAAGAAGACTGCTAAAAACCTAATAGAAAAATTACATAGCAATGAAACACCAAGGAGCAATGAATGCTAGAAAGAATGGTACCTGAACAATGACAGAGTCCAAAGTACACGCGGTTGAGGCGGGAGAGACAGGTTTTGGACTGGTACAATAAAAATCTCTATGATTGCCAAATACAACTAGGAAACACACCCACACATGGTATAAATCAAACTGGGAGATCATGAAATAAAGATTTACAAAATAGGGAGTTCTCCAATAAAGCCGAGGATAACAGTTAATTTTTTTAAAGCTGCAAGAAAGATTCACAAATTGAAAATTTAATGGTCAAATCACAATTTTCCTTTGGAAATGCATCACTGAAATGGAAGTTGGAGGATCACCCTCCAAAGATAGGAAGACAGGATATGTGTGTCCACCTAAGAACAGTTAGACGGGGGATTCTGGAATAAACTCTGCTCCTTCACCTGACCACAAGCACCGCTTAAATCTGAGATCTTGACTCCGTGAGAGGTAAAAGGTTTTCCTACGGGGGAAAGTCAGCCCTGTGAGGACTGCAGAGCAAGTGATGATTCCCACGAGGGACACAGGCACTTCAACTAACGAAGACACAGAGATCCTCAGAGCCTAAATGACAGGGGCTTAGAGCTCTTGTTGCTGCTTCCAATGTCATCTTCTTCAGCTCATCTGCTGTCCCACCCTCTCGTGGGTCTCAACAACGGCATGCACCTTGCAGCCTTGTTGGACTTAACAGTCGGCTTGCTACACCCACCCGTGTGCACGGAAGCCATATTGGCTAACTGAATTTAAGGGTGCCAAGGAAGGTTTTCAATCCTAAACCAGAACTCAAGGCCATTCTGAAGTCCTGACCTTAAAGGCAGCGTAGAAAGAGCAAGACAAAACAGTGGGTATTACTCTAATGTCCCCAAATCGGGAATATGCTTGCCTGTTGCCTCAGTGGCTTCAGAGGCCACTGCACAGAGAAGCATGTCCACCTCGCCACAGACAAATGGCCACACGTCATTCACCCCTGGAGGATCTATTTTTAATTACTGACACTGGTTATGTTTCTTTAGATACTGACTTACTCAGATCAATAAACTACTTTCTCCCAACAATCACACTTAGGACAAATGATTCCAGTTAGAGTTTGGTGTTTTCAAAGCATTGGGCTTAGGGCTACCCTGGTGATGCAGTGGTTGAGAATCCACCTGCCAGTGCAGGGGACACGGGTTCCATCCCTGGTCCTGGAAGATCCCGCATCGCTGCGGAGCAACTAAGCCTGTGCACCACAACTACTGAGCCTGCACTCTAGAGCCTGGGAGCCACAACTACTGAGCCTGCGCTCTAGAGCCCACGAGCCACAACTACTGAAGCCCGCGTGCCTAGAGCCCGTGCTCTGCAACAAGAGAAGCCACCACAGTGAGAAGCCCACGAACCGCAATGAAGAGCAGCCCCCACTCGCCGGAACCAGAGAAAAGCCCGCGCGCAGCAACGAAGACCCAACGCAGCCAGAAACAAAAAATAAAATAAAATAAATAAATTTATTTTTCAAAAAAAAGCATTGGGCCTAAAATTCAAATATCCCCTGAGGGGGGAAAAAAATCTCCCAGGGCCTTTCAAAAAGTGAGAACAATTTGAAAACGCTTTGCAAACACTAAGGGCTCAAAGTATACTCATCTCTTCTCTTGCAAAAAACGGGAGGAGGGGGAAATTATCATTCACCCACATTTTTAACCATCTCTTCCTGATCTTTGGAGGTGTTACCCGAATCCTTTGCTTCAAATTCCTGAATACTAGAAATGATTATTGCTCCCAGTAAAAGTAGCCAAAGCCAATGGGTCATGAGGGCCCCAGTTAAAACTGTGGACCCGGCACAAAGGTGTACTTCAGATACAATTTTCCAAATGGTTAGCGATGGGGGCTGGGATGAGGGGAACAGATATAAACAAAATAAAACCCACCAACTGGAAAAGAAAGCATGTCTTGACTAGAGGCAACGACATCTTAATCCTCTGGAATGCACCACAAATTCCACAAACATAACCGGGGGGGGGGGGGGGGGGTGTGTTTACCCCCTCAAAACCACAGATCAATTCACGGCAAATGCTTAAATCTTTTTTAGGTACAAAGAAGCGCAATTTTCTGTCTGCCCGAACAAAGACATGTAATTACAGAGCGCAGAGTCTGGAGAAGATGCACCTTGGTGAGATTGTGTGGTACCAGATTTTATAAAGAACAATAACAAAACAATGGGAAGCCTATCATGAATAGTAACTGGATTCGTGAAACTCAATCAATAGATGGACAAGTGGAAATAATGGAAGTTCAGTGTAGATTTCTCCCTAAATGAACAGAACTTTTATCTCCCTTATGGCATAATTTTGAGAGGTGATATACTATAGTTCAAAAATTAACTGGATTCAAGTTCTGGCTTTGCCGCTAATTAACCAAGCGACTTTGAGTGAATCACTTCACCTCTCAGAGCCTTGGCTTCCTCAAATGAATCAAAGAATCAAAGAGAAGGTGACCCTTCTAGTTCCAAGGGTCTGTGACTATATTGGCACATTGGCCTGATTTCAATTAAGGCCATCAACAAATCACACACATGTACATATGAAGTGAAATTTTATTTTTAAACCCAAAACTGGATGGGCACAATTCCAAGTCTTTGCTCTGCCGATCCTACAAAAACTATCTCTTAAACAGACACTAACTGAAAAGTAAGAGCCATTCAAACTCTAGCTTGCAGATTTTAGAGAAACCTGCTAATGGTAACAAGGGCCCAGACTTATAAAATAGTCTCCTGGCTGGAGGAGACTCTGGACAATGTCTGGATGAGTCAAGTCTGTCTCTTTAACATTTATTGTCATTCCTCCTGGTAAAAAATAAGTTAGCCTTTAAGACCAGGAGCTTCTTGAGAGTGAGCAGGTATTCTATCCTCTGCGTCTTTATATTTCCAGTGCCTGGAATACTTTAAGAAGCAAACGATGTTTTACTGATCGAGTGAATAATGGAATGAAGAAACTGGGGCGGCTGTTAATGCTTGTTTTGAAAGTGTGAATTTGTGCCAATGTGAATGTTGTGTTTGCTTATGTGCAATTCTGTCTTCAAGAAACCCTAGGTGAATGCAGAAAACGGCACACCCAGCTGAACCGAGTCCACGGGAGTACAATGAACATACAAACTTCAAACCCCCACCAGCGACCTCAGCTCACCACGTACCCTGAGTCCCACCCATCCACACCTGGTGCCACGACTTCCCCTCCGGTTTCAGACAGCCCTCCTGCCACCAATTCACGATAACTCACAGGCTGTAATCCTTCCAACATCCACGTCCACAAGCCAACTTCAAGCCCTTTTCAAGGTAAATGCCACATTTATTGGAGCACTATGTATTTTTTTTAACATCTTTATTGGAGTATAACTGCTTTACAATGGTGTGTTAGTTTCTGCTTTATAACAAAGTGAATCAGTTATACATATACGTATATCCCCATATCTCTTCCCTCTTGAGTCTCCCTCCTTCCCACTCTCCCTATCCCACCCCTCTAGGTGGTCACAAAGCACTGAGCTGATCTCCCTGTGCTGAGGCTGCTTCCCACTAGCTATCTGTTTTACGTTTGGTAGTGTATGTATGTCCATGCCACTCTCTCACTTTGTCTCAGCTTACCCTTCTCCCTCCCCGTATCCTCAAGTCCATTCTCTAGTAGGTCTGTGTCTTTATTCCCGTCTTGCCCCTAGGTTCTTCATGACCATTTTTTTTTTTTTAGATTCCATATATATGTGTTAGCATACGGTATTTGTTTTTCTCTTTCTGACTTACTTGACTCTGTATGACAGACTCTAGGTCCATCCACCTCACTACAAATAACTCAATTTCGTTTCTTTTTATGGCTGAGTAACATTCCATCGTATATATGTGCCACATCTTTTTTATCCATTCATCTGTTGATGGACACTTAGGTTGCTTCCATGTCCTGGCTATTGTAAATAGGGCTGCAATGAACATTGTGGTACATGACTCTTTTTGAATTATGGTTTTCTCAGGGTATAAGGATTAGTCTCCAAAATTTACAAGCAGCTCATGCAGCTCAATATTAAAAAAACAAACAGCCCAATCCAAAAATGGGCAGAAGACCTAAACAGACATTTCTCCAAAGAAGATATACAGATTGCCAACAAACACATGAAAGTATGCGCAACATCATTAATCATTAGAGAAATGCAAATCAAAACTACACTGAGATATCATCTCACACCAGTCAGAATGGCCATCATCAAAAAATCTACAAACAATAAATGCTGGAGAGGGTGTGGAGAAAAGGGAACCCTCTTGCACTGTTGGTGGGAATGTAAATTGATACAGCCACTATGGAGAACAGTATGGAGGTTCCTTAAAAAATTAAAAATAGAACTACCACAGGACTTATGTATTTCTTAACCACTTAACGGGTGTAAAACTAAGTTACTATTTTTGTAAGGTTCCTGTCTTTAAAAAAAAAAATCTGTTAGTGATGAAATTTGTGCATCTCTAACCCATTTTCCCCGTAGGTCCTGTAGTTTTAATTGTTCTGTTGTGCACAGCACAGTGATTTTTTTCAGGAACACGTCTGTAACGTTCCAGCAGAACTGACTATACAGTTAAGTGAATTTGTGACGGAACGAACCTCATCTTACAAAGAATGTTAAAGAACAGGTCAAGTCAGTCCAGGGGAAAGTGTCTGGTGGGCTGCAAAAAGGGCTTTCGGGTACTGCCCTCTTCAAGTTACTTATCAGTTATTTATAATATGCAAACGTTGAGAAAGCAAATATTTTTGACTCATTCACTCAACAAAAATGTATTAAGCACTTACCAACAACGAAGTGTTGGAGAGAGAAGAGAAAAACGATACGGATGACTATCGTGGCGGAACTCATAATTGAATGGAGGAAAGACATAAATAGCTATAATGCAATGTAGTGAAAGCTCTAATAAAGGCATCACAGAGTCCTCTGAAATCACAAAGGAAGGACGGACTAACTCTTAATGACAGAAATATAAATCCCCAAAGCTTAACAAGCTGTAACGATGGGTTAAAAGAAAAAAAAAAAAAAAAACTGCAACTACAATAGCACCAATTGCTAAATGTATACCTAAAACCTTCAGGACTAGGAAGCATTGCCTCTCCTTTCTTTTATTTGCACTCACTTTGCCGTAAGCTCCAAGTCGGTCAAAGGCAATTCGAACGCAAGTTTTGGCTGTCTTAACACAAACGTCTACGGATGAGAGAGTACGGATGGTAGCACGCAGTGAACCAGGGCAGGAGAAGCAGGCTTGGCAAACCTTCCTCTGAAGGGGTTGCACAGAAGCCGGGGCAAATCCAGACGGCGATGAACAGAACCAAAGCCACGTTTCCTTGGTGGCTGCAGGCAGGGAACACTGCTGTCCCCTCCAGTATTTGAAGGGCTGTCTTTTGGAAGAGGAAGTGGACTTGTATTGCATGGCCCCAAGGGGAACAGGCTTGAGCCCAGCATTAAGGAGACTTTTCTAACAATTACAGCTGCCCAAAGATAGAACAGCGCTCCCGGAAAGGCTTCTGGGTGGAGGGTGGAGGTGGGGGATTCCGGCTTGGGCTTCGTGACCACCTGGCAAGGGAGCCACAGACCGGAGAGTCACACATCACCAGACAAACGGCTGAGTCTAGACCACCTTTCGGACCTCCCTCCAACCAAAAGGGTCTATGACTCAAGTTACTAAAACTGAACTTTGTGACTTTGGGCACGTTACAATTCTTCTCCATTCATAACTGGAGAGCCAGACACATCACTGACGTCACGCTGTCTGACCCCCCCGCCCCCGCCCCTTTTTTAACCAGATAAAGAATCTATGAAACAGGACAAACAAAAAAGCATAAGGGGCTTCCCTAGTGGCGCAGTGGTTGAGAGTCCGCCTGCCGATGCAGGGGACACGGGTTCGTGCCCCGGTCCGGGAGGATCCCACATGCCGCGGAGCGGCTGGGCCCGTGAGCCATGGCCGCTGAGCCTGCGCGTCCGGAGCCTGTGCTCCGCAACGGGAGAGGCCACGACAGTGAGAGGCCCGCACACCGCAAAAAAAAAAAAAAAAGAAAAAGAAAAAGCCTAAGGCAGAGGTCAGGAAGCGTACTCACAGGTAACCAATCCACGATCTTACCCCTGTATCATGCTCCCACCAGCCAAAGACTCTGCATTCTCCTTTCCTCCCCTGGAGCCTTGCACGGAACACCTCTATGAGGGTGGTAGGGCCATGGGGGAGGGGGAGCCTGTGTGGAACCCCCAGATTTCTCTCCACGGAAGCTGCTGCTCTGGCAGAGGCCCAGAGGCTCTCCTTTGGAGACTGAGGTCCCCCGAAAGGAAAACTCATTTTGACTGAAGGCGAGGAGCCGGTAGAAGCAGATCGAGATTTGCCTCTGGGAGGCTCTAGTGGGAGCACCGAACCCCTTCCTTGTTTGTGATGTTTCCACGACGGGTGTGTGGGGAAGACAGAGAAAGACACACGAAGCATCCCTTGTTCCGGCAGCACCAGAATATGCGTGATCCTTCCAGAAGATGCGCTGCTCGGAAATTTCTCTAAAACCGGATGCCCAACGCAGAACAGGAAAGATCACCAGAGTGACAGAGAGCAGATTCAAACTTTCCCAGCAGGTGTGGCTTCCACAAAGAAGTGGCTTGGAACACGCCACACACTCCATGTGCCATAAAAATGTGGAAAAGACATTGTACACCAGATGAATGTCCTTCTATTTGAACAAGTACATTCCAGACCGTTAAGGACTTAAGTGACTAGAAAAACCACACAATTAAAGTTCCGACATCGTCCCTTTCCCGTGGTGAGAAATGTGATGGAATAACCACTCTAGCACACGAGGCGACCTCTT
Source organism: Delphinus delphis (assembly GCF_949987515.2). Taxonomy (NCBI): domain Eukaryota; kingdom Metazoa; phylum Chordata; class Mammalia; order Artiodactyla; family Delphinidae; genus Delphinus; species Delphinus delphis. Next base: position 75,162,120 of record NC_082697.1, read on the forward strand.
CCCCCTGGACCGTCCCCGCTCCCCCAGGGACTGAGCCTGGAACCTTGCACTGTGCAGCAAAGAGCTCAACATGCCAGTGTCAGCCCCCGAGCTTCACCCCGGGCCTCTGCAGAGGGTTCACACTGCCTCTCTATGTGCTGGCCACATACCTCACAGGCAGCAGGTAACTTTCAAAAGATCGACTCACTCCACCAGCCGCTTAGGCCCAACACACAACTTTAAACACATATGTATGTCATAAGCTCAAAACGTTAAGGAAGAAAACAACAACTCAGTATGCGCCGAGAAGAAAAAAAGTGCTACGGTTACCTAAGCGCTTCCATGAGCCTGTTCATCTGCTCCAGCGGGAACACCTGTCTCCCTGACCAATCAGAGAAGACAGCCGTAGACTTACAGGTTTTAGCAGCAGGAAGAAAAGCAGTGAGAATGGTCATTTGTTTCCCTCCCACCCTGTCTCCTCATGTACAGGAGAGAACTAGCACCACAGGACGTTTGCACGTTTCCAACTTGATGTCTAACCTCCCTCTGGGCCTGGCCTTCTGGGAAGACTTCACTTCCTAGTTCCTAGGAAAGTTGGCAGAAAGGCCCATAAAGTTTCAAAGTCTCCTAACTGCACTCAGGAGTGTAAGGACAGCTTGGCCACACCTCTTCACCTCAGTTTTCAGTTTCTGGACTTTTTTCATCTCATCAAAAGTTGCTTTAAGAAGTCTTCAGTAGAAGCCTTCAGTAGAGGACTTTGTTCATTCCTACGGCCTAAATTTTAAAATCTAATTAATTTGTATATTAAAATGCTTCTCTTTATTGCTTATTGGCTGCAGTGTAATAGTGTGTCTACATTATAATATTTTACTGCTAATCACAATATCGATAAAATGGGCAATGACCTTTCTCCATCTTCAAGGTTAACTATGAAGCCCGAGGGCTCTGAAAAAGAGGTGGGCTTCTCCTCTCCTCCTGGCTACTCCTTCCCTCTGGATTTTAGGTCATTTCAGCATCCCGTGCACTCCTTGATAATAGAGAAGGTGTATCATGGCAGAGCAGTAAAGAAAAATGCATGTCAGCCCAATCTGGCAACTATGTCTTCCTCCAAAAATCACACACAAATGAGGGCTTCCCTGGTGGCGCAGTGGTTGAGAGTCTCCCTGCCGATGCAGGGGACACAGGTTCGTGCCCCGGTCTGGGCATCCCACATGCCACAGAGCGGCTGGGTCCGTGAGCCATAGCCGCTGAGCCTGCGCGTCCGGAGCCTGTGCTCCGCAACGGGAGAGGCCACAACAGTGAGAGGCCCCATACCGCAAAAAAAAAAAAAAAAAAAAAAATCACACACAAATGAGAACAGGATACAAGAGGTCGGGCAACTTCCATCTCATACTACAAATAATAGAGCGAACCGGCCTTCAAAAATAGATTCCTGGGCTTCCCTGGTGGCGAAGTGGTTAAGAGTCCATCTGCCAATGCAGGGGACATGGGTTCGAGCCCTGGTCTGGGAAGATCTCACGTGCCACGGAGCAGCTATGCCCGTGCGCCACAACTTCTGAGCCTGCGCACCTGGAGCCCGTGCTCCGCAACAAGAGCAGCCACCACAACGAGAAGCCCACGCACCGCAACGAAGAGTGGCCCCTGCTCGCCGCAAGCAGAGAAAAGCCCGCTCGTAGCAACGAAGACCCAACGCAGCCAAAAATAAAATAAATAAAATAAATTCATAAAAATAAATAAATTCCTTTTGACCTGAAATATGAAGTTCTGATTCCACTGTAATTCTAGGGACTATGCAGAATTTACTCTATAGATATTACTAGAACATGCAGCATTGGAGAAAGTAAAACTTTTGGCTAACAGGGAGACTGCAAGGGGCAACAAGACTCCTCCTCTCTGTTTATACAGCTGCTGAGAGGGTACTCGTGAAGGCCGGTGATTTACAAGGAGGATGCAGAGGTGAGGAGGTCAGGCACTGGGGAAGCAAGGGTGCATTTATGACTCTAATCTAGGTTATGTCTAGATCTAAGTCAGAGATGCACTTTGTGGAGACAATCTCCCCCCAAGTACATGAAACAGGAAATACAACTCTGATGAGCCGGCTTCAGGAATGTAATGAACAGCTAGACATTTCTCATTCCCATTACAGCCCAGCCTTTCCTACCGGGTGTTCTCAGCACCACGGGCAAGGTCTTTCAACTAATGACTCCATCAATCAGAATAAATCCTTCCTTAAATCATTTCTATTTGGATGGATTAACAACTATACATAAAAAGCACTGACCTGACATTTTAAAACAACAGGGATGAACTTCACTTAAAACACATACAAGTACACTTTTCTCTAAACAAATAATCCAACCGCACCACTGATGTTGGAGGACTGAACACAAAAATACCTGTTCGCAACTGCTAAAACAATCAACAATAAAGCATGCCTGTTATTTCGTCTTTCCCTTCAATACATATTTTCTATCACTTGGCACTATAATTAACTTTTATTCCAACATCTATTCTTCATAATGACTATTCCTAAACGAATGATATAAATATGATCTATAGATTTTTATTACTGGCTTTTTTCTTTGGGTAGCAGTTCTGACTCTTTAGTTCATTTAAAATTTATTCTGATGTGAGTCGAAGATCTAACCATCTGTTGAATAATCTTTCCTCCCATTCCGCTTTGATTTATAAAGGCTCTTTTATCCTATACTACATTTTCATGTGAAAATAGGATTTGTTTTTGGATAATCGGATTGTAACTTAATGGTCTTTTAACGATATCATATTCTAAGTATTATAGGTACACACATACATACACACACACACATAAATAAATAAAAATAGAAGTAGTCACTTCCTCCTTCTTTATAGGTTTTTCAAATCCACACTTCATTTGCCCCTCCCCACTGCTAATCAAATGAAGAATTCTGATTGTAACTGATCTAATCTTCCAAATTAACTTGGATAAACTAATGTTTAGCCTCCTAATTCTGGAACTTCCCTTTCTTAAGTCTCTTGTCTCTCAAAGGTTTGTGGTTCTCTCCACCTGGGTCACACAGGTCATCCTCAAAGTGCATGGAACATGGCCTGTTTAGCTCTATTTGTTTTCCCTTCTCAACAGGCATTCTGATGACTTATTATTTGCCTGCCCCCCATGTGCTTTGTTTTTCAAGCAGGGGGATCTCAGGAAGACACAAAAGCACCACAGGAAAGCCAACGTGTGCTTCAGTTCTGGGGAAAATAATGTTTAAGATAGAGATCATCCCCTGACACAGGGCGTGATGAAGACAGGTCGATGCATTGGCATTAACTTGATTCATAAGTAAACTCTCCACTAGAGCCCTAACGTCAAAGGCCAAAGTGTTCCTCGTAACATCCCTAAAAACCCAACAGGACAACCCCCCGGAAGGTCACGGCTGGAAACCCAGCCTTGGCCCCGAAGCACATCTCTTGCTGCCCTTCATCACCCCTCCTGCTCTCAAACAGGAAGGACAGAGGGGAGGTTCTGAACAAACCAACTGAATTTGCCATGTCCCCCATTCTTTTGAAAGCCAATTTCATTTTGTTTGTTTCTGGATTTTAGAAAGATCTAAGTAAGGCGAAGGAAAAACAGTGAACCAACTGCATCTCCCAGGCGCCTGCCTCAAGAGGTAATCTCTCTCAGTGCTCCTTGGGGGCAGGGCTTTATTCTCAGAGGCCGCTTACCCTCAGAATGAGCTGTGCTTTCCACCTGAGGGACTGTAGACTTCCTTCTCCCTCCTTCAGATTTACTTCTTATCTTGACCTTGGGTTGAAAGCTTATAATTATCTCCCTTACTACCCCCAAATACCAAACACTTCTTCCTTAACCTTTTACAGGCCTTCACTAAAATTAAGTTTAGATAATTATGAAGCATTAAAGCAGCCCTTCTATGTCTCATAACAACCTCTTTAATAAGTCATTGCCTTTTTAAAAAGAGGCAGAGATAATGATGAACAGAGTTTAAGAATCTTGGAAAGGCAATAAAATGACTCAGGGAGATATTATACACAGGCTGAAAAATTAACTTGGGGACTTTTTACAGTTATTCTATGGCTTTACTTTCTATTCCTGGAAACTCTTAATGCACTGAGTGGTCCAACAAGGAAAACATTATTTCCAGTGAGTAGAAAAGATGGCAAATTTCCATACAACCATACTCATCACACCTTTCCAAGCTCACCCCCTAACCCCGACCCAACGCCAAAATATACATAATACCCCCCCCCCACACCCAACCTCATTCTGGTACAGTTTTCTTTTACGTTAGAAAGCAGGGGTGCGCAATCTAAAAATGGGCAGAAGACCTAAACAGACATTTCTCCAAAGAAGATATACAGATTGCCAACAAACACATGAAAGGATGCTCAACATCACTAATCATTAGAGAAATACAAATCAAAACTACCACGAGGGGCTTCCCTGGTGGCGCAGTGGTTGACAGTCCGCCTGCCGATGCAGGGGACACGGGTTCGTGCCCCGGTCTGGGAAGATCCCACATGCTGCAGAGCGGCTGGGCCCGTGAGCCATGGCCGCTGAGCCTGCGCATCCGGAGCCTGTGCTCCGCAACGGGAGAGGCCACAGCAGTGAGAGGCCCGCGTGCCGCAAAAAAACACACAAAAAAACAAAAAAAACAAACTACGATGAGGTATCACCTCACACCAGTCAGAATGACCATCCTCAAAAAATCCACAAACAATAAATGCTGGAGAGGTTGTGGAGAAAAGGGAACCCTCTTGCACTGTTGGTGGGAATTTAAATTGATACTGCCACTATGGAGAACAGTATGGAGGTTCCTTAAAAAATTAAAAATAGAACTAGCATACAACCCAGCAATCCCACTACTGGGCATATACCCTGAGAAAACCATAATTCAAAAAGAGTCATGTACCACAGTGTTCATTGCAGCTCTATTTACAATAGCCAGGACATGGAAGCAACCTAAGTGTCCATCGACAGATGAATGGATAAAGATGTGGCACATACATACAATGGAATATTACCCAGCCATAAAAAGAAACGAAATTGAGTTATTTGTAGTGAGGTGGATGGACCTAGAGTCTGTCATACTGGGTGAAGTAAGTCAGAAAGAGAAAAACAAATACCATATGCTAACACATGTATATGGAATCTAAAAAAAAAGGTCACGAAGAACCTAGGGGCAGGACAGGAATAAAGACGCAGACGTAGAAAATGGACTTGAGGATACGGGGAGGGGGAAGGGTAAGCTGGGACAAAGTGAGAGAGTGGCATGGACATATATACACTACCAAATGTAAAATAGATAGCTAGTCAGCTCGGTGCTTTGTGACCACCTAGAGGGGTGGGATAGGGAGGGTGGGAGGGAGAAGCAAGAGGGGGGAGATATGGGGACATATGTATATGTATGGCTGATTCACTTTGTTATAAAGCAGAAACTAACACACCATTGTAAAGCAATTATACTCCAATAAAGATGTAAAAAAAAGGGGGGGCGTGCAGAAGGGGCATTTGGATGTTTATATTTCCATACTGACACTTTCCAGGGTTGTCACAGATCTGAATGGGTGAGCGTAACGGGAAGCCCGGCACATGCAGTGGGCTTTCAAGTGACGTGAGCATGGGAATCAAGGTCTTTGCTGTCAGCTTGACCCTATGTTCTTGAAGTTTAAAAGGATTCTGAGAACTAAAAGGTATCTTAGCCAAAAGAGACTGCAGGCCCTTTTCCATCCAAAATATGTTTAATGACTATATTAACAAAGTGCACCCCAAATTGCCTGGATATACGTGGTAAAGCTGATCTAGGAAAATGTTAACAATGGCAGAATCTAGATTTCGGGGGAACCGTGTGTGTTGGTGAGGCTGGGAGTGGAGAGGAATGTAGGTGTTCACCACACCACGCTCTCGACTTTTCTGTAGGTTTGAAAACTTTCATACAAAATTACTAGGGGAAAATCATCTTGACAGTTGACATATTCCATCTTGTACAGCACTTGTCCTGTGACAGTCAGGTTTTCTTAGTTCTGTAGAATGTTCTATGTATGGAACAGAAACATTCCCTGACTTGGAATGATGTAAACTGTGATTATTAAACACCACGAGCTCTTAGTCTCCAAGAGTCCTGGGAAACACCCATCTAGGATTCCCTTAAGCTGCTGCTACTTCTGCCGACAGAGATTTCCCCAAAGCCCTTCCACTGCAGAATTAAACGTTCAGGGGGCTAATCTTTTTATATACTTCTCTGCTGTCTCAGATCATTCAAAATCTAGGGTGTAAATGTTTATTATTCTTGAATGGTGCATGCACCAATCTCTACCAACCCCGCAATACTGAGTTCTAATTAACAGAGTGATTAGGATGTGCAGCCCCACGGAAATGGCGTAAGATGGGAAATCGGAGGAGCCAGGTGTGAGGTCTGCCTCCTGCGGCAGTTTCCTCGGGGACAGAAGGGAGATCGCACGAGCCATGCCTACCTCAGTGCTTGTGATGAGCACAAGGTATCTGTACCTCAGTTGAATAACCACATAAAGAAACAAGAAAGCACTTGGAAACTGTAACACATAACATACTCTGATATGATTACTACTTTACTTTGAATGGTTTTTGCACCTGTTTTCGAAAATAGTGCTTGCTTTTCCTGTACCATCCTAAAACAGAATTGCTAGAATTCGGAGAGCTTGGAAGCCGGAGCTGTACAATATGACAAGGGGGCATGAAAGGCCTGCCTGGGCCTCCTTGTCAGGAAAAAGACTAAGTGGGTTAACGGAGAGGCAGGCAGGAACAGTCAAAGTTCACTGGATAAAGAGAATTTAAGCTGACCCCCCAGCCCTCACTGTTCCTGTCAAGAGATGCAGACCTTTCGAAAGGAGATGCCCACTGTGGGAGGATGGGGTCTGGGTAAAGAGCACTGCTGGGAAGAGACGGACCTGGTTAAACGTCCATGCTGTCTGGAGGTCAACCCAGAGTCTGCCTCTCACTCAAAGGGCAGTCTGGTCCATCCCAGCCTCCTCCTTCCCTCTTTTTCTGGGTAAGTGCTCAGGAAATGGAAGCCCTGCTATATGTGAGGAGTCCTGAGGGACAGGTGGGGCAGATGAGTTCAGATACAAATTCTGATGCACAAAGTGCAGGGAGCGAAAAGTACAGCACTAGCAGTACACACGTGTGTTCAGGAAACACACTTATAGACGTTAATCTCCTTACTCAGGTGCAACACCGGATTTAGACTAGACCCTATACTGGAGGGGAAGAAAGCGCCGTAAAGAACATTGTGTCCAATGACAAAATTATGGAGCATCAATGAGACACAAGTATCACGAGTGTTAAATTTACTGGAGATGGTAAATGTACTGTGGTTATGCAGGAGACTATCCGTATTCTTAGGAAATACTCAGGGCAGCATTAAAGGGCCATGATTTATGTAGTTTACCCTCAACTGGTTCAGAATAAAATTTTGTTTGTGTGTGTGTATACATACATACATACGTGCTAACTTACAAAGAGAGAAACAGAAATGAAAAATCAAATGGAGCAAGAATCAAGAGATGCACCTGGATAAAGGGTACATACGTTCTGTGCTATTCTTACTCTTGCAACCGTTCTGATTGACATTTCCTAATAAAAAGTTAAAAAAAAATAAAAAAGGAGAGGAAGGAGGAGGTAGAGGAGAAGGAGAAAAGTAGTAGAATGCCTTCCTGATAGTTGGAATAAATAATCACTATAAGGTAGAATAAATTGAGTCACCAGTATTCAGTTACTTTTGCTTAAAACAAAACAAAACAAAAAGTACTTCAAAAGACATTATCAAGACAGTGAAAAGACAACCCACAGAATGGGAGAAAATATTTGCAAATCGTATGTATGATAAAGGCTTAGGATCCAGAATATATAAGGAACTATTACAACTCAATAATAAAAAGACGAATAAGCCAATTAAAAATGGGCAAAGGATTTAATCAAATTTTCTCCAAAGAAGATATATAAATGGCCAATGAGCACATGAAAATATGCTCAACCTCATTACCCATCAAGGAAATGGTGGTCAAAACCACAATGAGATACCACTGCATACCCTCAGAATGGCTTTAATCAGAAAGACAAACAATTACAAATACTGACAAGAATGTGGAGAAACTGACTGTTGGTGAGACTGAAAAATGGTGCAGTGGCTTTGGAAAACTGTCTGGCAGTTCCTCAGAAGGCTAAACATAGAGTTACCATACGACCCAGCAATCCCTTTCTTAGGTACATATCTGAGAGAAATGAAAACTTACGTCTGCACAAAAACTTGTGCATAAATGTTCATAGCAGCGCTATTCATAACAGCCAAAAAAACAGAAACAAATGTTCATCAACTGATGAATCAATAACAAAATGTGGCATAACTATACAACGGAATATTATTTGTCAGTAAAAAAAAAAATACTGATACACGCTACAATATGGATGAACCTTGAAAACATTAGGCTAAGAAACCAGTCATAAAAGACCACAAACTATGTATCACATAAAGGCCAGAACAGAGAAATCTACAGAGGCAAAAAGTAGACTAGTGGTCGCCTAGGACTGAGGGCCACGGGAGGGCTGAGAGGTAATAGCTAAGGTGTGCGGATTTCATTTTCTAATGAAAACGTTCTAAAATTGATTGTGGTGATAGTCGCCTAACTTTGTGAATATACTAAAAACCACTGAATTGTTCACCTTAAAAGAGTGAATTTTATGGTATGTGAATTCTATCTCAATAAAAAAATCGGTGGTCCTATTACCACTTATTGTTTAATAATGGGCAAACAGAGTCATATGCGCTACAGTAAGGGATAAGTAAGAGTTCCTGGCAGTGGTCTAACATCGTTCATCCCATTACAACGGCTTTTCAACTTCTTATCTTAACCTCTGAAGGAGGAGGGCCTCTGAGGCCTGGCTTCTACACATTTCTGAAGTCTTCGGGGTCCCAGAAACAGAATAAGTAATGTCCCCGGCTTCAGTATCTATAGTACAGACATAGTCATTGGACAACTCAGTAACTGCTGGCTGCCTGCCACATTTCAGGGCCTGAAACTGGGGCTTCACTGAGAAGTTAAGACCTGAGCCCTGGCCCGAAGGATCTCACAAATTGTCGGGAAGTTTGGTTAAAACAAAAACCATAGTTTAATGCTAAGTTCTCTAATAACAGAGCATGGAAGCCCCCCAGGGGATTTTAGGCAGGCAACAGGAACTGGGCACCATGGGACTTTCCTTGAGGTATGGAAAGGAGAAGGTCCATGGAAGGAGAAACGAGGATGGTAATAGGGCCTTTGGGTGCTGGGCTCCTGACCAGGAAGGGACCAGGGAGTGGAGAGATGGAGGGGCAGAGGAGGAAGGTGCTGGGGTACCTTAACTATCGCCGGCACTCATACCATCTGCACAGCATCTCCACGCGCACCTCGGAGGTCTGTCAAAGCTCTGGGAGGCACAGAGGAGACAGAGATGGCAGGAGTAGCCATCATTTTCACCCTGTTTTGTAAATCCCTGTTCTCCAGTGCAGAGCAAGCCTTATTAGTTCACAAAGAACTGAAGTGGCTCTTCCCAGCTGCCTTAGCCTGCCCTGAGGTTATATACTTGGGTTTCCCCTTTCATGCCTCTTGGGAAAAGGGGCAGTTCAAGGAACACCTGGGGGAGAAATTTCTTTAATCGGGGAGCACTGTTGAGGAAACAGTCTGTGGAGGAAGAAAGTTAATAAACCAGTTAAAGTAAAATATCTTGCCACTCCTTATGTGGGCCACATACTACATGTAAAATGCGAATTTCTCTTCTCTGGTAAAATTACTGATTGGGAAAATCGTCAGAGGCGCGATTTGCGACTTGCCGAGAGCTGCTTCTAGATGGGCTTTGAAATTGGCAAGTCTCAGCCGGATGAACTAACCTAATCCTCTGAGATGCTCAGAATGGTCTTTTCCATCTAGTTTTTCAACAAGATGGTGCAGCACTCCCAAACACACGATAATCCTGCACTTTAAAATAAGGATAACTTTAAGTTTCCCTTATAACTTTGGCCGGCATAAAGCATTTAAAAAAATTAACTGCTTTTGAAAATCTCAGACATAGCAATTAAGGTCCAACTATCAGGACGGCACCAGAAAGAAAAATTTTTATTTGTTTCTATATGTGAGATGATTTAAGAAAGCAAATGGGGAAAAGAGAGTGTCTTCAAAATGCGAGGGGAAAGTCTTTAAAAACTCAGCGTATTTTGTTTTAATTTTCATACAGACCAGATTCTGATAACCAGTCTTTTAAAAGATTGTGCCTAAAAAGACCTGTTCATATAAAATTTCTGTCATCTACTTCTGAATTTGTTAAGAAGAAAATCATGAAAATTTCTAGTTAGAAACAACTACATCAGCTAATCTCACTTTAAAGATGAATTGTCTTAAAGATTAAATCAAGAGCAAACTAGAACAGGCCAAACCTGTTCTCATTCCCCTGTCAATCCTGGCCCCGCTCCACCAAGCTGCCTTCACGGAACCTTTATCCTAGTTTAAGGGTTTTCCACAGGGAAAGGAAACAAGTAGACAAATAAAACCTTTCACCTTTTTCCTTTATTAGTCCCAGTAGATAGTTTTGATAATTTTCTTTTCTTGAAGATTTTTTTTTTTAATGACTACCTTCTTTTACCTGGAAGAAATCAGTGATTGCTTTTAAGAGTCTGTCTGACTTAAGTTACAGTTTACAAAATGACAGATTCATTTTACAGTTTAAATTGTGTAAACCGGTGGCAGAATCATTCCAGATACTCCTGTTATTAACCACTATAAAGCCGAGGGCTGCGCCTTGCTTCAATTTCACGCTGTCGCTGACATGGCAGCCTTATGAATCAAGCACATCCCCGGCGCAGGATGCTAACTTGTTAGGTCAGGTCTGATATTTAATGCTAAGGTCTTACAGAACCAAGGCATGTACCCTAGGATAAGTTAGATGATTTAAAAAAATTCTTTTGTCTTGAGACACAAACTGTTAATCTCTGAAACTTAAGTTTTACAGACATCCTGTGATAAGCAGGCTGGGGGGGCTGTAACATCCATGGCTGTGGCCACTTTTGCTTGCTATGACAAGAAACTCTGATACACACGTGGGTAGAATTACTGTTGCCTTGGCATAAATGGGCAGGTGGCTGCGTGCTGGCCTGGAGGGAACTGTCTAATCTGTTCAGAACTGGGAAACTACTTCGGTATTCCCACAAGGTAAGGTGGAAATAATCTTTCTCCCCGTAGACACTGCACAGATCAGTCACCTGGGCAACAACGTCAATCGTTACCTTCACGAATTCTACACACTCATTAGCTCTAATTGATGCGGAAGGGGAGGACAGAAAGCTGGCCCCAAGAACTGAAAACCAAAGTCTAGTAATGCTTCCTAAGCACCTGCCCTTAGAATTTGCTTGAGCAGAAACGAAAAAAGCTGAGCCGAAAGGGAATGAGGGAGGGGGGATTGGCTTTTTAGATGCTTTACAATAAGATAATCCAGCGTGTTATCCTTCACACCTGCTTCTCAAAAGAACAAAAGCACAAGATCCACTCTCAATACAGGTCACTCGGGTTCCAGAAGATGCTATTGTGTTTGAGCCTCTCTGATTTGACAGTATGATCCTTTAAGCTGGGGGATTAAAGGGTCTTGCGGCATTCCGACAGCAATAAGCTGGACAGGGCAGGGCCTCTGGATTTCTTAACACTTAAGATTTTATCTTCTCAAAATTCCTGGGATAGAGTGTTCCAGAAGGTTCCATTTGTACCATGGTATTTTTGTTCAATGAGTTTGTGTTTTTGTCTGTTTATTTTCTTCCTACTGTTAGTATTTTAAGCCACATAAATTTAAAAGGGCCAGCATCAGATGCCATTTTGATTGGAAATGCCAACATACTGAAAACCTGACTATATATATGTGACGAGTGTTCAAACGCTCAGTGCATTTCCATATGGCGATTCACTAATCCCAGTAATGAGAAATGCATCGATGATGTAATTATTTTTTTATAGAAATGCCATTTTTCATTCAAATATATGTGCCGTAGATACCAAGATATTCCTTGGAATCTTCCCCTCATGAGAAAAGAAATAAAGGTTTCTAACAGACACAATTGTCTCTGTGTAAAATCTTCCAGCTTCCATTATCTTTCTACTCTTTTCTTAAAATGTGAACAATTTCCCAAATTCACACCCTACAACTGAACTACAAATCTTGACTCCTACTAAAGACAACCTGGCCGTATTCCTTCTTTCTCCCAGATGCTTTATGTAAAGTTGAGTCCAATTAAGAACAGCACGACTGGGCTTCCCTGGTGGCGCAGTGGTTGAGAGTCCGCCTGCCGATGCGGGGGACGCGGGTTCGTGCCCTGGTCCGGGAAGATCCCACATGCCGCGGAGCGGCTGGGCCCGTGAGCCATGGCCGCTGAGCCTGCGCGTCCCGAGCCTGTGCTCCGCAACGGGAGAGGCCACAGCAGTGAGAGGCCCGCATACCGCAAAAAAAAAAAGAACAGCACGATATATGTTTATTAAATTTGTCTCTGTATCTCTAATGGGGGCAATGAGGCTACTTCTGAGCTTTCAAATTCTCTACCTGTACCAACTGGTACCAAACACACAGAAGAATCTTAACCTTAACACCTCAAGTCTTGACTGAAATCTCAAAAATTTTAAATCAAAGACATCAATCCCTACCAGCAACAGAGTTAGGACTCATCAGGGAATGTCACTGCTTTATCATTCATCATGTAAGTTTGCTAAATGGAAAATCCTCAGGCAGTTGGCAGAAGAAAAATGCATTTGGTGTGGACAGTCCACAGTAGAACACGGGGAATACGGAACTGCTCCCAGATCCTATTCATTTTTACAACATAATTCTCTTAAAACGGTTGCCCTTATTAAAAAGGATTAAGGGTCTGCCACTGTAATTTCCATTCTACCCAAGACAAGCTTTTAAAATGGGGTGTGATAGTCATTGCCAATGGAATGTTCCAAGCTGATGACACTTCATATAGGCTTTCAAGGTGCTGAGAACGGACCTCCGCTCATGGTCAGCCTGGGCACTCACTCCCAAGAAGATTTACAATAGAGGAAAAGGGTAGACCACTTTCCAAGTCCAATTTAATGTGGTCTAAGTCTTGGAGGGAAGGTCATTTCTCTGTCTTACTAAAAGGCCCAACGTCCTTGCTCTCTTTCTCCAAAGATCCATAAATCACAGTTTGGGTAGACAAATTATACAATGTGATATAATATGGCTACATATATGTACCATATTTCTTCATTTCTAAGACGTAATTCTCCCCATCACGCCCTCCACCGCACTTTAATGTTTCTGAAAATACTGATGTGTCTTGCTATCACTATAGCAGTTTAACGTGGTCATATTTCTCACCCCCCTACCCTCCAAAAAATTAGTAATAAGTCAGCGGTGTATCCTGTAATGGAGGCAGTGAATTGTTTAATGCATGGAGCTGTTGGAAATGACCCATCCAGGTTAAATCCTACGAATCCAGTTTTTGCAGTAGGTCACCACTTCAGAATCCAACAAGTAAAGAATTTCGGGATGGAAATGAAACTTTTCCTTCCAAAAGCAGAGAGATGTTTTACTTCTCACGATACCTTGCTTTTTGTTAAGTTTACTAAACACAAAGAATCCAGTTTTGATATCGGCTTTCTATACCCACCGGGTATAAAGCAACTATGGAATCAAATCCCTGTTAATGACATAGGAAAATAACGGAAAACATGCAAAGGTATGTTCCCCTCCAAAATCACAGGTCCCTTTCCCTTTTTAAAAGTTGTCTGGGTATATACTTAGAAGGCCTATGAAGAAAATATTAGTTTCAGGGATACCTGATCTTTATTTTTGAATTTTATGTTCTAGGTTATGCCTCCTAACACATCAATTTTACATGCAGCCAATCACCTGTAAAATGAAACTCAAATGTACAAGAGAAGCTTCCTTTATTAAAGATGCAAATAAAACTTGGGGCTACGTGAGTATTTTTCTCTACAGCTCAGAAAGGTAAATTAACACCGTTTTCTGTCAGGGAAAAATGATCACAATGATATATTTCCTTTAACCCCCCCGAAGTACTTTGTGCAGGGAATCTACACAGCATCCGCTCAAATGCCTCCAGTGTGTCAGACTCCAGGGGCGCGATCCTTCAACAGAGTGGCTCTGGGGTCCTTCTGCCATTCACCAGCACCCTGGCCCTGGGCAGTTTCCTTGGCCTCTCTAAGCCTCCAAGTGCCCCTGAAGGTCTACAATTGGGTCAGTAAACTCTCCCATCTTCAAGGTCTTTGGGGGTGTACTTGATGTCTCCTAGTTTAAGTATAGAACTGAGAACCCAAAGGTGCTGAAATGTTCTTTTCAACATTCGACCTGGAGGGGCATGTATATGAACTTCAGACAGGAGTTCCAAAAGGCACATCTTGTTAACATGACTAAGGGTAGATTAGGGGGAAGTGCCTTATAAAGAAAGCACAATCAATCAGTCAATCAATCAATCAATCAATCGATCCATAAGTATGTACGTACACCCATTGCAGGTGATTCAAGAAATCTGACGTTCTCAACTCCTAGCCCCAACTCCACATTCAGGGACATCTTACTTCTAATTCTGATATGTAACCAAATCACTGGTTTTAATCAACAGTCAGATTTATTTTAAAACAGATTAAATTTAAATAATAAACTGAAATGCAAAGTTAGTTTATAAAAGCTAAGTTACATAAAACACGTCCATGCCCATTAGGTCTTCAAAAATAAAAATAAGACAATATTTAAGGATCTGACCCACTAAGTCTTCCTAAAATCCACAATAGTTTGTATCTAAAATACATGAACATTTTACAGATCTTTTTTTTTTTCGTGGTACGCGGGCCTCTCACTGTTGTGGCCTCTCCCGTTGTGGAGCACAGGCTCCGGACGCGCAGGCTCAGCGGCCATGGCGCACGGGCCCAGCCGCTCTGGGGCATGTGGGATCTTCCCGGACCGGGGCACGAACCCATGTGCCCTGCATTGGACTCTCAACCACTGCACCACCAGGGAAGCCCTACAGATCTTTTAAGAATTTGCAAGGTATATGGTTTTCTGGTTTATTAAGGCGCTATACACAAAAAATTTAAAAAAATCAATGTAAAGAATAATGTTTCAGTAGGGATCATAATAATTTACATTTAATGGACACTCACTCCCACCATAAGGGTTCCTGAGCCCCACTTCCCTTATCATTAACGTGTCAGCTTGAGAGTCAAATCTGATTAGTTAAATCCTCTTTTTAATGAAAAGATTACGCCTTAAGCATCCTGCCAGTTCCATGGCTGTTGGCAACTACAAACTAATCTCTGCAAATTTAGGGGGTGGGGAGGAGAATCCTTAAATTCCAGTGGAAGCTACAGTTCCAAAAGCTCATCTGTTTAAATTGTAATTATTTATAGTGTACAAAATACAACGAACATGCCACACACAAATGCCAAGGCCCTTGTCTCTTCCTACACTTATTCTGCACATGCAAAGCAGCTACTTCCAAATACCCAAGAGAAATGGCTAACAGGACTCATCAGTTAAAGTGGTGTAAAAGCAGACAGAAAATGGGATTTTCTTTTAATAATTAAAAAGTTATTGGGTAACAAGTTAAATGCCACTATGAGGAAATGCATAATGTAGTTTACCCTATAAGACAACCAGGCTGGGCTCTTCAAAAAGTCAATGTCATTAAAAAAATTTTCAAGGGTGTGTGTAGGGGGTAGGATGAGGGATGGAGTTCTACATTCGATTTCAAGAGGCTGAAGAGACAAATCAACCAAATGTGGGACCCTGATTGGATCTTGGATCCAAAAGAAAAAAAAAAGCCTACTATTTCATACACACACACACACACACACACACACACACACACACACTCTGGAGGCAATCAAGGTAAGTTCAATATGAACTTTAGACAAAATTTTGGAATCACAGTTAACTTTCTTAGGTGTGATAATGGTATTGGCATTATGTAGAAAAATGCAGGAGATGAATACTGAACTATTCTGATATCTTTTACTTTGAAATGATTTAGCAAAAAAAATAAAAAAAGAAAGCAAATGTGGCAAAATGTTAAAGAATTCATGTCTTTAAATGTTAAAGAATCAATGTTAAAGAATTGATCTACATGAAGAGTATATGGGTATTCACTGTATTATTTCAAAATTTCTATAGGTTTGCAATTTTACAACATAAAAAATTTGAGGGCTTCCCTGGTGGCGCAGTGGTTGAGAGTCCGCCTGCCGATGCAGGGGACACGGGTTCGTGCCTTGGTCCGGGAAGATCCCACATGCCACGGAACGGCTGGGCCTGTGAGCCATGACTGCTGGGCCTGCGCGTCCGGAGCCTGTGCTCCGCAACGGGAGAGGCCACGACAGTGAGAGGCCCGCGTACCGCAAAAAAAAAAAAAAAAAAAATTGAAAAATTTTGGAGGAAAAATTTAAAATGAGAAAACAGGTCATGGTTCAACAGCCTTGGAGTCGATATCTGACCATGCCCCACAAGACGACAAGCTGCCGACAGGAAAGCCGTGTCCGTCTCAGTGTCCACTGTCCCAGCACAACGCCTGGCACAAGGACGCACTCAAGTATCTCATCAGTGTATGCGTGGGTACATGAGTGAAATGTCTGCTCCAACACATGTCAGTCACAGTAGCCTTCGGCAGGTCATCGCTCTGAGCCCCTGCAAAGTGGTGATGACGCCAGTCTTGTGGGGCCCTTGTACCTATTAGAAGGCATATTAAGGGCCTATCAGTATGCCAGTTGGCATATTCTTGGGACTTAGCAAATGGTACTATCATTGTTATTCTTAGATAAGTCCATGTTTCAAAATTCCATGATACTGAAAGTTCTAAGAGGTTTTAGTTTTCAACTGAAATTGCCCAGATTTACAGATGTAATGAGGTTTGAGAGGTCCCTTGTACTTTCATGTTACCTCAAAAATACTCTGCTGGTCTCTCTTGTTAAAGACTCTCATTTTACGGGGCACGAACTGTTGCTTCACGTTGTCAGGACAGAGATCATCTCTTCTATCCGGAGAAATGCGAGTGGGAACTGATCTCCCTATAGAGTCGGAAAGCTCTTCACAGCACGCTTTTCTCAGCAAAGTGGAGCTATGAGCTGTGTTACCTAAAGGTGCTGGGTTGGAAATGACTTTAAAAGGAATTCCTCAGCTACCAAAAGCCCTACAGCAATTCTAAGATGGTTAACAGATTTGGGCTGGTGAGAAATAGGGAGAGAGAAGGGATTCTCTGTGGAAGAGTCTGGCAGTGAGGATAAGAACAGTACCTTTCCAGAGGGAGCCAGGGCTGAGAGAAGGGGCATGGGTGTGGGTGTGTATGTGTTAAAAAAACATGGACAGGGACTTCCCTGGCGGTCCAGTGGTTAAGACTGCGCTTCCACTGCAGGGGGTGCGGGTTTGATCCCTGGTTGGGGAACTAAGATCCCACATGCTGCGCAGTGCCAAAAAACTAAAAACAAAACAAAACAAAAAAGACAACAAAGAGATCCTACCAAATACTTTCCTCTCCACAACCCCCTGCAGAAACATGCCAGGAAGACCCTGCCTGCAGGGGAGAAGGGTAGAAAGCAGCTGTCTGCGCCTAACAGCTACCTCGCCCTCCCCTGCAGGATCCCAACAGACTGACCTGGTGACTCGCGACTTTGAGACCAGCCTGCACGACTGATGCTCACACCCTGACGGTATTCCCTGAGGTAGCAGAAGCACTTCCCACCTCCTGACACTCTTGAGTCTTGTGAATATTCGTGCAAACAAAATGAGTTTAGGTTTCAATAAATCCCCGTCAGCTGGTGGCATAAAAAAGAAAAGCTTCGTGTTGAACCTTGGATCTGCCTATAATCAACTCCATGGGGTCACGATTCAGATTTTGGCAGGAAAGGCTTTCCGACTGCTTTTTAAACAGGGGGAGGAAAGCAGCAAAGGCAAGAGGAAAAGGGGAAATGGGACGTGAGGCTAGAGATGGGAGAGACTGAGCTTTTTTTATGGGATAAAATTCTGACTTCCTAGCTCAGATCAAGAACTTCACAGCTTAATATCTGGTCCCCGAGCTAAGTCCCGTCCTTAGGTAGTACCATCCTAAATTACAATACCTCCAGGGATGAGGAAATAGCGAGGTAAAAAAAAGCCAGCAGGAAAAAACCAGAATTTCACTTTTGTGGGGTGTAACTGGCTTTTCCTTTTGTTTGTTTCTAAAATATGTGTTTTAGAGAATAGCACTGATAGGGTAAATCCCTACTTGCTCTAATGGAGGCCCCATTTACTATCTGGGAAGAGGATTAAGTATTTCTCGCCTGTTTAGAAGCCTTTTATAGCTATGCAACCCTAAACAAATACTCAGAAGTTTACACCATACATTCCTTTTAATTGACAGACATTTGGAAAACTATGCTAACACCTCAGAGGACATAGGACGGCCTGACGCTGCGGGATGACATAGTGGGGAGTGAGGATAAAGCTGGATGTGTGACCCGGGGTGGCTCACTCAGCCTCTCTGTGCCTCAGTTTCCCCAGAGTCAAAATGGTGTGAACAACACTAGCTACCTCGAAAGAGGGCGGTGAGGATTCCATGAGTTAATCCACATAAAGTGATTAGAACAAAGCCTGGCTCCTAGTGAGTCCTCAATAAATGTTAGCTACCACCACTAGTGCACGAGGGTACTTTCACAAACTATGAAAGAACTTGGATTGTCATAAATCCTGGTCTGCATCGACAGTCCAGGGTCAGGCCTGTTGTCCCAAAGTCATTATTAATAGTAGCCTGTTTCTCTTTCAAATGTGTCCTGGTCTGGACAGTAAGTTACCGGCTCACCTTAATTATCACTCAAAAGATATGCAAATGCAAGGTGTTTTACAAGAAGAGGGGATAAGAGAAAGATATCAAAAAGGGTTTGTTGGGACTTCCCTGGTGGCATAGTGGCTAAGAATCTGCCTGCCAAGGCAGGGGACACGGGTATGAGCCCTGGTCTGGGAAGATCCCAGGAGCCACATGCCACGGAGCAACTAAGCCTGTGCGCCACAACTACCGAGCCTGCGCTCTACAGCCTGCGAGTCACAACTACTGAAGCCCCCGTGCCTAGAGCCTGCGCTCCGCAACAAGAGAAGCCACCGCAATGAGAAGCCCGCGCACCGCAATGGAGAGTAGCCCCGTTCGCCCCAACCAGAGAAAGCCCGTGTGCAGCAATGAAGACCCAACGCAGCCAAAAATAAATAAATAAATTTTTTAAAAAAAGGGTTTGTTTTAAGGTCCTAAAGAAGCAGCAAGGATAGAGCTGTTGTTTGTATTTTTGCTGTTCTTTGTCATTGTTTGTTTTTTAAACTAAGGATACTTTTAAGAGACGAAAGGAAATAAATAGCCAGTAGAAAAGGAGAGGCTGCCAGGGGGGTAAAGAAGGGGGTGAGCTCGGATGAAAAGCCCAACTGTGGAGGCCTGTGGGAAAGAAGGCCAGAGCCTGGCTCCATCTCAGTCACCCGGAGAGTAAAGAGTAAGTGATGGTCATGAGGCCTTGAAAATGACTGTGTCTGAGCTCTTTGTAGCATTTTTTAAAAAAAGAATAGAAGTGGCTGCACAGTGATACGCTGCCCAAAAAGGCATCATTGCCCATGAGGCCGACTGGCACACAGAGTCAAGGACCAGCACCCGGTGGGAGTGGCTGGGAAGGGTTTGAGGATCTTCAAGATTGAAAGTTCCACAGAAAATGGATGAATAGCAGGGATTTCTCCCCCTTTTTCTTTTATTTATTTATTTTTAAATTAATTTTTATTGGAGAATAGTTGCTTTACAATGTTGTGTTAGTTCCTGCTGTCCAGCAAAGTGAATCAGTTATACGTATACATACATCCCCTCTTTTTTAGATTTCCTTCCCATTTAGGTCACCACAGAGCGCCGAGAAGAGTTCCTTCCCTGTGCTATAGAGGACGTTCTCATTAGTTAGATTTCTTGTACTTCTGCCACCAGAAACTCAAGGTTGGGCTATGGGTTTATAAAGGACCAGCCAACAAGCAGCGCTCTCTCTCAGGGAAACCCATGTCCTCTCCCTGACACGTACAAATACACACCCCACCTAAACACACCAACTTTACAACATAAAGTGACAGGTTCTAGACAGTCAAAAAGAGACAGGACAGTTTTAATAACTTCGCTAAGATTTCCAGTCCTCTCTGCTGTCCCATCACTTGAAATTCCTTTACAGCTTTACCCGTTTACTTTTTTTTTTATAAATTTATTTACTTTTTATTTTTGGCTGCATTGGGTCTTCGTTTCTCTTGTTGCAGAGCACGGGCTCTAGGTGCGTGGGCTCAGTAGTTGTGGCTCGTGGGCTCTAGAGCGCAGGCTCGGTAGTTGTGGCGCAGGGGCTTAGTTGCTCCACGGCATGTGGGATCTTCCCGGACCAGGGCTTGAACCCGTGTCCCCTGCACTGGCAGGCAGATTCTTAACCACTGTGCCACCAGGGAAGCCCACCCGTTTACTTTTGATTAGGCGTCACTAAAACGTTCTAATTCTTTAACTATATCAAGCTGAGCTGTGTGCGAGGCTGAGGAAAATGCCACACTAAGTCTTCTATAACATCACGTGGCTGATAGATGTGACACAGGCTGTAAGGAGGGTGCTCCCCACTTCTGCTGTGTTCACTGTCTCCCTCAAGGTTCCCAGGCTAGAAACGTAGAACCAGTATTTCTTCCCAAACAGACTACAGACAGTTCAAGAAATGTGTTGTCAACGAGGGATTTTTTAATTTACCAAACCAAAGGCTGGGCTGGCACAGTGGGAGGAGCAGATCAGGAGGTCGGGAAGCTGCGACACAAGAACTGGCTCTGTCCCTTACAGTCACAGGGCAGTGTTCTCACCTGTGAAACACCTACGTGGCTGGGCTACCATATGAAGTAAACCCATGAGCACATGGAGATCCCGGGCATGCTGTCGGCACTCAGTACACGTGGGCAGCCTCCTGTTCCTCTCCTGGAAAATACCTGCTTGGGATCCTCAGATTATCTAATAAGGCCACATGGGCTGATTAGATCAGGTGAGATTCAGACTTTATTTTCTTTCATCAACTCAGACTCTCTGGCTATCACCTAAATCCCAAGGTCTGAAATAGTTTTTAGGATGTTGCATTTTAATTTGCTGAGGTTCAGCCATCAGAAATTGAGCCCCTACTGTATACAAAGCGCCCTGCTGGTTACCGTGGAGGTGGGGGTGGGAGTTCAAAGAGGGGAAGAGAGCTGCATCTGAGTTCCAGTAAGAAAGGCAGGATGGGCCAAGTGTTCAAATCTTGGGAAGGTGGAGTGCCTCCCAAGGATGGAGAAGCGCTGGAGGGTGTGGCATCTGAGCAGAGCTGTGACAGACAGGTAAGGCTTTAAATTTATACACACATATGTGTGTGTAAACTCACTTGATGCTTTCGGGTAGCATTCTAATTTTTAGACCTTTTGTCTCTTCCACTGATAAGCACAAAGCATGTGAGAATTTAATTCAGTGAATTAAAAACATGGGTTAGATCTATCGTAAGAAAAACACAAACAGAGGAGGGTACAGGTGTGTCAGTAAAACTCCTGATTGGGCACCAACTTCTTGCTCTGATAACTTGCAACTAAAAGAAAGAATTAAGCATTTATTTTGCTTTTCCTTTGATTATATTTGAGGGTAACCAAAGAACTCTAGATGATGAAGGAAAGCAAACTTTACAGAAGAATTTCAGCCAATAAATGTGGAGGATGGTGGAAAAGCCACCCTTTTACCGCTTCTAAGGAAATGCTGGATCAGGTGAGGATCGGCAATGCATGAAACCGTTAGATGAAAGGCTGATGGGGAACCTGACAAGGCAGGTAGGTATCAGGCTGCCACAACCTGCACTTCCTGAACGATCCTGGCATCACTAATACCCGGTCATCCACACACTGTCGAGTACCCGGCTGTGAGGCGACGTGAAGCTTACTGCGATGCCTACAGAGTTTATTTGCCAAAACGTCTAACCCGAATCTAGTCAAAGCTCTAGGGTCAACTTCCACTTACAGCAAAGATGAGGGACAGAGGAATAAAGTCAATGACACCACAAGGGCTTCCAGAATGTGGGACAGTTAACGAAGGGCTTCCAGAACGTGGGATGGTTAATGAACAGCTGACCTGGTTTCTGCAACAAGTCACTGACTTGAAGTGAACTGGAGGCTGGGGAGAGGGTGGATGGCTCTCGATTAGGACAAGTAATACTCGACCCTGGTTTGTATCCTGATGGAACAGGTCAGGTAAAATGACACTTGGGAGACAATCAGGGAGATGGGATTATAGCGGGGTATTGGGTGACACTGAGGAATTATCATTTGTTACTGTGATAACGGGATGTGTTGATGTAAAAAAAAATTTTAAACAGATGTGCACCGAAGTATGTAGGGATGAAATGACACGATGCCTGACGTGCTTTAAAATATCCTATCACCTAAAAACGATCATGGCAAAATATCGATAAATATGAATCTGGATAATGGGTACGTGGGGGGGGAGGTCATTCTAATGTTTTTTACGTTTAAGTAAGTTTGACGATGTCAATTTTTTTAAAAGCGCCTGATGTGGACCCATGGTGACACTGAATTCACTTTCATATGTACATTTCATTTCCCATGTAAAGACCCTGGATTTTGAACTGACACTCAGATGTTCACTGAACGAGTGGAAAAGGCATTTAAAAGAGTTTTCCTGTAGAAAGCCTTCACACACGTGAATCCCAAAGCGTGCTCCAGGTACCAGAAGCATTGGTATCACCTGATTACTTGTCAGAAACGCAAGAACCCTCGATGAGTTCCTGAGCCTCACCCAAGACCCACTGCATCAGAAACTCTGTGCTGGGACCCAGCAAGGTGTATCTTAAGCCCTCCGGGTAATTCTGATGCAGGCCCCAGTCTGAGAGCTGCTACTTCAACACATTGAGTCTTGGGAGATGCCCCTTCTTGAAGGACACCTAAAAAAGCCTTAATATTTAGGTACTACATTTTGGGGGAAAACCCAGCTTAGAGATAATTTTATAGACTTAAAACATTATAATATTTTGCATGGATGGGAAAAAATATTTCAAACACTGCTGTATGTCATTCCACATTCCCGGCTATTGAAATTTAAAAAAGAATGTACGCCGCACTTTGTTTACAAAATAGTTACTGTTCATCACGGCACGTTTGTGCAGGACGTGGGTGTTTTGTGTTGTGATGACCCTTCCTACAGATGGCCAGCAGGCGTCTGTCAACCGGGAACTAGATGGGACAGTTTGTCTTTGAGAAGCAGTTGAGCGAGGTAGCTCAGCGGGCTACGGTGTAACACTGGCCCAAGGTCAGGGTTCTAAACCCCACTTAGATCAGACAGCTTCACTTCATAATGTAGCCCTGACTATAGGCCTAGCATCTATATGGTACCACATGCGGGAGGAGCCCTGTCCACCAGGCTAGAGAGAGGGGGAGGATTGCAGATCCAGGGCGAGGAGGACAGCTGAGTCCAACGGTAGGACCACAGAGTTACTTTCAACAGATCCAGTGCATCTGGCATCACAAATAAATAAATACAAAGGCTGTACCACAGTGAACAGGCTTATTCCCTGGTCAACAGGAGTATGGATTTCACCCAGGGATTCGCGGGTCATCTGAGCATTTACAGAAATCTCACTGCCAACTGTGCTTCCCTGATCTTGTCCGGTGGTCATCTACGTCAGAAGCACCTGGAAGGCTTGGTCAAAATGGACTACTGGGCCACGGCCCTGGAGTTTCTGATTCTGTAGGAGATTCTGCACGTTTAACAGCTACTCAGGGGATGATGATATTGCTGGTCCAGGGACCACACCTGGAGAATTGCTTTCTAGACTTGATCCTGCACCTGAATTCCACTGGATTCATTCCTTTCAATGGCGAGTTAGTTCCTTATCATCAGAGACTTTGCCTTCCCCATAGTCTATAAAACTAAGTATTGGGCTCGGAAAACCAACCTGTGACACTTCAAGAAGAGGTGGGCGTAGACTTGAAATGCAGAAGGTCTTTAAGCACGTCGGGCTGGGCCAGTGGCAGCATGGCCTCGGGCCTATCCTCAAAAGCCGACACTATTCCTGCAGCCCTTTCTCAGATGAATTCTACAGAACAGAGAAGACCTGGGGGCATGTGTGCACGCGTGCGTGCGTGTTCCCAGGCCAGCTTCTGCCACACAGGCAAACGGTCCCCAGCACTTGAGACTCCTCTCTCCCCAGTCCAGCCCTACCTGCCTGCAACCCTCCCTGTGCTAGGATGTCAGCTGTTCACCTGTATGGAAGTGACAGCTGCTTGTCACGGTCTATATGAGAGGTCTCTCTTGCCGCAGTAACTAGCGCGCCATTTCCAAAGCTGTCATTCTCTGGTGTCAGCACAACCCACTGTTCAAAGATGTGCTGTGACATGAACCAGGCAGCGCCGTGACTGTTACTGTCATGGACTCCTCTGTGCTCCGACACCCATGGCAGCTGCTCGGAGCCCAGGGTTTGTTTCACCCAATTATTTGTTTGTCACTTGGAAGCCCAAGATGTCGAGCAGGTATTGGGGAGGTATTTTTGGCCTGATGCACCGGCAGGAAGCATAATGAGGCCCTCAGGTGAAGGTCTATTTTGTCAGTTAGGTGGTAGGATGATGTGCAGCTGAGAAGCCGGAGTAGCAATTAGGATATTTGAATAAGATAAGACACCTGGCAGGATGCTGCGAAGGCTCAGAAAGTCCGCCTTAACTTTTAAAATGCTAAAAAAACCCCTGGTAGTAGGCAGTTTTCGAGTTTGTCCTGGAGGAATAGGGGAGGAGGAGACAGGAGAGCTCCTTCCTCCATCCAGAGGCCCTCAGAAGGAAAGGGCTGAAACCAGGCACCAGCCTGACCCAAAGGTGTGTTCTGGGCGGGTGAGGCTCTGGCCAAACAGGGGTCCTGGGTCATTTGGGCAAATACCAGTTGCTCCTGGGAGGCGAGGCCAAAGTGGAAATGGAGCGCCATCTTCTACCAGTTCTCCCCAGGTTTCCCGTGTAAGTCAGGGCTTTGCACTTCCCACGGGAGCAGAAATCAAATTGATATGACGTCTAACATCTCGGGAAAAGGCCATTGAACAGGGCAACGTGGCCCCTACAGCCAAGTGCAAAATCCAAACCCACATCATTTAGTTTGATTAGATATTCGACCAAAGCCCACAGCAGCAGCGCCCCTGCTTCTAATCCAGGAGGCGGTGTCTCAGACTCTCAGTGTCTCGTCAGTGACGTTCTTCCTTTCCACAGCCATCAGTCTCGGAAAATAAGGGCGATGGTCCAGACACACCTACTTCTCCTAAGCAACAGGCGATGGATCTGTTACCCATAAAATGAACACAGCTCCTCCTCTGAATGCACTCACAGCTTTAGTCTGTGCCAGCTCCTGGGCAACGGCAAGACACTGCAAGTACCGTTTCTTTACTCTGAAACAAACCTTTCCCCAACAGACACGAGAAGCCTGTGAAGAAAGCTAAACTCCAGCAAACAGCAAATGCGTATTGGGAGAAAAAGTTGATATCATCACCACCTCGTAGCAAATGAAAAGTAGGAAGGAAGATTGCTTCAGTCAAGGAGGCCTAGATTAACTTTTGAAGAAGCAGAGCTCTGATGAATTGCTTGGTGCAGACTCTGCTGACAGCTGAGAACAGATGGCGAGGTGGTGACATTCTCCTGATGATCGAGAATGGTCCACCCAAGCCTCGTTTCAATTCACAGTTGGTAAAATGAGTCACTCTGTAGAAAAAGAGGCCTCTTGCCAGCTTGCCTCCGGGCTCTCCAAGGCTGGGCCTTGCTCTGCTATGAAGCCCGAAGCCCTACCCTCTTCTAACCTGTAGCAATCCCCAGCCTTGGAACCGGGTCAGTCATTCAAGTCAAGTACAAAGGAACCGGCAGCTAGGTTCTCTATACTCTGGGCTTTTATAAACATTTACTAAGCAGATAAAACACCTCTTTTAACACCACTCCAAATACAAACCGGCAGGAGGACTCTGCATTGTTATTCTAATTCTGGAGGGAGGTTAATACCTAACAGCTGGTATTCAAACGGTAGCATCTCACTCCCTCCCCTCCCGCTCCCCCCGCTGAGGCTCCCCACCTTCCTGCCTCTCAGATGCTTCCAATAGAGATGGAATCTCCAGGAGTGAAGAGAGGTTTCTGCTTCCCTATTCTCGCCCATAGTTCAGGACTGAAGTCATGACACTCCTGCCAAATGCAAGTGTCCACAGTCTCATACACAGCTCTCTGGGAAATACATGCCCTCTGCACAAGCTTCAGGCTCTAGAAGGACCTAGAACATTCCAAAGCAAACTCTGGCCTTTAGACCAGGATGGGATCTTGGAGTCTACCCAACTTTCTCAAGTTAACGAGAAAACCCAGTCTGATAGAGTGATTTGCTCATGGTTACAAGCAGCCCAGCTCAGACTTGAGCCTGGATCTTCTATAACTAAAAGCTGTGGTACATCCTGCCACCTCCGTGCAGTATGCCAACCTGGCAAACATTTAAGCAACAAAATCTAACTGAGGAAACGTGAAATCAAGAGGCCCTATTGATAGGCTATACACAGACCTTTACAATTCTCCCCCAAATCTTTTCAATAGCTTAACTAAGTTAACAAGAAAGACAGCATCAATTTTTACAATAGCAAGTTCTAAGGGGCAGGTTTTAGTCTCACTGTGAGCACAAGCTGGCACATCTGTGCCCACAGAACCCCTCTCTGAAAGGGTGACATGGTCTGCAGTCTGATGGCTGGTCTGTTTCTGGTTTGCTGACCCGTCAGGGCTCACCTTGGATCAGTTTTTCCCTCCTAAAAAGGTCTTAAGGCTTCTTTCCCATTATACCATTTAAAAAGTCTCTTCGAATCTTAAAATATATTAGGCTCTTATGCTTCTGGTCATTATGTTTAATGCGATCTGTTCACTGCTGTATCTCCTGTGCCTTTTATGGAATCAGCGCTCAATAATAATTTATTTTAGATTGTTTTTGATGTGGACCATTTTTAAAGTCTTTACAGAATTTGTTACAATATTGCTTCTGTTTTATGTTTTGGTTTTCTGTCTGTGAGGCATGTGGGGTCTTAGCTCCCTGATCAGGGATCAGACCCACACTCCCTGCATTGGAAAGCAAAGTCTTAACAACTGGACTGCCAGGGAACTCCCTCAGTAATAATTGCTGAACAAAAGAATTCATTTCAATATGGCTTCCACTTTCTGCCAACTGAAGGAAGAAACGGAATGAACCCTGACGTCATTCACTTCATAAATGACAAATCCGACCTCAGAGGAAGACTCCTTGTCAAACCCAAGTCTATGGATGAAGTTCATGGATAAAGAAGCCTTCAGAGATCAGCCCAAGACATCCAGCAGAGGACAGTCCACACTTGGAAAAATCAAAAACTGGTATAAAATGAAAGGAATTACATGGCTGGGCTTTTGGTGAGAGGAGCTTTGCTATGGAAAAGCCTTCCCCGGCTGTAAACAGATAATGAGAAAATGATGTAATCCTGGCTAAAATTAGGTTTCAGTGTTACTCTTCTGAGAGATGTGAAAGGTGATAGATGAGAGGGGGAAATGTTTTCCAAGTGGGTTTTAAAGGCATCGCAATCTAACCGCCTCCCACATCAGCCTATTAACACCGCACACTTGAGACATTTCCCTCTCCAAAAGGACTCTTAGAAAAAGCAATGATGTGCTCTCTACCTCCTCCTCTATAAGACAAGGTTTACGAGGGTCAGAAAAGATTTGAGCACCCACAGAACATTACTCCTTATTTAACTGGCGCCTCTCCCACCTCAGCATGGACTGGTCTCATGCTTACATCATCGGTTGCTAGGGAAATGCCCCTGCTGGAAAATCCTAAATCACTTCTAATAAAATCTGGCCGAAGAGTAACAATCGGTCCACTTACAGGCACAAGAATGGGCGTGGAGAGTGGAAGTATGGAAACGTGTCTTAGCAGAAGGGAAGGAAATCAGAGATGTCTAGAGTTGAGCATCGCTGCAATGCGGTCACCATGATGCTTCTGGCAGCACCTGTTCAGATCACGGGGCGGGGGGGGGGCATCCTGGAATGCCAGGAAGACCTGGATGAGACCCCCACTGTCAAGAGAATGTTCCTACTAACTTCCAGGGAACACAGAATACTTTGGAACGGCATGGTGGAGAAAGTCCTAGGGACTTGTTCTGGCCAATGAGATGGCTGGAAATGCCCAACACCACAACCAAGCTGAAACTTGAAAGAGGGGTTCTATGATTTTGTCTCTACTCTTTTCCTTTTACTAAGATAACCACGATGAGGGCTGCTTCTCTAGCCTGGGTCCCAGAATAAAAACAAGGAGAACCACAGCTGGTCCGCAGCTGACACCTGATACGAGACCTTTGTTGCTGTAAGCTCTGCAGCATAATGTGACAAAGCAGATGAACAGAGGCCCTATTGAGTGATACAGAAGGGCAAAGACATCTCTCCAGGACAGCCATGCCAGTGCGCTGGGTGCTGAACACTGGCAAAAGATTTATAAGAGGGACTTCCCTGGTGGCGCACTGGTTAAGAATCCGCCTGCCAATGCAGGGGACACAGGTTTGAGCCCTGGTCTGGGAAGATCCCGCGTGCCGCGGAGCAACTAAGCCCGTGCGCCACAGCTACTGAGCCTGTGCTCTAGGGTCCGCGAGCCACAACTACTGAGCCCGCATGCCGCAACTACTGAAGCCCGCGTGCCTAGGGCCCGTGCTCCGCAACAAGAGAAGCTACTGTGATGAGAAGCCTGCGCACCACAACGAAGAGTAGCCCCCCGCTCGCTGCAACTAGAGAAAGCCCGCGCACAGCAATGATGACCCAACGCAACCAAAAATAAATAAATTAAAAAAAAAAGATTTATAAGAGAAAAGCATGTGGAACACGGCAGCTCTTCTTCCTAAGCTATTCTAGTCAACACAATATCAAATTTTATTTATTTATTTTTTGGCCGTGTGGCTTGTGGGATCTCAGTTCCCCGGCCAGGTATTGAACCTGGGCCACGGCAGTGAAAGCCCAGAATCCTAACCCCTAGGCCACCAGGGAACTCCCAATATTAAATCTTCAAGTCCTGGATTCAGTTAACGCTGAGAGGTTTGCTCAAATGTAGAATTCTGCACATCACACACACAGCGACCTGACAGAGCACCCCACTAAGGACTGGCCCCTTCCACTCCTGCCCACAGGCTTCGGGAATTGGTGAGAAAGCATTTCTAGGAGGGGAACCAGAGGCACAGCCACTTATGGACAGCTTTCCACTCGGAGGTAAAATGAACCTCCAAATACCAAGTGATGGGCCACCTTACATAAGCAGGCTTTAGGATGCACTTTCCCAGCAAGTCCAGACACCCAGGCAATTGATAGAAGTCAAGCCTGTGGGTGGGGTGGGGGAGTGGGATAGAATATCTGAATTCGGGCCCAGGATCTCTTTGGTGAATTCACAAAGTGGGTCCTCAGTTGAGAGCCACTTCTACTTTCTTCAAGCACAGACTGGGGAAGTAGGTAAAAGATTTTGAAGGCCGCCCCAGGCTAAATCAAAGACAGCTGAGCAAAAAGTTCAGGCACCATGAAATTAATAAAATCCCTGTTGGGCCCGCTCCACCATAGGTTCAAGAATAAACTGGTAAAAATTCGAAATGCACGGAGATTACTTGAGTGGGAATCCATCATTCTTCCACTGAAAAATTTTGACATTTCCCTATACAGCATATTCACTGGATTCATAATTCACCAAAGTTGCTTCCTGAGACTGAGCATTGCTGGACTTTCTGAGTAATTGAGACAAATTTTGTTAGTTAAATAAATTCCAGGCAAGTGCATATTTGACTTACGCACAGGAAAGGAAAGAATTCTTATGTAAGCTGCAACACAATAGAGTTTTATCTTATCTGAGGAACTTACTGTCGCTCGCCTGTGTGTGTTTTACTGCCAAAATAAAATAAATTGAATCAGCTCACACATGATAACATGCTCTTTCCTAACTCATACTAATTGCCTGGCTAATTGATGTTTGTTGAACTTTCTCCATTTCATTGAGTGATTAGGTACAAAGCTAACAGTTGACATCTGTAGGCGCTTAACTGGCGTCTGTAATTACTGTTAATGTTAAATAATTGTTAGTTAATTGGAGTGGTAACTGAGTGAATGGAATCCAGATTGTGAAGCAAAAAGAAACCTAGTTAAATAAACATACATTTTCAGAGAAAACAACATTTTTGTGCAGTTGTCAGAAACCAGAAATAATCCAGAGGCCATGGGATAGCCACCAGCTTCCTCCATGCAGGAAACTCTCCAGGCCTGAGGCTGACCCCACGCACTTGAAGGTTGTTACCAGTGAGGAGGCCCTTTGTCAAAGACTCTCCAGAACTGATCTGATATTTTTTTGTGCCAAATGTCTACCATGAATGTAGATTACTTTCTGAGACAGCGAATTTGACATCATTGCCTCTACGAAGCACTAAATATGAACAGAATGAAATGTGACGCTGATCAACATTCAAGCTTCTTTGCTAATATTGCCAAGTATGGAGAAAAGCCTTTCCAAGAACAGCAGCAATCAATCAATCAATAAAGTAAGGGAAGAGCTTTTTGGTGGGCTCAAAACTAAACAGCGGCATGTGATCATCCGACTAAAAGAACGTTACCCTGTAGCCTGCTCCAGCTCACAGGGGCGCTCAGGACCAGGAGATCTGGCCTACTTTTATCTGGAGAAGTGGCATCGCTGTCAGAGTTCTACTCCGAAGACACCATCAAGATCAATTCAAATGCTCGGAATATCTTCCACCCCTTGAGCTAAAATTCCAGTAAGGTGATCCAACATTTACCCAG
The DNA here is from genome assembly GCF_949987515.2 of Delphinus delphis. Lineage (NCBI taxonomy): Eukaryota > Metazoa > Chordata > Mammalia > Artiodactyla > Delphinidae > Delphinus > Delphinus delphis. The sequence continues at coordinate 75,192,976 of NC_082697.1, forward strand.
GATTCCCCACCATACTCACAAACAAGGTCAGGGAAAGACCAGGTAGCAGTTGATAGAAAAATATCTAGGGGGAAACACTTTCTGACCACATGGAATCTTTTTAGACCCTTCCCGGTGGTTTCACACTAAGAATACAAGGTTTCTGCTTCCAAGAATTCTCAAGGAATAATTCTGTACAACAAATTCTGTATGTAACAGTCTGGCTCCTACAGGAAGGTCCATTTCCATAACAAAAGGAGCTGATTACGTGTTCTCTGCAGCGTGGAGCGGGAGGGAAAACCCAACCACTCACAACTCCTTTGTCTTCAATCAAGCACCAATTACCCTTCAATAGTATTTCCCCTGGATCAGACATCTCTATCCTCCAAAGACCCAAGAAAATGCTCTGAAACTACAAAAAGGATCCAGAGAAGGAAAAATAAAGAATGAGTGACAGTCCAACTTTCCCTTATGTAGGATTTAAGACAGTACAAAAATGGGACTAATTTGTAGAGGCTAAAATGGGCTCAGTTTACTCCTCTGCACGTGGGGAATAAGCTTTATGTCATGTTCTCCTTACAATGAAACCCAAGACACTACAAGGAATTGTAAAATGGTCTCCATATTTTTATTATAATTGGATTTTAAACTCTATATCTTTTTTTTTTTAAAGAAAGCTATCCCACACTCAATTGCATTGTTTTCACTCACATAGAAAGCACAGAATTGTTTTAGGGGAGGGGCCTTGGTGGTAACATAACTCTTACCTTTACTTGTCACCAAACCAAGGAATTCCCCCTTTATGTCTAAACCTGATGAATGAAGTGAGATCATCTCCATGAAAGATTTTATTACGGACTCAGTTACTGAACCTCAACCCACCAAGCAGCATCTTTTCTCACTTCATCTCAAATCTCAACCAATTTTTTAGCCAGGTTTTCCTTCTATGCTGGTGATAAAAGCATACTGTCAAAGATACCCAAAGGCCCTACTAATTCTAAAGGCTCCAACCTCATCTGTGTCCCAAGGAAACCCTCAGCACAAAATCGACCCCAAGAAGAGGCCTGTGTGGCCACTAGTCGGTCTGGGGGGGCCTGGGAAAGGAAAACCAGCCCTGGTCAGAGAGAGCTCAAGGTGGCCCCAGTGTTCCGTCTGGCACTCATCATGGTGAGTGAGTGTCCACCAGCGTCCCCACGGCTGACCTGGGGGAGGGGAGGTGGGGTCCCACCCCGGAGGGTGGGTGGCTGCTCCTTTGCTGTATACGTTTCAGTAGATGGGGGTGCTCACGGCAGAAGGGAGCACAAAGCAGGGGCCTCATCCCTACCTGGGTCATTCCCCAGCCCAGCTATCTGGAAACGCGCAGCTCTCTCTCAGTTGGCTCAGGGCACCTCTCCCCAGGAGGGCCGGCATTACCACAGGACGAAGATGACGGCCAGAGAAGGGGTGAGAGTGATGGGGTGAAGTACACCACCTGGCTCCTCTCATCTCTAACTTGCCTTAGCTGCAGGACAGATCCCGGAAAAGAGGCAATTCAGGGCCTTTGCTCTACCCCTAAACTAGACCGTGGGCCTACACCAGGGCTGGCAGGATAGTCATGTCTGCTAAGTACTCATTTTCTGCATTTCTGCCTATGTATGGGCAAAACCCCTGAGAAGTAGGACCTAGAGTAGGTAAAGAAGGGTAATAAATACTGGCTGGACACACTGAATTGACTGACAAGTTAGTTCCTTTTAAGGATAAACAGTCTAGAATTTGGGGTACAAATCCTACTGCTCCTACAGCAGTTCAACCAACTAAATATGGACAAGAACTTAGTCTCTCTCTGTGTGTCTCTGTCTCACTGGGAAAATTAATTTTTTCTTTGGCAGATGGTTGAGTCACAAAGACAGAAGGATTCATAAAATTCACATGAACATCCTGTAAACATTTAAACACATAAAGATTAAATAAGGCAACCAGGACCTTGATTAAAGTTAAACTATTTTTTTCTGTCTCCAACCCTAAGCCCTGCAACTTGGAGGTTCATCTCCCCGCCCCTCTGGACAAGCTCAGTTCTCACTGGGCATGTCCTGTGTACATGCAAGCATGCACCGTTTGATTAATTTGTTTCAAAGTGGGAAATAAAAGGCGTCAGAAGGAAACAACGATTGGGAACACCTAAACACAAAAATCTTGCTGGTCCTCTGTTAAATTGGACAGACCCTACAACACCGAGTCAAAATAAAACCAAACAGGCAGAAGGGACACACAATGTGTTCACGGCACCTACCCTGCTTCAGCCCCTCCGCCCCTCCCCAGCTAACTGTTTTATCCCCACCAGAGACGTCGGCCCAGGACCAGGTTTTGCTATGATTGAAAATTCTGACCTAAAGAGGCGAAACGACTTACTCCAGCTCACCAACAGACTGATGGGACCTGAGCCACGGCCCCTGCTGCTTCAGCCACAGCCCCATCCCCCAACCGCCCAGCCCAGACATCAAAGCTGTGCACCCCACGCCCGGCCGGCCGGCCCCACCACAATCAGCTTGTGAGATTAGCACTGCCCTCCCACAGTGTAATTTTATGGACCGAATCCGCCTGCCACCGGGCTGGCTCCGCAAGCGTAATCTCGCCAGCGGCTGAAAGCCACACTTCTGGAAGGCCAGAGCCCGGTGGGGCTGCTGAGAGCGAGAGGTGATGTGTAGCTTTAAACATCCGGAGGAGAAGGAATACACGTGTCAGCTTCCCTGCACTCGTCAGACTGTTCAATAAACCGAGGCTTTGAAGATCTTCCCAGTGGTGTTTGTTACCTGGTATAAATTTGCCCTTTCTTGCATTGCTTTTTATTGCTCTTGGCTAAGAATACTGGACAGAGATGGGAGACCTGACTTGCAGGGGGGCAGGATGCTTTGCAGGAGAACTTGAACTTGATGTGCAGGAAGCTGACAGTTCCTTGAAGGCCTTGTCAACCATCCATCCAGTAAACACTGCCACTACCCAGAGTAAAAACAGACCCAAACCCACATGCACATAGCAAGACACTGCACCTGTCTTGAAGCAATTATTGACATTATCACTATACAATGAATCTCTTTTTGAACTTGTTTTCCTGATACTTAGCAGTTTGAATACTAATCCCCTTAACAAAACTGCCCCCATGCTTCCCCCCCTCCCCGGCCCCCCCCTTAATCTCTTTCTCTCCAGCGGGAGGGCGGGTGCTGGATACCAGTCCATCTACTTTGCAGCACCTGGATTTGCATTGATTCCGGCTCTTGTCATTCAAGTTACCAACAGGAATTAGCATAAGGCATTAAGGGGAAACTCTGGAGGAGAAAAGAAAGGCCATTCTGATGGAAATAAGGGGCAAAGGAATAATCTGCTATCAACTAAAATGCTTATTTGTGTGTGGTTTCCCAAGCAAAGCTTAGCAAAAAGCCTATGTTGATTTTAGTGTACACAAAGAAACCTTAATCCTTTCAAGGCAACTAAATCACCCCCAGAAAAGCAGCTCAGAAGAAAGGCACCCTGTCAGGATGACTATTCACAACCAAAGAGATGCCACAAATCACACTCTGTAAGTAAACAAAAACAAGAACGTGGGAGACGTCTGATTGGAAACGGGAGAGGGGCCCGGGGAGCAGGAGGGAAGAGGCAGAGGGACGGGGATGTTGCCTGTCATCGATCACTCCTCCTCGGCCCTGAAGGGGAGCCTTTCAGCCCCGTGAGGGCAGCGGGGCCTGAGTGCAGGTCCCAGAGCCAACTCTCCTGCCAGGCCTGATCCCAGAGAGGGGAAACACATTCCACAACTTTACAGCAAGTTAGCAAAAGAGAGACACGGTCATGTGGGCTGGAGGGCCTGGGGAGGGGGTGGGGCAGGGTGTCACTGAAACACAGAGGACCTCCTTTTGGTGAACTGTCCGGCCTCGGGCTCCACCTCCTCCTATCAGTCAGGGACACACGACCATCTACCCAACCTCTTCCCTCGTCAAAATGATCAATAAGCAATGACGTATCTTTCCATTTGAGCCCCGTACGCTGTGAACTGCAGTGTATCTTCTTTTATTGGGCTTTAGCATGATGGACAACAAATTGATACAAGCTTTCAGTCCATCAAAATATATGATGAAACATAAAACTGGAATACCCCATTGTGCAATAAAAAAAGATAAAATTCAATAGGACAATAATTCTGGGAGTGACAGCAATCACATAAGCATGTACACCTAGAGGGAAGCCTAAACATAATGTACTATTTGAAGCCTGCAGTTGGTTCCAATTCTAAAATAATCTGGGAGCTCAGAATAACTGCACTTGGAAACATGTGTGACCAACCAGCTAGCAAAAATGCTAGCCAAGGCAACTATAGAATGCCAGGGTGGTTTCGTATTTCACTTCATGAAGGCCCAACCCTGTTCAAGCTACCAAGTATCTTCCGTGTAACACAGAACGAGACCATGACAGGAAGCATACGTTCTGTATTTAGCGATTACCACACAAGCACCTACAACAGGTTCTACATTGGAGAGAAAGAGATCAAATAATTTATATGATTTATATACCTTTCAAAGTATACACCACTGTAAAGCCCGTGATTAGAAGCTCCCTTAAATTTCATTATTTCCAACAATACTGCTACAAATGAAAACTGACCAGAAACCTATTGGCAGTGATTTAAGTTTCCCCTTAATGTATTGCTATATCATTAGCCTCTCTTACTCTATATTGCAGTTTGGAAGAAAGTTAATGGGGTGGCACGTATTTAAATGTTGTCCTCTTGATCGTTTATTAATTTTACAGAAAGCCCACAGCAGAGCAAGGCTTGGTTTATGACCATAATGCTGTGAGTACTAAACATGCACTGCTTATTAGAGTCTGCAGTACAAATCAGCAATTTATCGTTCTCCAACTGCGGGGTTGTTGATAAGTAACAAAGTTAAGGCATCTTGAGAACTATTATTCTCCATTACCACTTCCTACGTTAAATGAAAGTCGCATAGACGGTAGTAATTTCTTAGTCCAATCAATTTATGTAAGGATTCAATATATTCTTTTAAAATCAATTGTTTTTGGATGCAACACAAAAGCACACAGATTCTGTCTCAAGCAAGAATACAAATTATGAACCGTAGCTCCAGAATGAAAAGGGAATGACCATTGTTCTTTATGCTTTCCTCCCGACAGCGGAGCAAACAGCAAAACAAGCTATTGCTCGGATTTAAGGAGTCTTACCTTTGTTTACAATAACAGTATTGAAGAGTTTTTCAGAGCTGGCATCTGAGGCCTGCAACACAAGAAAGGGAAAGAAAGCATTACTACTGTCATTAATTTTGTCATCACCATCATCATTACGATGATTTTAAATCAATTTTACTACGTTTTAGAAAAGCCTAAAAAGGAAAGCGGCAATTTCCCCCAATCTTCCATAAGGTGGTGCTGGTTGACTGCGAGAGCCAGACCTGCAGTGCAGCTATTTGCTGAGGGAAGAAAAAAATCTGATTTTAAAAACATGTCCTTATTAGACATATTATCTGTGCAAAACATATCTCTATGAGATGATACACAAAGCAATTCAGCTCATTCGCATAATGATTTTGCAATTTCATTGACAGATCATTATTTTGGAAACGGTACTTTTTTCATATTTGCAGACATGCCCTATTTTTCAATTTTCTCTCACAAACTAGAAATGCCTATTATTTAATGCTAAGCTTCTCCTCACTAAAAAGTGTCAACCGGCACTCCCTGAAATTCATTTTTAAAGATTTATCTGATGACCCCAAGATCCCTGCCCCCTGTGGTAACCACGACGACCTTGGTGTTGAAATGAAAGCCAGCCGACCTGCCCAGCAACCCGACACTACACACATCATCAGCATTATTTCCTTTCCATTTTCTAGAAATCACGTCTGCTAATTATTACAGTGGCTCCAGGAATGTGAAACAAGCCTGTTTAAACAGCAAGGATACAGGCAATTTAAATTATACACTAATGTTCTGGAAAATCAACATGAAGTCTGTTTGGAGAAAAATGCTATAATGTTTCAGAAGCACTGTATTTCTAGAACCTGAAAAATTAAAAAATAAACTTAAAAATGAAAAAGCTCCATTATACAGTAATTTGATGATGTCCATGCATTTAAAGTTATAACGGCTATATTATATTTACGCTGCTGTTGCTACCCCACCCTTGTAAGAAATCACTGGTCTTCACACTTTACGCATAGAAATGCATGTGTTGACAAAGCGAAGCAGAGAACGGTGAATAAATCTAGAAGAAATATAAGAAACAGGGTGCGGGGGAATCTGAAATACAACATATTCAGACTCTGGAGCTGGCTTTTGGGGACAAAGAATATGTCCAATTTAGTCTTTTTGTGTTATGTTGATAAAGATGAGATATGCCCGAGTGTTATCTGGGGAACAAGTTCTAGTTCTCAATGCAAGTGATACAGAAAGACAAAATATTGTTATTATGACTATTTTCCCCTTTATTTTAATTCTAATCTGCCTACTGTAAACGTGATTCCAAAGATTAATATATCAAGAAAAAAATGAATGCACGGTATGTGCAAAACAAGTGTTGAACTCTATACGTTTATACATAAGCAGTTTAAAATAAAATAAATCCTGGATAGATGATTCCTTTTATTTTGCATGAACAAAAAATATGCTGAGGGCCTTCTTGACATTTTAAACATAATTAAATAAAACGGCATATTACAGTAGCTTTTCATAAAAATAAACCACCAAAAATGTGTTGCATGGAGGGGGAAACAAGATATGCATTAAACAAATCAAGAATATTGAGTTACAGAAGCAAAAATTACAGGAATAGTGTTGTTATATTATAATATTAAGTGAGATGTCTACGAACACGAGTTTCCCAGCTAAAAACTTGGAGATAAGAGCATTTCACCATTCCTTGATGAAAAAGTGTCTCTTAGTTCAAATTGGAATGGCTATGGTAAATTCATGGCTTAAACTACAGTTGATATATTTAAAAGGAAAAAAAGGGGGGGCTGTTAATTCATTTTACTAAATTGAAATAACCCCTGCAGATTTGGGGACTACCTATTAAAAGGAGCTAACTGGCCCAAAGCACTACAGGAACAAAGTACTGTACCGTCAATGCAAAAAGCATGGGTGAGGAAAAGGTTCTTGATCCAGTTTTTATTTACACTTGGGGTATGTGTGTGTGTTAGAGGGGGAGAGAGAGAGGGACAGAAGCTGTAGGTGAAGAGGCCCTCTGGCTGTCTTGCACACCCTCCTTGGGGCTGCCACCCTTGTCAGCTCCACTGGGCTCCACACCATATTCTCAAGTAGCCAGTTAAGTGATCCTTATGTCTGAAGCGAACTTAGAGGATGTGATTATACAATGCCAACCGGTAAGTTATTAAGGAAATGAGTCTGACAGGATATTCAGAGTGACTTAGGAGTAATGCTCTCTAATAAAAGCTTTTCCAGCCCTTTAATTTTCTGATACATGTCACAAAGCCATTTTGTAACTGGTAAGGGTAAGGGGGGCGGGGGTCCTCAAAAAGGCCTCCATGGAAAAACACCCAAAAGAAAATGACAGCAATGGGACTTAGGCTAATCATAAAATGATCTGGATCCCTTTCTCCCCCATCCAGGTGGTTACAACTATGGCTGACCACTGTCCTGAAAAGTCAGAAAAGAGCTTCTCAGCCAAAGTCTTAAGCAGGAACTACAAGGAAATTCTTTGCTTTTTCTCGATGAACTTTCAAATTTAACTTGTGCTTTAAAGCATTTGTAGAAATTTGTGGCTTCTTGGATTTTAATCTTTGGCATGTTTTCTTTTTCATTGTTTTTTAGGAAAAAGTGTGAAATTCCTTATATTACCTGGACCATTTTCCTGGCTGATTTTTTTGTTTTTAATCAGGGACGTCTAATGGAAACGTGGTGAGCCAAGGGTTAGCCGGCGAGCACAGCTTTTCCTTCTCTCCTTTCTTAATACGGGGGCACCTTTACATACTAAAGGTCTTTAGCTTTTTGCTCGCCATTTCACTTCATCCCCCTCACTCGGTTTTGGAGGATGAGGGCGTGAAGTGGCTGCACCTGAAAGTGACAGAAAAAAACAAAGCTCTCTTGGCTGCTTTTTATTTCGGGGGGAGGTGGAAGAAGATTTTTTTAAAAAAATACTGAAAAATTACTAGACGCCGTAGTTGGTGTTTAAAGAAAAGTTAAATAAGTCAAACAGATTGAAGAAAGGAACACAGAGAATGAGGAAACGAAGAAAAGCCTTCCGAGCAGACAGGAGTGGGACGCGCGGCCGCTCGGGTTCGAGGTCCACCTGAATTCCCTTCGGCCGCGGACCCCGGGCACGGCCCTCTGCACCCGCACGAGGAGGGGCTTTCCAACAAGAAAAGAGAAACCTCCTCGAAACTTAAGTGCGAGTTCTTTCCCCAGCTGCCGCGATACCGAGCCCAGATCTTTCGCTTCCCTTGGCACCTTGTGCGGGCCAGGATCCCGACCTCGGCGCGGGGAAGCGGTACCCCGGGAAGCGGCAGCGAGCGCAGCGCCAAGGTTTTCAGCCCGAGCGGGCGCAGGCCGCGGCCCCAGCCGGAGGCAGGCGGAGCCCCTCGGGGCGGGTGGCGCCGAGGTGGCTCCGGTCCCCGGGCACGACCGCACAGCTCCGGCCGCCCGCGCCGCCACTCCCCGCCCGAGCCCGGCTGGCCAGGGGTGGAAAGTACAAAGGCGGGCGACCGGGCCGCGTCAGGAGGGAAGGCGGCCGGGCCGGCAGGAGGGAGGAGGGATGGGTGGCGGCGGGGGGCTCGGGCGCGCCAGACCCGCCCCTGCCACCCCTGCCCGCCGGCCCGGCCGCCGCAACAAAAGACCCCCGACCCATCGCCTCCCTCTCGACCGCGAGCGGCGAGCGAGGGAGCCGCGCCCCCAGGGCTGCATTACCTGATCGCAAAGGGTTAAGCGGTCCTGTCAGCCCCAAGTTCATGGTTTGGTTCCTGAGCAAGGCTCACGATGGGGTATCGTCAGAGACCAGGGGGAAAACCAGCCAAACACGAAGAGAAAACGCCCAACTCCGACCGGGCTAAGTCCGCGCCAGTCTCTCCTTTCCAGGCGAAAGTCTGAAAGCGGATGCACGCGAACCAAATCCGTACGAACGGCAGCTCCGGGGCGGCCGAGCGCCAGCGCCGCGCACACATCCAGCGCGGCCGAGGCCAGGCGGGCAGCGGGCGGCGGGCGGCCGAGAGGGAGCGCCCGGCCCGCGCTCGTCCGCTGACTCCCGGCTGCTCCTGAGGCGCGCGGGGCCGGCCGGGCACGGCGGGGACTCGAGGGGCGTCCCGGGCAGGCCGGCGGGCGGGCGAGGCGAAGAAGAGCGGCCCTAGCCGCGGCCGCGGCGCGCAGAGCTAAGAGCGAGGCGGCGGCGGCGGCGACAGGACAAAGGAGACCATGTGCGGAGGGGAGGAGGGAGAGGGAGGAGGAGGAGGAGGGCGCGCAGCGGCGGCGGCTTCTCCCCGGCGGCCGCCTGGGGCTCCCCGACTGCCGCTCCCGCCTCTCCAGCAGCACTGCGGGCCGACCGGTCCCGGTCCAGCCGCCGCCGCCGCCGCGGCGCTGGAGGAGACGCTCCGGGAGTCTTTATTCGGGGTCGATCCCGCCGGCACGCGGCGCGGGCGGCGCTGCAGCGTCCGGGGCGCCGGGCGGGCTGCGCGGGGCCGGAGGCGCCTCCCGGCCGGAGCTCGAGGGCCGGCGGAAAGCGCCCGGGGCTGGCTCGGCTCCGGCCCGCGCTCGGCTCGCGGGCGCCTGCCTCTCCCGCCGGCTCGCCGCTCAAGTGAACTCCATCGGCGGCCGGCGCCGCGCGCTCCCTGGCTGGACGGGTGGCGGGAGGGGGCGGCGGCGGCACAGGCGGCCCTCGCTCCGGACTTCGCTCCGGGACTGCGCCAAGCGCGCCTCCTCCAGACGCTCGCAGCTCTCGGAGCGGGACTTCCTCGGCGCGCCGAGCCCGAGCCGCCGGTGCCGCCGCCCCTCCTCCGTCCCGCCCCGCGCGCCCCGCCCCTCGCCGCCCCTTCTCTCGGCCCCGGCGCCGGGTCGGCCCCGCGGGGGCGCAGTCCCCGAGCGCGACTTCGACAGCTGTCGTTCCCCCCGCGGCTCGGGCCCTAGTTCCCCACGGCCGCCTTCTCGGCGGGCGGGCGCGGCGGGAACTGCAACGCTCCGCACCCTCCCCGCACCCGTCGCTTCCAGTGCTGCGCCGCGGCAGGGAAAGGCCAGTAGGCCCGCGGGCTGGGGTTGAGTCGCCACTAGGCCGGTCACATCTGCAAAGAGCAGGCTCTCTGGATGGCTGTGAGGGCTCAATGAGAAAGTGATGTATTTATGTAAACCGCCTGGCACATAATAGGTGCTCAATACAAGAGTAATAAGTACATTGTTGAAAATGGAGTGGGGTGGTCAGAGTCTAGTATTAGAAAAAAAAAGGTCTTAATCTAACCTTATCCCCACCTGATCAAAAGCTGAATGCAGTTTGGTTAGGTCTCAAGGATAACAGTGCATGAAGTGGCCATTTGCAAATCCCGCCTCCCCTTAGTCTTCAAATCCACTGACATTTATACACTTCACATCAACAAAAGTGGAGCTGGTTGCCACCATCAGATGTACGGAAAGGATTAAAGCAATGCCACAGCCTCACTAAATGCACAGCAATTACTATCATCCTAACATTTATCATCATTGTGTTCTCTAGCGCCCAGTGTAGCGCCTGGAAGGAGGGGGCTGAATGACCACAAACTTGGCCCCTGGTGGGTTCCCCTGAGCCAAACACTCCCACCAGAGCACCAAATCTCCCGTCTGTCCAGTCTGGTGGGCCCCTGGTCAGAATTCTGGCCGCCTTTGTCACTGTCCCAACCACAGAGGCCCTGCAAGGGTACCAGGCCATACATGGGGGTGAAGAGACCCTCTATAAACATCTGGAGTTTTTATTCCACACCTGCAGCTTGGCAGGGTCTCTTCTTGGTGCACAGGAAAAGTTGCTGAGATTGTCCCAGCACAAGGCAAAAAGGCAAGCAAGGCCTAGGTTGCAACAGCGAGGGTTCTAGGGTAGAACAGGCACACTAGGGTGGGTGAGAGCTCCTGATTTCCCTTCAGTGCCACTGTCACCTGGAGTGCAGCTGGGAAGAGAGGAAAGGGACAGGGCTGGGACAGATGTACACCACATACAAATGACATGGAGACTGGTTTCAAGCAATAATGTCCATTCTTCACCTCTCTGAAGTTGAACATCCATCACTGTTTGATTTCATGGCACTCTTGAAAAACCTCTCAAGGGGAAAAAAGTGGGTGCTTGCTGTATGGCATAATTTTTTCCCTTTAACTTCCAAATACAATTAATTTTGGAAATAAGAGGCTCTCCCTCTCTAGCTTCACAACGCCCCACCCCACCCCAAATGGTAGCATTATGTGGTGTTTCTAAAAAAAATTTTTTTTTAAAGATAGGTAAAAGAGATTTTTCTCTAACTTGACTCCCTGGGTAAATCAGAAGAAAAGAGAAATCAGAAGAAAAGGTGCCTCAGAAGGTGTGAGTCTGAAGCTGGATTTTCCAATTGCTTACAAGATGTCTCAAAAACCAGCCGAAGCCCTCGAGCCAGGGAGCATTCATTCTGAAGCTGTTTCTACAATACCAAGATAGCTCAAAGGCAAACATTAAATTTTCAAGAAAAGACATTTAAATGTTGTTTCTTTTGGAGCCATCAAAATGGGACAGTTTTCTTATCTTGTTCGCTCATAAAAATCAATATTACCGGGAAGAAATTACCAGAGCTCCTACCGGGTCCTCTACAGGGTAAACTGAGGCGCACAAAAGCATGGGCACCTTAGCTGACCGACTCAAACCACCGCTTAGGCCTCTCAAGTGCCGTCATCAGGCAGCACTGCTGACGCTTGCCACGCCTTGCATTAGACTGTCATCTCTGATTATCAGGGATTAGGCCTCAGATGAAAGTCTGGGAGAGATCTGCATGTGTCTCTGTATCGTGATTATCTGTAATTGGGAGGAATGCAGAACCGCCAAGAGCTGAGCCTCTAAGAGAAGCCACAGACTTGGCCTCTGCACCACTGCATCTGTATCCAGCCCCCCTGTACCCCTCCAGCACCCTTCACCCTGCCACAGTGCCCACCACCACTTTGCTTCATTTCTCAGCCTCTCACCAGACACACAAATGAGTACATTCTGATTGGGTTCCAAGTTGCTCTATTCCCCCTCCTTTCTGGCAGGGAAGGAAGCAGTGTCAAAACTGGAAGGGATAGGGCTTCCCTGGTGGCGCAGTGGTTGGGAGTCCGCCTGCCGATGCGGGGGGGGGCGCAGGTTCGTGTCCCGGTCTGGGAAGATCCCACATGCCGCGGAGCAGATGGGCCCGTGAGCCATGGCCACTGAGCCTGCGCGTCCGGAGCCTGTGCTCCGCAACGGGAGAGGCCACAACAGTGAGAGCCCCGCGTACCGCAAAAAAAACCCAAAAAACTGGAAGGGATAAGCTATAGGACAGCATCAGAAGTAGAAAGAAGGTAGAAAGAAAAAAAAAGATCATCCGTATACTCGGTGACTGGATCCTGGTCAGAGATCTGACTTGCAAGAATCTAGACTTACTATGGTTTTTTTTTCCTTGAGAAACTTAGCTTCCCTTTATAGGAATTTTAATCTACAGATTACAAAGTCAAAGGCTGGCAGCCACCGTGTCTCTTATATTTAGAAGGTTTAACATCCTAATCACTAATGGCTTCTTATTGTCACCTTCAGCCTCTGAACCAGATCTAAGAAGGGCAAGTCTTACAAAGGGGAGGCCCTAACGAAGCAGGCAGTAAGAGTATGGATTCAATGGTCTTGCCAGTGTTAGAGCAATTATTTCAGAAACAATTTTTTTTTTTCTTGGCCACGCCATCCAGCTTGCAGGATCTCAGGTTCCCCGACTAGGGACTGAACCCGGGCCATGGGAGCGAAAGCCTGGAATGCTAACCATTAGGCAATCAGGGAACTCCCGACAATTTTTAACATATGACCAAAGATCTTAGGCATGTCTATGATTAACTAGCTGAATTTTTTTAAAAAAGCTAAATTAAAATATGGAGACTTCTTCCTCAATTCTCAAAATATATCTAAAGATAAACTAGGTTTAAAAACCCGGTCCCGGGACTTCCCTGGTGGCACAGTGGTTGAGAGTCCGCCTGCCGATACAGGGGACACGGGTTTGTGCCCTGGTCTGGGAAGATTCCACATGCCGCGGAGCGGCTAGGCCCGTGAGCCATGGCCGCTGAGCCTGTGCGTCCGGAGCCTGTGCTCCGCAACGGGAGAGGCCACAACAGTGAGAGGCCCGCGTACCGCAAAAAAACAAAAAACAAACAAAAAAACTAATGGAAGTTCTTCTAAATCAATCTAAAATGGCAGTTTTAAAGTTTAAAATATGAAATTTGATTCAATTTGTATCACTAATTACCAGACTGAGACTAAACATTTTTTGGTAAAATATTTCTTATAAATTCTGGTCTTCTGTTGAGTACCTTACATAGAAAAAGTTTATTAATTTCAAGGTGTTCTCTCTCATAAATATAACAAACTTCAGGTACTCCCTAAAAGAACACATGCTGGGTGATTCTTGGGGTGGTTTAAAGGAAGAGGAAGTCTTTACAAAAAATTTCCTCCAGTTTTTCTATGTTAAATTATGTAGTTTGAAAAGACCATGAAAGGGGAGTAATAACACATGAGTTCTGTCTCCCAACTAGCCTTGGGAAAGATGTCACCCCACCTGGCTTATTTCTATGTCTCCTAGAGGATCTTTTCAAATTCTATAGCTTTTTAAGCTTTGAAAATATGTTTCTATTTGTTCTTTGGGGAGAGGTTAAGAGCCAGCATCTGGTTGCCATCATGGCCCTGTCATTTCTGAGCCAGGAGACCTTGGGCAAATCTCTTCCCTCTCCCACCTCAGTTTCCTCGTCTGTAAAATGAGGTGACAACAGTAACTAGACTTTATAGGGCTGTTGTCAGTAACAGCCCCCCAGCGCTTAGTAAGCGGGATATACGTGTTGGCTACAATGATTAAAGATGACACTCTTACTTTGATTACTGCGGAGACGAACAAATAAGAGTATGTTCTGGTATGGCTGCAATGTCCACAGCCATGCCTTCTACGGAATTCCCTCAATGCAGATCCCCACAGTGAGGATGAAAATAACCACATGAACATCAAAAGTGACACCGATCCCCAGAAGTGGTGACAGTGGTTTGCACCACCTGTACTAGAGTAGAGAACCCCACCTTCACACGGGCATTACTACTGCCAACAGTTCCTCCAGACAAGGTCCAAACCTGGATATTGAATATTGCATAGCCTGGGTCACATAATAAGGCGGGAGGGACCGGAATAATGTGGATCTTCTTAACACATTCTAAAGTCCAGTCATGAATCAAGCAAAATATTGTCAGAGTTCGAAAGGCTTTAAGACGTGATCAACCTCCTAATGGTGAGGGCTTCAATTTCTTAAAACATAAAATAGCAGGCACCCCAATTATGTCACTCTGACATGCTAAACTATCATTTCCCATTTACACAGGCCCACGGTTTTATCTATAACCATGCAAATGGTTTCTTCCTGGTGCAGAAGCGCGTTTTGGTTCTTGTTCCTTTTCTTGGTGTGGGATACCTACTACCTCAATTTGGTTTTGAATTCAACCACATAAGGACAGTGTCTTTGCACCTCTATTCATGCCACAGCCACGGCAGAGGTATAAGGAACAGATGTGTGTCTGGAGACGGAGTCCAACACTTTATCATCTATCTGTGAGGATTTAATGCGAGCCTGTGATAGACCTTCTTTCTGAACCTACCTGGCTTCTTGCGGATATGATTCACATCTTGGAAAGTGTTTATGTGCGGTGTATCCCGCACGGTACTAGGAGGCCTACCTCAGAAGATGCCTGATGAGAGAGAATGGCTGGCTGGCTGCGGTTCTCCCATTCTTCTGCTGAAGCTGCGGGAGCCTGACAAGTGTCTGGGCACCCTGATGAAGTGGAGGGAGACTCGGGGCAGAAGACAGCTGCTGAGAAGCCCAGAGGGACCTGCAGTTTGACTGTGGCACCTGGGGCTCCCTACCCATGGCAGGTGACCAAGAGCCTCATGTGGAGAACTAAGTCAACAGGTTGCTTGCCACCAGGAAGCAGGAAGCTCCCCGGCGCCAAGCTTGTCCTGTTTCCCACCTCTGCGAATTCCTGACCTTCAACCTTCCATGCTGTCCAGCCCAGGACATGAAAACTCCTTTGGGGTCGCAGGGATTTCGGCGTGCAGGCCAATTCATTTTGCACCGGAGATCGTGATCTCCTCCTCTAGTGATGTATGGTAGTCAACCCTAGGCGGCCTTAAACCCCTCTGCTCAGGCCATCTTTAAATGGCAGGCCCATTACTTATCACTCTGAAAGGAGACTGCAACAGCTCACGCTCTTACTGCTGTAAAGCAAAGGCCTCTACCATCGTGTGCCTGTGTTGCTACAATTGATCACGGGGCTGCAACAAGAGAGAAGTAAATAAACTGAACTGGGTTAGTTTATGATGCATACGATTGAGGTGCAGGGGGACATAAATATTTTCCAAGGGTAGAAGTGAAGAAAAAGAATTTTACTTTCAAACTTCACAGTGTACTATAAACTACAAAGGGGAAAAAAGTATAAAATACCATAAAATATCTCTTACCAAATCAACATTAAAGTATTAATATTCAGAATCTGACAATCCCACAAGAAAGGCAATGAAAAATCAAAACACATTCAATCTCTGCTCGTGTCGCCCAAATGGCATCGTACTTTGCACAGACGAGCACAAGCGCAAGATGATAGGGCGTGCCCTCCTGGTGCCCACCTGGGCTTGGTTCCCTCCTCCATCGCACCATTCAGCACTGATGGGGGTTTGTGATTTGGGGTCTAGAGACCTGCATTCGCTATGAAGTCCACGCTCCCTGAGGACAGGTACTCACCCTGCCCTAGTTACCTGCTTGAATCTCCAATACCTGGCTCCTCTCACTATATTCGCACAGAGATGGGGGTGGGGTAGGGGGACCAGAGGTAATTAAAATGAGAAATCGTGCATAAAATGTCTGCATGAACTAAAAGGATGGGTAGAAGAAAACGTGTAAATAAGTCAATGAAGATGATACAGTGAGGAAAGTAAAGCGTTAAGTTGAAAGGACGATGCTTTTGGTGAGTCATCTCCTTTAGCTGTCTTTGCCGCTTACTGGATTTTATAATTCACGGTCCCTGGCCCAGTGGTTAGGGGTGTGGGATGGACATTAGAAGGATGTAGGCTTGAATCCAGTCTCGATCAAGATAGCTGGTTCATCTTGAGTTGTTACTTAACTTTTCCTAAGCCTCACTTTCCTCCCCTGTAAAATGGAGCTAGTAATAGAATTCAACCCTTGTAGAGTGTTGTTGAAAACATTAAATAACGAAACACGATGCAATTTGTTGTTGTGCCTTTTATATACGAGGAAGACTGGTTAGGAGGGCCTGTAAACTGGAGCCAGCCATTTCTCTGTATGGGGGCAACTGCGAGGTAGCTGGTCTGGTGGTTAAAAGCATAGCTACTGGGCTTCCCTGGTGGCGCAGTGGTTGAGAGTCTGCCTGCCAATGCAGGAGACATGGGTTTGTGCCCCGGTCTGGGAGGATCCCACATGCCGCGGAGCAACTAGGCCCGTGCGCCACAACTACTGAGCGTGCGTGTCTGGAGCCTGTGCTCCACAACAAGAGAGGCTGCGACAGTGAGAGGCCCGCACACCGCGATGAAGAGTGGCCCCCGCTTGCACAACTAGAGAAAGCCCTCGCACGGAAACAAAGACCCGACACAGCCAAAAATTAATTAATTAATTTTTTTTTTTTAAGAAAAGCATAGCTACTGATGACGGAACTGCTGGGTTCAACTCCTGGCTCCTCCTGCACTACCGCCTATTAGCTTTGTGACTGTGGACAGATTGCTCCATCTCTCTGTGCCTCAGTTTCCTCATCTGTAAAATAGGGCAATAACAGCACTTACTAGTATTACAGCAACTGCTGTGAGGGGTGAATGAATTACTGTGTGAAGGCATCCGGAGCAATACCTTGTCTTCCTTGGCTACAAACCATCGAGGAGTAGGTATTCTTAGTTTTGGTAAGACTGGCTGACAGTGGCCCCTCTTAGTTTCAAAAATTCAGGTGGTCAAGCACCCACTCTTCTAGGGGGAAAGTAAAAAAGGTCCTTTATGGTCCCATGTCAAAGGTGGACTTGACAGTCATCTCTAGTGGACGGATGGGCTGTAGGCTGAGGGAAGGGAGGACCGAGTTGGGGGAGACGGGGCCGGGGCTCACTCAGGACACAGGGGCTGTCACAGCCCCCATATGTGAATTACGAGCTATAGGAGAGGGGGCCCACCAGGGAAGGCAGTCCCTGTGGTCACTGGTAGGGGCGCAGCTGTCTGTGTGTCAGCAGGTGCACTAAGTGGCCTATTAGAAAAGGCTGCTGTGGAAAACGGGGGTTGCTGGGGAACCAACCATGTTTCCCAATTCTCTCTGCGAGAGGCATCTGAGCCACTTTGGACTGAGTGAGCTCCCCCAAATTTTCAACAGTTCCAGGGAGAGACAGGGACCCTTGAGAGATCTTCCGCACATGGACACGAATGATTCACACGGATATAGAGACAGGACCTCATATGGCCTCTCCAACCTTTTTTTTTTTTTTTTTTTTGCGGTACGCGGGCCTCTCTCTGTTGTGGCCTCTCCCGTTTCGGAGCACAGGCTCCGGACGCGCAGGCCCAGTGGCCATGGCTCACGGGCCCAGCCGCTCTGCGGCACGTGGGATCCTCCCGGACCGGGGCACGAACCACTGTCCCCTGCATCGGCAGGCGGACTCTCAACCACTGCGCCACCAGGGAAGCCCTCTCCAACCATTTTTACCATCAAAGTCACACCAGGTACACTTATAATTTCCGTTAAGTTTTGCACTAATGGGAAACTTTTTCTGTGTCTCTGTGAGGATCCTCATTTCTAGCTTCAGTTAGTCCCAGGGAAGGACTGTTGCTATACTAGGCCTGGGTCAGGCTCAAAATATGATTCTAATCTTCGTTTTAGGGCCTTGAAATGAAAGGGAGGAAGAAACCAACCAACGAACTAGTGAATCCAAGACCAGGAAAAGACAGAGGCCATAAATTATATACTATGATACCACTTACTGCTTCTAAGATTCAGCCTCTCGTGAGGGGCTGCCACACTTGCCTATGTAACATATATTTTTCAAAAATGTTTACAGTAATTATGTCATCTGCTCTTACATCAACCCTGTGAGGTAAACAGAGAAATTGCTATTCTCCTCCATATTTCAGATGAGGCAACTGATACACGGTGTGTAAGTACACCCTTTGGAAGTGAAGGAGTCAGGATGATCGCAGAGTTCTAGCAGGTACATCCGGCCCCTTCTCCACCGTACCGGGGTCTACAGTCCACACTACTGGTAGATCTTGACTTCTTACTCCGTTGGCCAAATCTGGATTCCACATACTCCCAATGCAGAAATGCCAGTTCTAGATCTAAGTCAAAATAAATTCTGATATCTAAAATCTAGAGAGGTTTCAAGATCTAGAGGGTCCTGGTAAAGCTGTTTGGGCTGTGTGAATACTACTAGGATATGTGAGTAGTTCACCTGCATAGGTTTTGTAGTTTGAACGATTACTTACATCCCACATTAAGGTAATTTGTGAAAGGAACACGTGAAACGGTGGCCAATCCCACGTCAGCACATCTTTCCCGCCAACCTTCTCTCAAGGGGTTTGCTCTCTTTTCCTGGAAACACGTTACCTGAAAGTATTAATAATCTCTAGCCTACTGGACATTTTTTTCCTCCATCTATACTGATGTACGGGGACCTAACAAAGCTTTGTGCCTTCATTTTAGCTTCATTGTAGAGTATCCTGATGGTCCAGATATTTACTTGCGGAAATTTTTGTTGGGTAAGAGCGCAACATTTGCTTCTACTGTTTTGGTGAACCATACAGTTGCTGGGGTACCAGGTGGGCAGCTAGGATGTCAAAGAATCCTCCTGGCTTAGCTTTCCTGAAAGCATTCATATTGACCAATATTTCTGATTTTTCACCCTTGTTCTGGTCTCAGTTTTCCTCCCTGTCCCTTCCACACTGTCAAAATGGGGTGGGACACTCGAACATGGCCATTCCAATAGCCTCTGTCTCTGTGGCTCTATCCATCAAACGAGCGTACTTTGCCAACGGTCAACTACCATACAAATGCCAGTTGCTAGGATCATTCACTGCAGTTACATAGGGTGAGGGCAAGCCTGCATGCCTGCAAAGACCTGCGAACCCCTCTCCTCTCTGGTCCTGTACAGTCTCCATTTACAGACCTTTGCTGCAAATTAATTAAACCAGCACTTTCTTCTTCTGCTCCAAACTACAGCTTATCTGGAAGGTTTCCTTAGGGAAATCTATCCAAGACGATGTCTGACAGGCATTACCTGTTCCTTGGTTCGCCTCTGGACACTGTTATTCCTTTAGGGGCACAAATGTCCTCGGTGGGAATAAGACACAACTTTGGAGAGCAAAGATTCAATCCCTTGAGGGCCACACTGTGTCCTTACACACACATCCCACCCCACCATCATCATTCCCCTAAACATCTAGAGTGTACTCGCATGCCTTACATGTGGTCAATAAAGAGTGTCAGGTCAACGAGTCAATGAGTGAATGACCATATCTCTGCCAACTAAAACACAAGAGAATGAAGACATTGTTTCAAAAATAAACTGTAAAGTCCTTTCCACAAATTGCCACCAGTTTAGCTTTTCATGGAACGCAGAAACCCATCATCACAAGGCTAACAACAGAGCACATTTAAATTCTCTTGAAAATTGATTACTAATTAAAATACCACATCAACCACTGAGGTTGCTACTCTCTCGATGTGGCCTGCGATAATTCTATACCTGCAGGCTACTTTCCCATGGGAAGGTGGAGCTTAAGCCCTCTACCCTGGAATCTGGGCTGGACCTGTAACCATTCTGAACAATAAAATGTGGAGGAAGTGATGATCTGGACCTTCTGAGCTTGTTAAGGTATTAAGAAAACTTCTTCAGGTGTTAAGCAGCTTCTGCTTCTATCCTCTTGGAATGCAGACACCATGTGGTGGGGAAGCCCAAGGAAGCACACATGGAGGAGAATTAAAGCCATGGGACCAAAGACTTAGCTGAGTTCCCAGCCAACTTAGCTGAGTTGCCAGCCCTGTGAATAAGCCTCTTGGAAGTTGCTCCTTCAGCCCCGGCTGCGCTTGCCTCAGTTGATGCCATGTGCAACAGAGAGACGCTGTCTTTGAAGAGCCCTGCCCAAACTGCAAAATCGTTAGCAAATAAGTAAAGCTGTTGTGTTTTAAGCTATGAAATGTGTAGTTTGTTACAAAGCAATTGGTAATGGACACGACCATCGAAGGCAGCGCCAACATTCAGAAAAAGGAAGATGAACACGTGCCAGGATGAGACATGCCATGAGCATCACCTTTGCTTTCCAGCCTCTGCAAGGGAATGACAAGGACCTTGAAGTTAGAGAAAGGACACTACTAAAACAGAGATAAATAACGGCGACCGAAAAATCCTGAAGTAAGAAAAAATCACTGCCACAATAAGGAAAAGTTTTCTATTTGATAAAGTAGAAGAAAACTTAACATGACAGTGTTAATGAAAGAATAAATCTGAAATCTCCCTTTCCTTTTGGAGGCTGCGAATGTTTGCAAAACTAAAAAGTCTTTAGTAATCCCTGCTTTTATCTAAAACAGATTTGCAGTTTTAAGCACAGCCTCATGAAACTGCAGGTTCAAAGGGACCTGAAACCGAATTAGCATGAAATCTGGAATTCTCATTTCCACCAAATGCACAGCTGCCATCTGACAGCTCTGCTGGGATTTCGGTTTCAAATAGAAACTGAAAGTAGCTGAGGTGGCGTGGGCCAGGGGCTCCGCGCTTCCAATCCTCGCTCCTTCCACACGCTCACACATTCAAGGGGGGTCTCAGAGGTCCGCCTAAAACCTTCGGTGATGAAGCAAACCCCCTGTGTGGCAACCCACCCATCAAAACTAATGGGGGAAAGACCCAAAGCCAGGAATGGGTTTTAAGTAAGGAGGGTTGGGGGTTGCCCCTATATATAATATGAATATTTTGCTAATATTTTTAGGAGTGCTAAATGTTTTGTAAGTAAATTCCCACAGAGTGAAACTACTAGGACTGAGTTGGTAGGGGGAGGGGGAGAACCCTTTCCCGGGTTTTGCATCACAAATGCCAAGACACCCACACTCCACACACTCAAATTTAAATACCAGCAGGTATGTTGATTCTCTTTCATGATTCATTTAACATCCTCTCAGCTTTCTCCTGAGGCAATGACAACTCTAAGCAACTCCATTTAATTCTGGAAAACCCAAGGGGGTTTGCTTTGCCTACTGCTGAAATACCATCACCTCTGGGACCAAATGTTACACTTCTTTGTATAGGGAAGTGGGGGGGAAGAAGATCCTATGTGTCTGAACCCCCTGAGGAATACAGGTGCTACAGGAGGATGTTCTCACCCCTGGTAGAAAGGGTGGATTTGCCCAGAGCCATCCCAAACTTCCTCCTCTGATCCCTGTATGACCAACTGCATGAATTCAAGTGACAGCTGGCGGGGCCGCACTCACAGCACATGAAAAGCAGGCTGCAGGCCTGCGGGGAGCGAGAGGCAGGGCCCCCTCCTTCCCCACTTGCCTCCCGCCCGCCGTCTGGGTCCTCTGTCCACCAGGCCCCACCCCCAGCCATCTGCTCCTGAACCAGGGCAGGGGCGTTAACATCCCCGCCAAGGCAAGAGATGGGGATGGGGCCTGGGTGGACGGCAAGGGTGGTCCTTCAGAGGCCTGCTTTGACCCAGGTTTGTGCCTCCTTAGAAGTTAGTGTACAATTTTTCGTATTCTCCAGGAGGAAAAAAAAAATGTAGTGAGCATCTGGTATTTACACAGAATCTTAGAGGGAGTTGACGGATTTAATTACAAGTGTTAGCAAAACAGGAAAATTGTAGCCAGGCTTTCAAATAGCCACTCGCCTATAAGTAACAAGACTTTCCTTTGTGCTGCTGGTAAAGAATGCAATTGATTTTCCTAGAGATGAGTTTTCTTGGAGAGGGGGAGGTTGATAAAAATACAGTTGTTGGCTGGTAGCTTTTACGTAAATTTATGATGTCCTTCTTATACAAAGATCAAACTGCAAACAACATTCGACCAGGCTGTGTGCTCTGAGTTGTTTTCTCATTCCCACTAGTGGTGATGGATGGATTTTCTCTCTGTTACTAGTGCTCACTTAGAGCTGACAACATGTATTTATGAAATGACTGGTGGGTTTAAAGATACAACATAAGGTCAGGAAAACGGTTACAAATAACTAGCCTATACGAGGATTAGAGAAATTAGCTGACCGTCATTGGCAGCAGGCTCTGGTGAGATTTTTTTAACATTTATTTATTTATTTTTGGCTGTGTTGGGTCTTCGTTGCTGCGTGTGGGCTTCCTCTAGTTGCAGCGAGCGGCGGCTACTCTTTGTTGCGGTGTGCGGGCTTCTCATTGCAGTGGCTTCTCTTGTCGCGGAGCACGGGCTTCAGTAGTTGTGGCACGTGGGCTCAGTAGTTGTGGCTCACAGGCTCTAGAGCACAGGCTCAGTAGTTGTGGCGCACGGGCTTAGTTGCTCCGCGGCATGTGGGATCTTCCCGGACCAGGGCTCGAACCCGCGTCCCCTGCATTGGCAGGCAGATTCTTAACCACTGCGCCACCAAGGGAAGTCTCGCTGGTGAGTTTTAAAAACTGGTTGCAGGGCTATTGCAGACCATTACAGGAGGTTAGGTGTCAAAAAACACTGTACTGAATTAGCAAAGTCAGGAGACCTGGGTGTTAGAACAGGCCCGTGGCACCTAGTTTCGGCTTTGGGAAAGTCACTGAAACTTCTGTTCACCATTAAAATGCACAGAGGTTGGGATGAATCATCTCTCTCTTGCTCTTTTCCATATATAAGATCTTGTGAGCATACTTGATCTAATATCTAGATGATAAACAGAGAACAGTATCTGTGCCAGACAAGAGTATTTTCCTCTGTCCATTTTCTTAGAGGTTCCGCTATTAATTTCTAAGGAGGGCACACTGTTTGACATACCTTTTCTGGGGCGTCCCACTCTCTTGGAATTTCCTGACAGATCAGTGAAATGTCAGAAGTATGCTATGGTTTACATTTCATCCTTCCAACTGGTAAGTACCATTTAACTTTCTCATCAAAACCATCAAGGCACCAGTGAGCCCCTCCAGCTCTGTGTCTCTGTCACTTGGTACCACGTGCTCGTTAAACGCATTTGTCTGCGTTGTGTTTTAAAAGCAAAACCAAAAGGGTTAATGTTTCATCATGCTCTCTTTAATCTGAAATCCACAGGGAAAGGACTTCAGAAAGAAAGGAAAAACACACACACACACCCCCTACACACACACACACACACACACGTCAGAAAACTGCACAAGTGGAAGCTGGCCTTTGTCTTCCTCAGGCTGCTCTGAGCCAAGGCAATGTGCAGACCACATTGGGAACCAATTTAATCATTTCTGACTTCTCGACAATCAAATAAAACAATAACTAGCCTGAACTGGGCTCGAAGGGGAAGAGGACCACATGTATTTCCTCTCAGGATTTTTTTTTTTTTTTTAACATGAAAGTTTGGCTTGAAAAGAACTTCTTGCACAGACACATGTGGCCTCAATAGGATGGATCTTTAACTGATGAGACAGATTCCAGATTCAGGCACACAGTATCAGGATTTAAATCCTCAGAATTTGGTAATGGAAAGTTTGGGTCACATTAAGGGCTGTGGGATCCAGGGATAAAATTTAGTTTTGAATTAGCCTCTTGGGCAGCCCAAGCACTCCCCCTAAGAAGCACCATATGTCTCCAATTCTACGTCATTCCTTCTTTCCTGGTACTTCCCACTTGATGGACCAGAAAATTCCTGGCTTTAGACCACTTCCCTGTGTATTTATTGTTGACTCCCACCTTTGGAATTACTCTTTTTTTTAAGCTCTCTTTTAAAATAGTTCCTGACTTTCTATTTTGAAAAACTTCAAACTTATAAGAAAGATGAAAGGATGGTAGGAATAATACCCAAGCGCCTTCATTTATATTCCCTGATTGGTAACATGTTAGCACAGCTACTTTACCTCTGGCTACTCTTGAACTGTATTAAGACACACACACACCATGGAATATCTGTTTGCTATTTACTTGTTTAGTGTTTGACTGGGGGAAAGGCAAACTCTCCCCACTTTCCTTCTCGTGCTTTCCTCATGGCTGCTAACCCAAGTGGTTGGCATTCAATGTAGCACCCAAAGCGGACAGGGCCGTGTTTACCAGTGGACACTGTCCCTGTGCGTTGAAAACCACGAGTGTTAAAGGTCGGCACACGCTTGGTTCTTCCTTCTGCCTCCAGGACTTGTGATGACTAAGCTCAGCTGGGGACCCCTGGAAGTGGCTCTGGGCTTGGTGGTCAATCAGTGGTAAACTGGGCTGAGGGAAAAGGAGAAACCTGCTTCTGTGGGAAGCCTAAGGCATGACCTTCTCTAACACAGATTGCACAGAGGATTGTTTGGGGTACGAGGTATTTACCCCACTAAAAATAAAGCAGTATTTGACTTTTCCTGTCATTGTTTCTTCATCTATAGCGTGGAAAGTATACTGTCCCTATCTCAGAGCTGTTGAGGATTAAATTAGCTAGAACAGCCCCTAGCCCTCAACAGAGGTATTGATTATTAATTCTGTTATTACTGTTCCTCACATGTCTTGTTCCTTCAGGTAGCACTTTGAAGGAGAGCTAATAGGCAAGGCAAGATCTTGACATACCTATGGCTGTGTTAGCCTCCTAATCTCATCAAAACCTTTCCTTAACTCTAATAGTTTGTGGTGTACAGTATGATTAATTTTTTGACAGTATACTAAAGTCCATCCATTCAATAATGACACTTTTACTGAGTATGAATGATGTGCCAAAAAAAAAAAAAGGAACATGTTATTTGTCTTGGGGAACTTACAATTTAGGAGAGGAGAGTAGACAAATACATGCCTATAATCAAGAAAAGTGACCTGCGGGAAAGAGCTTCGCCCAACAGGAGAAGGCGGTGAAACGAGGTAAAGGTGGGTGGGAAAAAGTACTGAAGAGGCAAGGAAGCAAGGCAAAGGGGGGAGATGCTGAGGTTTCCAGCCTGGGGAACTAGCTACAGTCAGGAACACGGACATGGAGGGGGGCTTGCAGGGAACTATAAAGAAACTGCTTTGGACAAGATGAATCTAAAATACTGTGAGAACAGCCCAGCGGTGGTCAGAAATTTGGGACTGGAACGCGAGGGGGCTCAGAATCACACATGAGGGGAGGGTGTCCTCCACAAAGAGATGAGGGAATGTGACTGCCAAGAGCAAACTGTGGAGCGGGAAGAAACAGAACCAAGGACAACAGCCAGACAGCGTCCGTGCTTCCTGGGTCAGGGAGGGAGCAAGTGAAAAGGGGGAATCAAGAAAGTATCACTAGAGAACCAAGGAAGGGCAAGATTTCCAGTAAGGGGGGCGGGACGCAAAAATGGCCAATGCTTTAGAGATCTTGGAGGACAAGGAATGAGGAAAGACAGCTAGGTTGGTATTTGAGGAAGTCGCTGGTGGACACCAAGAAAGTTGCAGGGGAATGAAATACAGGAGCTGGATTACATATTAAAAGTTAATAAGTAAATGAAGTGGTAAGAAAATAGAGGCAGTAAGTACAGACTGCTTTTGAGAAATGTAATAGAGAAGGACTGGAAAGAAAGAAAAGTGCCCATTTAGGCCACGAGTCTGTTTTCAGCTGCCTGGAGAGGAGGGCAGGAATCTGGCCCATCACCGTTCAAAATACCGAGTGCAATTTAACGTGCTCTCGCGCACTCACTCTTCCTCCGCGTATATATGTATCCCCGCATCCCTGCTCAGGGACACATACACACACATGTATATACATGCTTTTCTATATATAGTCCATATATTTTTTTTGCTAAGGAGGAGTCATTTATGCCAAATCAGTAGTAAACTATCCAAATGTCATATAATACTTCACATTCATAGACGATTTTGTCCACGAGAGGTAAACGAAAGCACAAGGAGAAAGAAACCGTGATAGCATTACGGGAGTTTTAAAACATGGCTGCACATCCTGGAACACTCTCCCATCGAGAGGTGGGGTCTCCATCCCTTTCCTGTGGCTTCTGCCCTCCATCTCCTGGATGCTCACATTCTGGAAGTGTCCTCTCAGGAGACCCCTCCCAGCTGCCATTCTGTAGAAGGGCCTGGCCACGTGGGCGGAGCCTGTGCAGGTGCCCCCGATGGGTGGACCAGCCCGGCACAGCTCGCCTGAGTCACCCGCATCCAGATGGGTGAGTGGAGACATCCCTGGGTGACTCTCACCCCCAGCTATTCAAGCCACCCAGACATTGTGGAGCAGAGACAAGCCACTCCAGGTGGGTCCTGTCCAAATTCCTGATGCGCTGAATCTGGGAGCATAAAAGGGCTTTGCCGTTTTACACCACTGAGTTTGGGGGTAGAGAACTGGCACGAACTTGTGGGTTTCCTGCTTTGCATAGGCCTTTCCCGTAGTCAGGTTGTTCATTTCAGAGGCTGCTTCCATGACTTGGCGGGGGGGGGGGGGGGGGGGGGGGGGGGGGCGGAGATGGGGGTGGTGGGCAGCTTAAGAACCGGATAGAGATTGCCAATCTGAATCGTGGGGCTCAGGACGTGTATCAAGTCACATATGGGGAGCTCTTACTATGTCACTTTTAAGAGACTCAACAAACGCAAAAAAAAAAAAGATAAATATTTTCCATAACAAAACACAATTGGTTGCAATGGGATCTAGCTCTGTTCTTCATTAGCTACCCTTCACTTGTCAGACAAGCTCCACATCTCACTGAAATCTATGGTGGGTTCTTTATAGTTCGTTGGGAAATGTGACTACACATCCCCTTTATACCGCATGCTTTCTCGAGCCTGCTTTTAAGTCTACAGTACCTGCTTTGCTCCCCTTTCCCACAGGAAAAGGAGCTTCAGCTTCCAAAGGAGGGAAAAACAGGTCACAGCAGCTACTTCTGAAGGGGCTCGGGGCAGAGGAGGTGGAGAGGGCCAGGCTGCCATTAGCAGCGGCTACCAGGTGCCCCAGGATCACGTTAGGTGATAAAACACGTGGCTGACACCAGAGAAAAGAATCATCACTCCTTCTCCTCTACCCCACCCTCACTCCCTCTTCTTCTTTTTTTTTTTTAAAGGAGGCTTTTTACCCTCATTAAATGAAACCTTATCTCTGAAAGACTGCAATCCTCGGCAAATGACAAGTGCGCCTAATCTCATTTTCTGACAAGTGACTCTGACAGCACCTTCCTTTTGATTTCTGAGACATGTAGTTAGACATATATTAACCTGTCAGTCATCATCCCGAGGAAGAATAAAAAAAGGAGAGAAAGAAAGAAGTGAACATTTGTGAAGATGAAGGGGAGACAAGAGGCTATGACACCTATTCTAACGGATGCGTGAACATTCCTTTCTCAGGCACTTCCCCCCCCTTCGAGGACATGGAACATCCACAGAGGGGAGAAGGAAGCCTCCCGACCAAGGGGCCTGTGGAACAGGCACAGCCCGTGTTTCAGGCCATGTGGTCCAGTGGGAAAAGCGTGTGCTCTGGCATGAGACAGACCAGGTTCAAATCCCTGTCTGGCCTTGTGCAGGCTGGACGATTACACAGGCTCTTTAATCTCTGCACCTCAGGATCCCGTCTGCAGGACATGGCTCCTGGCAACTATGAGCTATAAAGATGAGAGACTTTATCGAATGCACGGGCAGGCATACAGGAGGCATCCAGTACACAGAAACACTACTGTTATTTCTGCTAAGGCCTTCTAGAAAAGTAGATGATTCCAACTTTGCATTGGGGGAGCAGGAGAGAACACCATGACGTACCCCACTCCCTAAGACGAAACGTACGTAGAGGGTGCTCCCCAACAGCAGGGTAGGTTTCACAATGACCGCCGGGAAGGACCATATCAACGTCGGCACCGTGCAGCTATTTAAAACTCAGCCTATTATGCATTTTTCTCCTAAACTGAGATCTGAGATACCCCTCCACCCCTTTCTTTGTTTACAACCTGAAAGGAGCTGTGAACTCTATGACTAAGGCATCTGTAAAGGGGGGTGTATGTATGGTTTGCTTTTCTTTTTGAGGGGTGGGGGGCAGTTGTAGGAACCCAATGTGTCATGGGTCTCTCTGGGGTGAACCAAGTCAATGTACCCGTTTGATCGAATAAAAGTAGGTCTGATATTTCCTAATATCTTTCATTCATCGGTACCTGTGCATCGAGAGACGTCAGCAATGCAAGTTCTTCTCTTTTCAGTCAGAAGGTGGCAAAGACTTGTGAGGGGAAAATGAAAAGGTCTCTATCTTTACCAAAGGGCATGGATAGGTCAGGTGTTCAGGCTTCCCTTCTGAGAGCACAGAAGATGAACAATGACGGAACCCGCCCGATGAGCAAAGCTAGGCTGTTCCCTGTCGTCTGGTTTTTAAGATCATGCAAGGGCAGATCCACATATTCCGGATCTGCAAATAGATCCAGAAAGGTTTTCTCTAGAAGGACACCACTCCCTAAGAGGTGAGCTTCTGAGTAACGCACCTCAACTCCTCCACAACCGCTCCCCAATAAAACAAAACAAAAACTCTCCTAAGCCACACTTTGCACTGATTCCATCTTCCAGGGCCTGTTATTAATTAATGGATGTGCTTAGTGTTGCTACATGAGGGCCAGAGAATGAAGGAATGATGAAGAAAAAGGAAAACTAAGAGTTTACTGAGTCCTTTTACCCCATTTCTTAGATATTAACAGCTTTGTTCCTTGAAGCATGGGCACCTCCTATGACGTCTGTTATTTATTCCTCTCCTCTCCCTCTCTCTCTTTTTAAATCTGAATGCTTGGCTATAGGCCTGTCTTCCTGGCTTTACAGCCTAAAGATAAGGAAATAAATAGAGGAAGAACCACAAAGATGGCTAATGTGAGAGCAGGTGAGAAGGACAGACTGGGGGAGGGAAGGGCCCACGCTCAGGCCGCAATTACTCCCCACAGCCAACAATGTGGAGGGGGGAAGCTAACTCCCCACCCCCATTCCAGCACTGTGCTAACTGGGCAGTAATGGGCCCCGAAGGAGTAGGAGTTCCAGCATGAGGGTGTAGTTATGACGGAGGAAAAACCCTGGAGGAAGGGCAATAGACTTTTGGTTTTAGCAAAAATGAATTAGAAAGGCTCCAAGCAACGGAAACCTCCTTGAAAAAACCTGGCCTTTAGGAAACCGCTCCACATTTGTTAACTAAGATTTCAGTCTCAAGGAAAATGGATCAAGAGAACAGAGGACCAGGCGACTCGCAACCCATGTCAACCGTGGGG
Organism: Delphinus delphis; assembly: GCF_949987515.2. Classification (NCBI taxonomy): domain Eukaryota; kingdom Metazoa; phylum Chordata; class Mammalia; order Artiodactyla; family Delphinidae; genus Delphinus; species Delphinus delphis. The sequence continues at coordinate 75,222,445 of NC_082697.1, forward strand.
ACGCCAGGGATGTGAGAGGTGCCCTGTTAGGGCCCATCAAATAGGGCCTTGGAGACACGGTCTGGTTTGCGTTCTGACCAAGCCTGTGGCTCCGCTGGGCTCCATCAGTGAAGCGGGCTTTGGAATACCTTCTCCGGGTATTACCCAGCCCCTCTCTGGATGTCTGTGATAAGGATTCTATATTCTAAAAGCACTACATCAACTCCAGAAGTAGTGCTGGAGTACATTTATATGTCTATAAATTAGTATACCTTTGGCATACATTTATGTGTCAGAATGTTGTGTGTTACTGTCATCACTGTGTTCAAAAAGATGTCCCCAGAATCTGAGAAAAGGTTACTTTAGAAAAAATTACAATTGAAAGCAAGTAAAATGTAGAGAATGAGACTGGAAAATCATAGAAGAAGCTCAAGAAACTGCCTGTAAATTCATGAGTGAAGAGATCTAGAGTCACCATAATCCAACCCAAGTGACTCTACTGTAACCTTGGAGTCGGGATCCACGTGTGATTAGGACTAAGCAGCTAAAATCGAATCAGATCCTCCACCCACCTTTCCATGCTATCTTCTGTCTAATCATCCTTCCATCCAACCATCCAATAAACATCTACTCAATGTCTAACATGTGACAAATACAGAATACTCGGCACCAGCGTACAAAGATCAGTAAGACATAGAGTCTGCTCTCAGACAGCCCACAGCCCAGTCCTGGGAAACAGGTAGAATCAAAAAGTAGAATAAAATACAATAATAGAAAGTGGCTGTGAAGTACTGGGGGTTCCCACAGGAGGGAACGGCCAGTTCTCCCCATACCTCTTGTTCTTACAGGCCCTGTTCACCAGGTGACCTACTGATTATAATTTGGCTTCCCTGGGGATTACTCAAGGAAAACGTGCACATAGGTCATTCTGGTTGGGGCTGGTGGTTGTACCCCTCGATTGTACACAGAACGATTTCTGCTCCAGTTTAGTCCGTTTCCCTGGAGTCCGATTAGCATGATCACCTCTGAGTTTCCAGGCTGGACTGACCCAACCAAGCCCCGACCCTTCTGTGAGGCTGGGCCAGAGCCGCTAGCTGAGCTCCCATCTCATCTGCTTACTGTTCTCTAAGTACCGGAGTAGGATTGTTTTCACTGTTTTCTTTCAAAGTGGAAGGACAGCTTCCCCTGTCCTTCCACTTTGAAAGATCACATGTCCCACTCATTTCAGTAAGTCAGTGACTGTTCTCTCTTTACCTTCCCTAAAGCTGTTCTACCGAAAGAAAAGGGTAACACTGGCCTTCAACACCTATGAGGCTAACAGGTCTCTGGCCAGGCATCTCCTCATTAACAAATCCAGTGACCCTTTCCGTCACTCTTTCCACAGAAATTGCTGACTGTATCTCCCTTTTTTTTTTTTTCGGTACGCGGGCCTCTCACTGCTGTGGCCTCTCCCGTTGCGGAGCACAGGCTCTGGACGCGCAGTCTCAGCGGCCATGGCTCAAGGGCCCAGCTGCTCCGCAGCATGTGGGATCCTCCCGGAACGGGGCACGAACCCGTGTCCCCTGCATCGGCAGGCGTGCTCTCAACCACTGCGCCACCAGGGAAGCCCCTCCCTTTTTTTTACTAAGCTTCCCTGACAATGAACTGTTATTGTCCTCTTATTTCTACAAGTGATGCTGCCTCCTCTTGGTTCTCTTTTCCTTTACGAGTGGGATTTGTCAAGGTCCCCCTTCAATGTCCAGAGAGAAGGAAGTAGGAGTCTCTCTTTTACCAATTCCCCGACTTCCACCATAAATTCCAGGCAGATTCCTCCCAAGTCTCCAGTTCCATATTTCTCCTGCATTCCAGATCTATATTTCCAACCCTCCTTGGTTGGATGGTAGCATCGAAGTCCCATCAGTACTTCAAAACTCAACATTTCTAAAAATGAACTTGTAGGCATTTCCTCCTGTCAACGGTTATCAAACCCAGGCCATCCTTTCTCCCCTATCTCCAAACCCAGGTCACCAGATCCTCTGGAGGCTCTCTTCCCCCAGGCCTCTCATCGTTTCCTCCCTTCCACCCTCACTGGGGTGTTTTTCATTCAGGTCTGCAGCCTGTTGGGATATATTTGGTATACTCGTTGTCTCTTCCCGGCCTAATGTCTTCCATTCTTTCTTTTCACCCAAGTAAAGGCTTCAAACAGGCCAGGCCCGAGGACAGTGCTCTGTGTCAAACCACCTGATACTCCCTTCCAGGTTGACAATTCTAAGTGACAGGTTAGACAGGGATTGGCTTTCAAATTTCACCTCTGCTCCACCAAAGCTGCATGGATCTTGGGCAAGGCATTTAATCTCTTTGAATCCAGCTCTCTCTTCAATCACAGGGGGATGATTACTTGCTACACCCCAGGCTGACAGGAGGAAACTGGGTATATGATGTGGTGCAAGGTAGAGCCTTGAAATGTGCTGGTATCCCTGCTGAAGTGAAGGGAAATAAAAAAAAGAAAATTCTATTTGTCTTGCTGGGTCTGCAGTGCCTCACCCAGTATACTGTACCTAGTAGGAACTCAAATATTTGTATTACCTTTGAAATAAGGAACTCTATTTTAACAAGCCCCGAGGAAGTATTACTAAGGGCTAGGACCATGCTTTCAAGGGATATTTTCCTTTCTTCAAGCAGTTACCAGGATTGACAATCTTTCCCTCGGACCATCACATCTAAGTCATCTTATCAAGCCTGATGACCAGCTGTGCCCATTGAACACCCAGCTGGGAAGGAAGCAGACCAAGCAAGGCTAGAAGTCATCTCTGTGTGAGCCAGATTTGCTTTGTGATTCTCTCCTGAGGCCCCTCCAGGATGGCTGCAGTCACTCTGCAATCAATGGCTGGGCATAAAACAAACAGGTCAAACATTTTAAATAATAGGATTTTAACTAGGATTGGGGTTGCAGAGGGTGCAACCCTCGGAAGTCTAAGGGAGATTCAATAACCGCCCTTGAGAATCTGAAAGGCTATAAAGGAAGTGCCCTTATTTGTGGAGGCCACAGGCAAGCATGTAGATGAGAAACTGTGTCTGCCCTGGGCTGTGACTGGACACAGGGTGGGGTCCAGTGCCTTTCCTAGGTCACTTCCAGCTCTCAATCCTACGAAGCCTTGTCTTAGGAAGCCCTCCTGTGGGCTTGGAATCAAGTACTCTGAGTAGATGGGTCTGAAGAGCTTCCCTCACCTTTGATGGCTCAACGTGACAGCAAGAACTTAGCCCCAATTGCCTTTCCTCACCCTGTAATAATGGTGACAAATCCTAATCTCAGTTAGATGAACATTTTCAGCCTTCTTACTTAACACTTGCTGTTTTCTGACACATGCACATGAGGATCAGGGCTTATATGTGGATGGAATCAATTATAATTTGATTAAGACAGAGCAGAAAGAAAGGAAGTAATAACAATCATCATTTCATTTACGAAGTCTTCCTTCCTCATCCAGGCTCTTGGTGTGCCTGAAAGGCCATTAAAACAGGGTTCAATTAAAAATACCATAATCCAGAAATCAAATAAAATATTAAAAAGCCAGGGACTTCCCTGGTGGTGCAGTGGTTAAGAATCCGCCTGCCAATGCAGGGGACACGGGTTCGAGCCCTGGTCTGGGAGGATCCCACAAGCTACGGAGCAACTAAGCCCGTGAGCCACAACTACTGAGCCTGCGCTCTAGAGCCTGCGAGTCACAACTACTGAAACCCGCTGCCTAGAGCCCGTGCTCCGCAACAAGAGAAGCCACCGCAATGAGAAGCCCACGCACCGCAAAGAAGAGTAGCCCCCGCTCACCACAACTAGGGAAAGCCCGTACACAGCGACAAAGACCCAATGCGGCCAAAAAATAAATAAATTTTATAAAAAAATATTAGAAAGCAAATGCCATTATTAAACAAGTACTTGTGAGGGGACGTCTAGAGAGAGCAGAAACTCGGCCGCCAGGCGGGGAGGACACAAGTACAGTGAATGCTACTTTGCCATTTAGCACAAAACCTGTGTTTTCTTGCAAAGGAAAACATAAGGCTCTCCTTGGCCACCCTACAAGTGGGCGACTCGTCTTCATTTTTCATTTCCAGTTCTTTGGTGTCCTGTGTCCTGCTTTGCTTCAAAAATGCACATCCCCCACTAACTGGCATGAGATGCATTGTGTGTCTATTTGAATCTGCTAATTGTGTCCGCTCCCCGGCCCAGCAGCGGGGTGACGCATCCTCAGAATTCTTATTCCAAAGAATCACGTCAGAATCACCTAGAAAATAGCTCTTTACGCAACGACCTCAGCACTCAAAGGAGGGACAGGGAATTGTCTAATTCCGATTGCAACCTTTATTAAGAATTTGAAGAGAAAAAGTTATCTGCAGATCAGGACCATGTACAAAGTAGAGAGATTTTGGAGACCTGAGTTTTAGCCTGAGTTCTGCGACCTTGGGCAAGTCACTCAAATTTCTCTGAGCCTCAGTTCCCTCACCTACACGTGGAAGGGCTGGACTAGCGACATTCAGTCCCTTTCAGCTCTAAGATTCTCTACTCCGTGTCTATGTCAACACAGTGCACAGGCGTTTTCTGGGTTGAACTCTGTGCACCTCTGTAGGGTAGACGAAAGCCAGAGAAACGAGATCCTTAGAAGTATATAATGTGAATAACCAGAAGGGATGTAATTAAAATCAGGGTTCTGTTCCCACAAACACACCCAAGGATCTTCCCATAAAAACACGGTGGTAATTAACGAACCTGCCAAGTGCATGCAGCTGCCTTCCAGGCCCTGCCAGGCTTAGACGCGAGGCTGCCTCAGAATCCCGGCTCCCGGCCTCACGGCTCAGCCGGCCAGCCTCGCTCCTGCCTGCTGTTCGGCTGTGTTTTAGCCCATGGCTCCTCACGAGACAGGAGCGTTCTCAAGTCATGTAGGGGCGTGAATACATTTCTGGAATTTTCAAAGTCATTAAAATGATGAAAAGAGAATCTAAGGGGCTTGCGTGTATCAGAATATTCCCGCATCTGTAACGAAAGCCTTCTCTTTTCTCTCTCTGCCTTCAAGAGATTGCCACAGAGCACATGCCAAGTCGGTTCCTTGGGAACCTGGCTCTGGAGGAGGCTTCCTCTCTCCCCAGCTGCCACCCCCTCCCCAGGGAAGTGTGCTTCACTGCCCAAATCCTCCAGGGCAGAGACATTCCAGGGGCTGGGCTAGCCCCTGGTGGTATTCTCACAAGAGGGGTGTCTATTTTCAGAAATCTCCTCCACTTTTAACACCCTCATGGCACGTGTTCACCCAGACTGGCCTTGCAGCCCAGAAATTATATTTGTCCTGTCAACTGGCTAACCTGATAAACTCAGAGTGTCCCAGCCAGCGAATGTGAGGCCACTTGGGGACAGCCAGGGAGGTCTGCTTTAGCAGAACACGCCTGTCAGGATCTTGAGATAACATCAAGGCAAGGTGTTCTCAACTGCATTCCAGATGAAGTCTGGCAGGAGACGCCCGAGAAAGGTAATGAGTTCTCAGACACTTCTAGAAGAAATGCACTGAGGGCAAGAACCACGTGTGGTTATCTTCGTGCTCTCTGTCGGTACCACAGGGACCCGGCACCCTCTGAGGCTCCTGCACATCTGCTGATCTGAACTCCACGATGGAGGAAAACGGATTTCAGGGTTTCTGTACAAGCTCGCTACTCCGAGCGTGGGCCGGGGACCCCGCAGCACTGGCGTTGCTTCAGAGCATGTTAGAGGGGCAGCCTCTCAGGCCCCATCCTGGACGTGCCCGGTCAGCCTCTGCACGCTGGTGAGACCCCCAGCGATGGGGACGGTTACTCAAGTCTGAGAACTACTACCTAGCACACCGAGAGGGAGCAGAGAGCGGAAGTGTGGGTGGAAATAGCCACAGCAGCACGCTGAGAACTAACTAAGGAAGAAGAAAGTAAGACCAGATTTGGACTGCGTTCAGCTTTACAGATCTGGTCACACGAAATACAAAACCCCCAATTTAAGCAGGAGCACAAAGGTGTCCTGAACAGGTGTCCTCATTTATGAACTCGGCCACCTGTGCTACGTCAGCAGAAGGTCACTTCAAACTGGAAAACTGCATTCCAGTCTTCCCAAAGTTTTGAAGAAGCCTCCGCAATGGGCCAATGAGCTCTTTCCAAGTTCCTCTGGTGACCTGCCAGCTCATCGATTTTAGACACCAGCTTGTGCCCGGCCTAAGCCTGCTTGGATTTGCTGCTCAGTATTTGTTAGTGAAAAGGCTACAAAAGGAAAAGAAGTGTAAAGGTGATTTCTTTGGGGGCCCTTCAATCTTCCGAAAGGGAAGTGTGAGGCTTTCAAACCAGCCCAGAGAGGGACTTCTTTATTGGTTTTGCTTTTTAGGCTAGATTAATAAATCCCAGTTCCCTTCTCAGCACACCTATATTTTTCACTCGCTGATGATGGTAGCAGGTTTCCTGCTCACATCTGTATTATAATAAATGCATTATAAACGAGTAAGTAGGAAACAGTAAGGAAACGATGTTTTACTTTTAAATGCTAATTACGAAGCCCTGTTGCAGTTAAAGTGCAGGGTGTTCTGTCAATTTTTAATGTTTATGCCAAGTGTAGTCTTCAGTTTAACATGAGCTTTTAATCCTTCGAGTACTAAATTGCCTTTTAATGCTTGCAGAACAACACTGTGTTTGCACAGAGTCAGGTCTGAAAATGTATTTAGTACAAGGTGTGTTATGGGAAGGCGGGGGGCGGGGGGGGAGGGGAACTTTTTTGTTTTGTTTAAGAAGATGGTACTGGAGCACAGCACAAGCAAGTGGCTTCCCGCTCCCCTCAAGAGCATCATTTCCTATTCTTTCTTAGGTTGCTAGGAGTGTTGCTCTCCTGTTGCTGATTTAACCCTCCAGTGAAAGCTTCCAACTCCCAGGAACACAATCAGCCCCAGGGTACCCCCTGCACCATCAAAAAGACCACAGCAAAAGGAGGTGCACAGGAGGGGCTGCTGTCGGGCTCTGACCACCCTCCCAGAACCCACGGAACTGGAGAAGAAAGGGGATCCAGGTATCCTTGGGTTGCACAGGAACTCTCCACAGCCACACACACACACACACACACACACACACACACACACACACACACACACACACACACACACACACACACACACACACACACACACACATTTATAAGTATGAGGAGCGAACTTGTACATTTCCTATAAATAAAAGGCCTATAGATTTTCAGACAGGAAGCGGGGCAGAAGAACGCATAGAAAGGTAGACGATGGGATGACAAGGCCAGCGGGGTCTTGGGACTTTCTCTGCTCTGGGCACCATTTCACAGGCATGGGCTTGGCCAACCTGTGGGCTTCCTCCAGTGCTGGTACCCACACCCAAATCTCTGTCTGTCCTGTGATCCAAATCTCACTTTCTGGAACCTGTTTCTTCCCCATTCCCAACACATCGGGCTGAACGCCTCATTCCTTGTCAAACACATTCAGCGCCTCTGAGCTCTGCGTAAAAACAGCAATACTTACGTGTCACTGAGTACGGTGCCAGGCACCGTGCTAAGCACTTTACACAGATGAACTCATTTTAGTCTGTCAACAAACTATTATACTAGTATTATTATTCCTATTTTGCAGATGAAGAAACTGGTGCACAGAGAAGTTGAGTAACTGACCTAAGCTCACACAGCCAGTAAGAGGTGGATCAAGGATGTGGACCTGATTCCAGGGTCCCATGCCCTTAACTGGCTCACAGTGCTGTCTCCCCAGCCTCTGGGGAAATGCCCTTCCCGGCACCTTTTATCAAACAGGGCGTCTCCCACTTGTCAGCAGCTCAGGCTCAGATGCCTCCTGTCCTCTGTGGAGACCTTGCTGACACTGACCCTCTCCTCCGCCAGCCACATGCAGCCTGGCACCCTGGCCGTGCTGGGCTGTTCATGGGTCTGTATCCACACTAGATCAAGTGCTTCAGTAGCTGGACCTACTGCCCCCACATCAAAGATCTGTGGTTCCGCTGATTCTAGGGAACCCCACCTGACCACAGGTCTGGGTGCGTCGGAAGTGGTGGGAAGTACTGGTGCCCTCTAGCCTTGGGGACAAACACCTCACCAGAAGCCCAGGTTGGGGTTAGACTGAATCTGAAGGAATTGCTGTTTTGAAGGACGAGGTTGGTGCAACTTCACATAGCTCAGCATATCCTTGGCTAGGCCTCGAGGCGGGGTCAGTAGGTCCAGGAGCAGCACCGATGTCACCCTCCGCACCTGTCACTGACCGTTTCCCAGCCACTGCCCCGCCCCCCCAAGATGCTCCCCACAGCAAGGTACACAGCTCACTCCCTCTGCGAGAAAACACAGTTTCTAGAAGAAAGCATTTGTTTCCCCAAGTTTTCTTTTGGTGATTAGGCATTCAGAAAGAACAATGGCCACAAACACACACTTAGTAAACTGCCTAATGATTAAATAATATATTAAGAAAATTTGAATATAAAAAGGCCATCTTTACATGTGAAAGCTAACAGGCAGGCCTGACAAACTTCAGTACAGCTGCTCAGACAGAGAGGGGGCTAAAAGGGGAGAGAAATTATGAGGTTTATCGTTTTACAAGTTCAACCACAACACACAATACCGCACGGAGTTCCACAGCTGTCATCTACTCCAGGGCAAGTGCAGCATGAATGGCTTCCTTAAATACAGGTTTTTAGGAATCGATTTATTACATGGTTGGCCACATAATAAGTTGATGCAAAACTGTGTGTTAGCTTTACAGGTACAAGTACAAATGACCGAAGGGCCAAGGTGGCTCTGGCATCATGAAAAGGCAACAAGCATCACGGGATCTTGGTCTCTTGTAAACTGAAGAGAGATTTTTGAGATTTTTGGTTATTGCACGAACCAAAAACATCAGGAAGGACAGAATGTCTGTCTGTACTGCTTTAGCTGGCCCTGGTCTACTTGCCCTCAAACCCAAGGATTCCATTTCTACCCCAGTGCAGTCAAAGGAAAACTACGGCCTGGGTATGTGGGTTCAAGTCCAGGCCTCACAGTGGACACTGTGACTCAAGCCAAGACCATGTCTCTGTTGGTAAATACTGACACTCACTCTGAGATGTGGCAGTGAATAATTATGATCCACCAAACTCACGATCCTTCTTCTACAGCACAGAGTTGTCACAGGTAAGCAATTGCCCAGCAAAGGACTGCATTTTCAGGTCACCCCCATACCCTCTGCGACTAGTTAAGGCCACATGACTAGCTGCTGGCAATGGCCCACGAGCAGAGGAGGTATGTGTCAATTCTGGTCTCCTTTCCGTTGGCCGGGTAGATGGAGAAGAGTAGGACACTTTGGAGATGGCAAAGCCACAAGAAAAACAAGAGCTGGGTCCCTGAATCACGCCACGGAGGAGAGTCATACGCCACCAGGAATATCCATGTCAAGACTGATGGATGGGACTTCCCTGGTGGCGCAGTGCTTAAGAATCTGCCTACCAATGCAGGCAACACGGATTTGAGCCCTGGTCTGGGAAGATCCCACATGGCGCGGAGCAACTAAGCCCGTGCGACACAACCACTGAGCCTGCGCTCTAGAGCCCGCGAGCCACAACTACTGAGCCCGTGCATCACAACTACTGAAGCCCATGTGCCTAGAGGCCATGCTCCGCAACAAGAGAAGGCACCAGAACTAGAGAAAGCCTGCGCGTAGCAACAAACACCCAACGCAGCCATAAATAAATAAATAAATAAATAAATTTATTGGGAAAAAAGACGGATGCATGAGAAATAAACATCTATTATATTTAAGCCTCTGTTCATTTTGGGTCCACGTGCAACAGCACCTGACTTTATTCTAATGAATATATAGAACCTCCAGTTTCTCTGAAAAAAGCCCTTTCTCGTTCCATAGAACTTACGACCCTCAACCTGTCAAATGGGTATACTTGTTTGAAAATTACTAAAGACCTCCAGGTGAAAGGCAGCAGAGAATAGCAAGTAATAATAGCAAAAAACAACCACCCTATCTTCCAAACTAGGCTCAACACTCAATACTTGGGGGGAAAAAAAATCCAGCATCAAGTTACTTTATCCAAAATAACAAAATGAAGTTGAGGGCCCAATGCAAGTCCTCGCCCTGCGAAATCCCTGCCTGCTGCTGACGAGACGAGGCGGGAGGAAAGGCGGCAGGTGGATGAGGTTCCTTGCACCCACCTTGTAACAAGGCACGGCCCAGAGGGAGTCTTTTAAACGCCTGCCTACTCTCCATCTCAAAACTTTCTCCCAGAAAAAAGCTGGTGGAAAATGACATTATTATTTCCTCATTTGGGATAAACCGCTACGGGCTTAGGGATGTAGGCAACAGAGCCAGAGGAATGATTTATGAAGTCCTGCTTCTCTCTCCCGGCCCCGAGATGCACCTGGAGCTCTTGATGTCACGTCGGAGATTACAGCTTCTGATGAATCACTGCCCACACGCTATGCGCCAGGTGACCTGCTGGGTTTGGAAATGAGGACTGCTTCCCAGGCAGTAATCTGGATTTCCCTTTCCTTCCTCCAAGACTTTTCTGCCTCTCTAGGCCCCTTGTCGGCAGCTTGGCTCTGGGAGAGGATGGGCCGCGGTGCCTGCTCTGGGCTGGGGCTTTTCTGAGAGCCCGCGCACCTTCCTGCGGCGGCCCTGCACACAGCCGCCGGCGGTAAGCAGGAGGCATTGTGCGGCAGGCTGGGAGAGCAATGCAGCCCTTCCCACTCGGCTGCGTCAGCAGAGCTGCCCGGGCCCATGCCCTCTGCCCGCTTTCAATCTGGCTCACCAGGCAGACGCGCAGCGGAACTGCACGAGGAGGTTCCAGTTTTTTCCCCAGGAGATGAAGGTGATACTTGGCAGAGACAGGACTGGCTTTCTGGATGGGTTGTGGGTACCCCGAGTATTATTTATGACACAAAAATGTCAAAGAACTGCATCTGAAAAGCCGGCCTGCCCCTCAAATCAAGGGTTAAACCTTAAGCCAATGCCTGGGCCTGCGGCCGGGCTGCCTCTGCAGCAGAGCCTGGTTTATCAGAACTGCTTGAAGCCAGCATTTTCCGACTTCTTTTTGTTTTTTTGTTTTGTTTTGTTTTTTGGTGGGAGGGGAGAGGTTGGGACTGGTTTTGTTTGTTTTTTGTAATAATCCAGGCAAGAGACAATGGTGACTTAGATTATTAGATCTTTTTATGTCCTACAATATTGAATACAAGTGTTTGTTTCCAGTATGGTTAAGAAATGTTTCTTGAACTGAAGTAAATTAATTGACACATCACATATAAACCACAAGACAGTGTCAGGAAGGCATTTCAAACAGTTCGGCATTCTTCTCCAGATGACCTCCTCAGGTCTGATCAGAGCCCCAGGTCCGATCAGCCCAGAGCAAACCATTCCTTCTTGGTGACTCCTGGAGATTCTTTTGGGAGGTCTGAGGTCTTCTGCCAGCGTTCAGTAGGTGTTCTGTAGGAGCTGTTCCACGTGTAGATGTATTTTTGGTGTATCTGTGGAGAGGAAGGTGATCTCCACGTCTTACTCTTCCGCCATCTTCCCGGAAGCCTGGGGTCCACTTGGGTGATGTCTCTGGCAAGCATCACGCCTCTTCTGTGGCTCCAACTCCCCTGGATTGGTCTGCTATGGGTCTAGCCTCTGATAGCAGGAACCAAAAATCCCCGGCTTCTTGATGGATACAGAGCAGTGCCTCATTTGTCTCACCAAAGGGAAGATATCATTATTCCCATTTCACAGATGAAGTTCAGGAAGTTGCCCAAGGTCACAAACTCATCAGCTCAAATCGAGATCTGGGTCCTTCCCCGGACACGTGTGTGCACTGCAGGGCCTCCTTCTACCCCGGGGCCTACTTAACTCCCCAGATCCTCCTGAGCGTTCTCCCTCCATCCCCACCTGCCTCATGCATTTTCCAGTGCAGGGCCCTCCCTGTCGCTGCCACTGACTGATTCCTACCTGATGAGCTCTCCCCATACAGCCCCTGCACTGAGAAACCGAGAAGCCATCCAGGAAACACCTTCCTGAGGAAGGCGTCCTGGGCACCGTCAAGCGGAGCTTGTGTTTCTCTCCTGGCATACCCCTCTTCTGCCTGGAATCTCACTGATTTCTGTCCTTACCTCCGCCGTCAGATTATGAGGTGGCGTGCCTGAGGACCAGCTGCCCCGGGGCCCATGCTCGCTCTGAACGAGGACAGAGGGGGCGCACTCACAGGACAGGATGAGAAATAGAAGTCCACAGATAAGCAGGGTAATTGCAGACTGTGGTATGTGTCGTGAGGACCAAACTGAGACAGGGGATGGTCAGGGAAGCCAAGAAGATTCCATGTGAGCCCAGGATGAGAATGAGCCGTGTCTCCACAGCCTCGGAGAAGGAGCTGCAGGGAAGCTTTGCAGGCAGAGGAGATGGCCCGGGGAAAGGCCCCGGGAGAGGAGGTAAGATGGGAGCCTGCCATGCCCGGGAACAGGAAGGAGACCAGCGTGGCGAGAGGACAGGGAGAGATCGGGAGGAGAGACTGCAGGGCCGGCGGGAGCAGGGCCGCGGGGGTAGCATCTGGACTGTTCTCTAGATGAGTGGGAAAGCTCAGCACACTTCAGGCGGGGAGATGCCATGACCCGACTTTTCTTTGTGGTTAACGTCACGCTGGGTCCTGTGTGAATGGGCTGGACGAGAGAGGAAGCAGAGGGTGTCCTGGGATCCATGATGCAATAATTAAGTGTAAGTCTTTGGCACTTAGTAGGCCTTCATTATGCATGTTCGGTCCCACCGTCGGGGAAAATAACGCAGGCTGAAAGCGGTGCAGCCTGGCGTGACCATGGACAAATCATAACATGGCAAAGCCCCAGCTCCCTCAAATGTAAAACAGCGTTAAAAACCCTCAATACCTACTTCTCCCAGCGAGGATGTGTATAATGCCTTTAGCCTGGTCCCTGCCCCCCGGGATGCCCCCCCGTCCCGCCATGGTGGCTGTTGATATGAGGAGAAACTGCAGGAGCTGCGAGGCAGGAGATGGGGGAAGGGCTGAGGCCTCCTCATATTTCGCCCCGTTGTGCTTTAACCAGCTCTCGCTGTGCTGTCACACACGTCCTCTGTACCTGGGGGGAAATGAAAGCCTTGACAAGCCCCTCTTCTCTCTGAGTCTCTGCCCGCTGAGAAACTGCACGGAGCCAGGTGCCTGGAGGCATGACACAGACAGCAACGGAGCCCCCCGTCGGCAGCACAGAGTGAGGGCTGCCCTTAGGGAGCTGCGAAGCTCTTTGGAGGGACATGTCACATGGAGATCTCATTCCTCTGGAGGGAGGTGGCAGGAGCCGCAGTACTGGAGACACCGCCCAGGACTCCACACTCCGTGTCACGTGGTTAAGAGCTGGGTACGGCTAGATGTGCGTTATCTCCCACCCCTGGCCAGCCCTCCCCTGTCCTCGTTTGTCTTCGTAGCACTGACTACATAACAGCACTTTTTGACGTTACAGTAAATCCTGGAAAGTTTGTGTGTTTTTCCACTGTCTCCACAAAGGCAGGGACTCTGGGCCACCTTCCTTCCCCGCTGAAGCCCAGTTCCTGCAAAGTCCCTGGCCCATACAACAGCCTCCCAGTGAGTAGAAATGGCTTCAGTCCTCACAACAGCCCCCAGGAGGCGGGCACTCTTCATCCTGCAGCGACTCTACTGTCCTACAGACAAGGAAGCCGACTCCCTGAACACGCCCCAGGTCACACAGCCAGAAAGTGACACAGCTCCGGAGCCTAAGAAACCATCTGCTTACCAACCACGTCTTGAGGCAGGAAACCACAGGGCTGCAGGGCAGTAGTGCCCAACCCAGGCTGCACTGAGAATCGCCCAGGCTGGGGTGGAAAGGCAGAAATCTGAATGCCCAGGTCACAGGCAGACCAGTGAAATCAGAATCTGAGTAGGGCCCAGCGCTCAGGACTCTGAAAGCAGCTGGGGGGCCCAGCGGCAAAACCTCCACGAGGGCCCCTAGCAGAGCCCACGGTGACCCTCTTCCTCTGTGTCCGCGCCCCCTCCCACTGTTAATCCCTGCTAATCCCCGGCCTTCCCCCTGGGAGCGGAGGTGAGTCTCACAGCAAGGTTTCTGTCCGCCTTGCAAGCACACAGCAGGCCAGCTACCCTAAGCAGCTTTCGGTGTGTCTAACACCACGCCGACAATGCCCGCGGCCCGCCAGGGAGCCGACTGGAAAACCAGTTTAGATTCGCAAAGAAGCTGCTATTAACATCGTGGAGGGCTCTCTGGCTCAGGCTGCCATGCGTGTTAGGGCCTGTGAATAATAAAAGGGGAGCTTGTAATTCTACTAAAAAATGAAATTTCCCCATTTCTGCAGAATCAACAAAAACAAAATAATACATTAGCTCTGCAGTATGTCTGTGCTTCGGGGCTTCGAATTGTCATTAAAGTTGGATTTTATCCATGATAGGTTTCTCCACTCCCCTTCCACCCCCAGTAAGAAAAACACGCAGCCTTACGACGAATCTCCTTTTCTTCCTATTTTCTATCTGCGTGGGGTTTATCCATACTCAACTGGAGAGGAAGTCGCCCAGACACTGGGCTCCTGTTTGCAATTCTTTGCCTTTCAGCCCTGAAACATCTCTCAGGTCGTTCTTAAGAATCCTACAGGATAACGTTGAAATAAGCCCCCCGCACAATTTAGAGGAAATGAAAGGAAGCCCCCGAGAAGCTCCTGCTCTTGGTTGTGTGAGGGACTCAGAGAGGGGCTGCTGACCCTGGGTTCAAAGCACATCGGCCCTGAGAGGGGCTGGATTCAGCAGGGAGATGGATCAAAGGCTCTCGTAGGTGGCAGCCGAGCTGTGAGGCCCTTATCTGAAAACACCCCGCACCTGTTCCTCCGCGCGTGAGCACGTGTGCAGGTGTGCGTGTTGAGGTGGGGGGGAGGAGGAAAGTCTCCCACCACTAGCACGGGTGCCCCCAGGGCCCCAGACAGATGCCTAGGGTCTCCACAATCAGGACCGTCATTGTCAGGTGGGAGGCCGAGACGGGCCGGTCAAGCCCCGGCACGTCCACAGCGGGCACCCACCAAGCGGGACTCAGGGTCCCGCCGCCCTGGCTGCCACGGGACCAGGAGCGTTGAGGCAGAGGGAGGGCTCTCAGTAGAGCCTAACCAACCTCGTCTCTGCTTTAGCAGAAGCTGGGATTTACAGAAGTGGGACTTTCACGCCCCTCTTTTCCTTTCGGGCAGAGTGAGTGTGGTGCTTCAAATCTATCTGTGAAAGGGGGAAAAAGAAAACCAAAGAGGCTTGCCTGCGCCATATACTGGGAAACTAGTCACTTGCCAAATCCGGGGCTCTGTGGAAACAATCCTCCCAGGGCCTCCAGGGGATCAAGTTCTCAGGTTTCCTGCCGCCTGTCCCCAGAACCACGAGGTTTCTTGTTCACACGTGGTCAAGTACGTCTGGGATGATTGGAATACCAGCTCAGCTACTCCAGCCTGGGATCCCTTGCCACGATAGGGATGGAAAAAGCCCCGATGACAGCTACGGGTTAGGTTACCCCACGCAGACCCCTTCGTGAAGAAGTGGTGCTAGGGAAACAACAGCAGCCAATTAGACAGTGGGTAGGATTCCAGAGACAGCTCCACAAGTGGCCTGGGCTGACAGAACAACTCCCATCCAGCTCTGATGTCTTGATATGTTTTTAACAAATTCTCCTTCAGTTATCCAGCTGCTTAGCTAATCAGATATTATTACCTCCTTTGTGCTTCCTTTCCCCACTCTCTGTTTATCCGGCCTGCCTTGCTGTAAAAAGAGCTCCATAATGATCCCTACCTAAAGACTTCACTTCTAATACAAAGGTCGGTGCTCTGCATTCCAGAGACAGTCTTCAGCTCACTCGGCTAAGAAGTAGCTCCCCTACCTCTTTGGAAAAAATAAGCTGATTTTCGTTGTACGTGATCTCGATGGAATTTTCCTGTATGACGTCTCCTTGTCTGCAAAACCGGTAGGCAGACGGCAAGGCTGCGGGTTCGCTCCTCTCCACACGCCCTGAGGACGCCTGCGAGCGAAGCGGACTGGCAGCCGCATCCTGCTCAACCCTGGGCTTTGTCCTGACATTAGGAAACCACGAGGGACATTTGGGCAAAGCACAGAATGCCACCAGAAAGCCGCAGAGGAACCATCAGTGGGGTATGAGCGAAGCACCTGAGGGGTCCTAGAGAACAGTCATCAGCAGCATGTGGCATTCTGTGTCCATGTTCCTGGTCCCTAGGAATGTTCCTGTGATTTTTTTTTTTTTTTTTGCGGTATGCGGGCCTCTCACTGCTGTGGCCTCTCCCATTGCGGAGCACAGGCTCCGGACACGCAGGCTCAGTGGCCATGGTTCACGGGCCCAGCCGCTCTGCGGCATGTGGGATCTTCCCGGACCGGGGCACGAACCCGTGTCCCCTGCATCGGCAGGCGGACTCTCAACCACTGCGCCACCAGGGAAGCCCTTTCTGTGATTTTTAAGTACAAAAGTCCCAGCATGCATCATACACCTGCTTACAGGACACGAATGAAGCCTGGGTTTCTCCTCAGCACATGGATGGGGGTGTTTCTCATCTGAGCTGCTGTCACTGAGAGCAGAGGCTCCCTGTGGTAGATTATAACTTGTCTACCACAAGAACCAAGTGGGGTCACTGGCAGACATGGCCCCAAACCCCAGAGAGTCAAGGAGCTCTGCCTAAGACCTTTAATGGCCAGCCCATTATTTATTATTTCTTGGTGGAAATTCCATCAAAGGAAAGAAAGGAAATCTCTGCCAAAGGCTGGGCAGAGTAGCACAGGCTGAAATGAGTAGACATCGTGGCTGGGCTACCTGTGCATGTCACTGGCCTTCTTTAATCCTGCACACTGCCGTGGCGACTGGACCTTCTGTGGCAGAAGAAGGAAAGTGCCTCAGAGGTGGGCTCGGAAGGGACAGGTTTAGTACCAAACACGTGAAGAGAGGTAGAGCCCAGCTGAGTCACCTTAGTGCTTAGAGCCTCATTTTTTTCATCTGTAAAATGGGAACAATGGTTATGGAAGGTATTAAAATAATACGTATGAAAGTGCTTTGTAAGCTATCAATCTCTTTAAAAATAGATGGTATTTAAGAATTAGCTTATTTGGCCTCTCACAGATTACATTAGTTCTTACAGTTCTCAAACAACTTCCTACAGTTCTATATATGTAATATCAAAAAACCAAGAGCCAGTAGTTTAGATCACGGCATCAACTAGCATTTTAAACTATCCCATGAAATTAAGATTGGCAGAAGAGAATCCTTCAAATTTATTTGAATTTTTAAAATCTTATTTATTACTTAAAAGTAGTCTATTAAGGGCTTCCCTGGTGGCGCAGTGGTTGAGAGTCCGCCTGCTGATGCAGGGGACGCGGGTTCGTGCCCCGGTCCGGGAAGATCCCACATGCCGCAGAGCGGCTGGGCCCGTGAGCCATGGCCGCTGAGCCTGCGCGTCCGGAGCCTGTGCTCCGCAACGGGAGAGGCCACAGCAGGGAGAGGCCCGCGTACCGCAAAAAAAAAAAAAAAAAGTAGTCTATTAAAATATTACCAAATCCTGTATTTTTGTGCCACAATGGAAAAACTGCAGACGTTGTATGAGTGTACTATGAAAAATGACATTACTTTTTTTTTTTAAGGCATTGAGGGTCCCAAAGTGGCTTATATATACCCCAGAAGGGATAGATCAAGGTACAGAAGACCAAAAAGAGTCGCCAGGTGGATAAACAGAGGATCCAAAAGACTCAGCAAGCTCAGATCCTAGGAGGCGTCGTGAAGTCCTGCAAGGCAGAGAAAGCGCTGACGGGGGATCCAGACGTCTGCTAATGACCAGGAAAGACCGCTGGCAATCATTCCAGAGAGCTACCCATAGACAGCAGACCCTTGGCAAGGCTTTGATTTGTGGGTCAAAGGAAAAGGTGCTCTAGCCACCAGCTGGGGGGTTAGGTGAGGGGCAGCAGACACAGTTGGCTGTGTACCCGATAGCCATTCCCCTTTCTTCTCTGCCAGTAGAGCCTTAATTGTGGTGTGTGTCCAGCACTAGGGGAGACTGTGATTGCCGCAGCCAGCGACGGAGCTCTCGTTCCCCCAGGCTAGGAGACAAGTGATGCTGCTGCAGCCAGGAAGCCCCCAGAGGAAAACCACTGGGAGCTCCTGGGGACATTTTCCCTGCTAAAAAAGAACAGCATAAGGAAGAGCCCCTGATTTTTATCCCCTGTCCTGCCTCCTCGTGTGGCATGGCGACATGAGGATGTGACAGTGCTCTGGAGTCCAGCAGCCACCCTGCCTCCGTGAGGGAAGTAATTCCTGAAGCACTGAGATCGCAGGGTGGAGAGACTCAGAGGTCCTCTGTGACAACACTCGGCCTCTACGACAGGCGGGTCATGGGAGGTATGCATGTACCGTTGTTTTTCAAGCCACATTTCGTTAGGTTTTCTATTACTTGCTGCTATAATAGGGCTCCAGTCCTGGTTGGACCAGGGGGCCAACTGAGATGCCAGTTGCTCATCCTGTGTCAGCAGGAGAGGAGACAACGTGGCTGTGACATGGTGAGAAGGTGGGGCGCCTGCTCCCTTCTTGGATCTCCCCACCTTGGGTCTGACTGCCAGCAGGGAGACTTGGCACGTGACTCACAAGAGCCTCTGGAGCTGGGCCTGGTCCTGGTCCTGGATTGGAGAGGGGTTTCATTCCACCCAGAGCTAATATTCTTCCCGTCAGGGAGCACAGGAGAGGGCCTGAGCTTTGAGGGGGCTGTCACGGCACTTGGCTGTGAGAAGGTAGAAAAGCCAAGGAACTGGGCAGGAGCCACGACTTGCGGGCACTGCCGAAAGAATCCCGTGGCGTGGGATGGCCCAAATGCACTGGGCCCTGCTGTTCTAATGGGTTCCACCACAGACTGTGACAGAGTCATTTATGAATCTGAGTTCTAAGACACACATTGTTTGAATTCACCTCACATGGTTGCCTTTATTGGCCTGGTGACTGTCAAGAAGAAAGGCTATTACTCCATGCAGTAATTTAAGAAGAGACGTGATGATTTTTCAAGCAATTATCGGCAAAAATGCCAAACAGGAAGGCAGAGCTTGAATATCCTACTGAGAGAAACTACCGAGATGGAAAATAATGCGCCACGGATAACACAACATAAGCGAGCTTCTTGGCAGACAAGGTACTTTTTCATACCGTACTTACCTTTCTTTAATGAACTGGTTTCAGTGGCTGCATTTAAACCATGAACAGAATTTCATCTCATTTCTTGTGCTGAGAAAGTCTAGAGACTGTTTATCCTGAAATATATAATACCGTGTACTCTTGCAAATAAGTAAACAAGTTTACCATCCCATAGTTTTTCTTTCCTAGTAGGAACTCCTTAGCTATTACAAAGGAGGTAGAATGAATGTGATTAATACCATTTTTAAAAAGTAGCCAGTATCACTTACACTCCCAGGTGGGCTCTACGGCTCAGAGCAGACCTGTGGGCCAAATCTTGCCCAACATCTGTTTTTGTAAATAAAGTTTTATTGGAACACAGCAACATCTGCTCATTCATCTATTGTCTTTGCCTGCTTTTGTGCTGTGTCAGCGAAGCTGGGTAATTGCTAAAAGACTGTATGGCTCGCAAAGCCCCACAGCCCTTTACTGAAAGAGTTTGCTGACCCTGGTTTAAAGTAATGGTTATTCTTTTCCTAAATTGACCGATAATTTTCATTTTGACAAAGCCCCCAAATCTTGCAGAGTAGGAAAGCACTGCAGTCATCCCATAGTTCCATAATCCTTAACAGCGATTTCTAGCTTATTATGGGCTGGAGCACTGAAAAGACAGGCTGTGGGTTACATGCAAGTTCCTGGGTCCTGACTCTAATTTCACCCTTTCTCTTCAATTCAAGAAACAAATCACAGTAATAGGGCAAGTCATATTGAAGTATTAACACTGAAAGATGATATTATCACCATTAAAGGATATTACCGAAGGGAAAAATTACAAAAAACACTAAATAGTATACAAATTTCTAAGCTCTGACAATTATTGATAACCAATTACTACAACACACTTATAATTGACTGCAGTGCCCCAGTGGGCCCAACACCATGGTTGAGAACCAATGACTTAAAAGAAACAAATACAATCAATGATTTCAAGACTGATGTATTTCTTCATCCTTTCATCATGTGAGTCCTTATGGTGAGCCAGCTCTGTGCTAAGCATTCTGGGGTGCAAAGACGACTAAAGATACCACATACAACCTTGCCTCCCAAAGAGCATGCACTTCAAGAGGACAGGAAATAACGTCAGTGGATTGTTGATTGTTTGAAGGAAACGAAGAGGAAGTAAGATCAAGGAGAGAAGGAGCATTCGAATGGGCCTTGAGAAAGGGATAGGATTTTCACTGGCAAGGGTGGGAGGCCACTTGGGGGAGGGAAGTCTAGAGGAGTCTGGGAGTCACAGAGGTTAGTTAACACACTTCACCCAAACTCACAAAGTACTGGAGTTAGGATTAGAACCCAGGTCTCCAGTGTGAAGCATTTTTCAAAAGCCATTCCCCAGGTATTGGAAATATGCCGAGCAGTTAAATTTCCAAGGAGTAAATATAAAAATGAAGACCAAGTTATTTTTGTATTTTTAAACATTTTATTTAGATGACAACAGGGGAAGGTTGTTATATAAACTATACTAGGGAAAGGAATCTGAGTATCAGGGCAGACAAAAACCAATCACCTAGCAAAAGCCCCCACCACTGTGAAGGGCCAGAAAAAAACTGAATATCCAAGAGTAAACGAGAGCCCACCTTCAGCTTCCAGTAATGAAAATACCACCAATGACACCATTCTTGAAATTCAGGGCTACCCCAGTGTTCTGTGACTTGGCTCCTTTTCCAAAAGAGATGTCCTGGGGATGTCTGTCTCAGTGCAGTCTTTTATATTTACTTAGGCACTTGATCTTTCACAGAAGTGATGACTTAAGACCTTATGTTCATTAACTCCTTGTGTTTAGATAGTATCAATCCCCTTCCCTCTAGCTGCCAGGTAAATTTGATTTTAACATCTTAAACGGTACAATTGTTTAACCCTAAAAAAAACAACAAAAACGAAGAAAACCCAGACAGGAGCAAGAAGCTAGGGTACTGTGCTGAGACTGCATTCTGTGGAGTACGCAGCAGGGGAACTAATGACCTTCAGCCTTGTCTCCAAATGGAGGTGGTTCATTGTATCGTACCCTGTGTGGAATCCTGCTTATTGCAACACTGGGAGATGTGTTGAAGGCAGTCAACCACCACTTAGTCAATCATAAATAAATGGGCCTTGAAGCTTTTCCAATATACATCTGATCACAGTAATACACATGGGATTAGGGCAGTGTGCAGTTGTGATGGCACGTGCAATGTATTATGTGACCATAATAATCTGGCAATGTCTTCAATGCTTACGGACACACATAAACATCCCTTACTTAACAAAAGGGAGGCACAAAAGTATGGGGGAGAAGCCATATGCAACATCGCTTGTGTTCTTTGTGTTTATGTGTTTGCTAGAGTTTTCGGAGATCCAGATGGTCAGACCACATTCTGAATTTAGCAAAAACGTCCCCTACCTTATCTCCCATGACATCTTGCTATACATCCTCCCTTTAGCTAAATCAATATATAGGAAGCCCCCTCACAAAGCCTTGAATTTTCCTATTTCGTGAGTTTGCTTACGCCAAGCAAGGCTGAGCATGTAAGTGAAGGCCATGAGTCACACTCCCTGGGTCCAGCTTTACCACTTCCTAACCGGACAGCCTTGGTATATTAGTTTACCTTTCTGTATCTCATTATCCTTATACCTAAAGTGGAAACAATAAGAAATCAATAAGCCCCATCTCATAGGGTTTTTTGTGAGGATGAAATAAGTCAAAACATGTAAAGTGTTTAGAACTTTGTCTTGGAAACAGTAAGTACTCAACACATGTGTGATTACCGCCATGGTCATTATAATCAACCCACCTGGACTTCCTGCTCCTTCCTCTCTGAAATCCCTTCCTCGGGCCTCAGCCATGCACCCAACATGACCCTTCCTTCCCCTGATTTGAACCCAGGTCATCTATCAACCAGCTGGCACTGCTGATTCCTGTGTAACCATCATGGGCAAGCTTTTTCTCGTCTAGACTGAAAATTCCTCGGGAACAAGGACTTCTGCATGTGTTTGCTTTTCAAGCAGAATCAATCTGATAAAACTGTTGGTTCATGGTCATAGGAGCTAGACAGGGAATTCTAGATGTGAACGTGCCTGGTTCTCATTTTTAAACAACATTCTTGGTAGCAACGGACGAGGTAGTTATTAGGGTAGCAATGTCTACGGAAACATGCAATTATTATCTGTTTGATGTTAAGCATTTGAAACAGAAAATAATGCCAGCAGGAAACTTGAGAGGGGATAAGAGTAAGAGGAAAGAGATTTTAGTTCTATCTCTACTACTAAGCACTTCACATTCTTTGAGGTTCAGAGTGGTTAACACTTGACGATTCCTAATCTGCTAAGTGGTAGGTCAGCGTCAACAACCTTTAAGGTCCCAGGCAGACCCTGTTGATGGTCCCAGTCAAAACCCTTTGAGTTTACTGAACCCAAATGTTGTTTGGATGCCGTATGGCACTGTGTTCTGGGCAGGTGGGTCTTTCCCCGTTACAGGGGCATCAGTCCGACCTTGGAAATTCCATTGACCTCTGACAGTGACTGTGTTAGAAGCGGGAATAGGACCCAGTTCTGGCCCATAAGACCTCAGAGGACATTCACTGTGGGGCTTCTGGAAAAGGCATTCCTCCGGATTAAAAAAAACCCAGGGATACATGAAGGAAAACTCTGCCTTGCTTCCCGTCTGTGAATGTGTCTTCTTGAGGAAATGGTGACCGACCACTACAGTGCAATTTTGAAACTCCGAAGAGAAAACTGAGAGAATGGCAGAGAAGTCAATCGGGTTCCAGTATACTTAGCCAGCTGAACGCCCCAGCCTATTTGGGGAATAACAACTCCTCATACCGTTAAAGCCACTTTAGTTCTGTTACTTATACCTAAAAAGTTCCTGATTGTCAACATGCTGAGGTACCACATGACTCAGACACATGGTTAAGCTGCTGGAAATCTGACACACAGATAATCTCCAATAACTCACAAAATCCCCTCTGGGACATTCATAGATTAAATGTTGTACTGGGTGGGTCCTGCGACCCCAGAGACCACAATTTATGTTTCTATGTGACCAGTGTTTATTCATCTCACTTTGACATGTTGGCTTTCAGTAGGAAAAGGTATCTCCTAATTTCAAAACAGATCTAAATTCTCTGTCTTCTGCAAAAGAGGCCTTCTAATGCTTCATCCAGTGGAATTTTTAAAAAATAAACTCATTTTAGCACACTATTACTACTGTTCTTTCCAAATGTTCCTTCCATTTCTTTTGATGATTTCCCAGTTTGTGTACCACATTTCTAATCGAAACATTCTACTACGCTCATGTTTAACGATCTGAGTATATCATCTCTATTCAAGATCACAGCACTCCCGTTGGTGCGTACATAGATAACATAAACCCGCCAGCTCATCACAGACACTTCCAGACTGTGAAGACCAGAAAGCACTGATGCCAGGCCCGGCCCAATCCCCGCCTCACGCTGCAGATGAGGAGCCTGAGCGTCTGGAGCCGCACAATGCTTTTGGTGAAGGTCACCCAGCGAGCCTGTGGCAGCATGGCGTGCGGGAAACGGTGGCAATTCGGTGGGAGGGATTACAGTGACGCTAACTATATTCAACTAACAACGGCAACTCCTATTCATCCTGGGCTTAGGTCAGAGCAGGAACTGTTCTAGGTTCTTCATGTGCCTTAGTTCCTTCAGCTCTCACCAGAGCCCTAGAAGAGGGAGGCACTATCATTATTCCCACATTAGAAACGAGAAAACGGAGACAGAGAAAGGGTAAGCACTTGCCAGGCTAACCACTGATCAATGCACATGCAATCATCACTCAGCATTTCTAGTCCCCTGACACTACACCAGGCCACGGGGACGTTTCCTGAATGGCCACTGTTGGCGGGTCAGTGGCTTGAATTGCGATGAAACTGGTAAGTACAATGGATTTCTCAAATCCTGGTCTGCTGCACAACACTGTCTGCAGCCAGGGCACACAGCACGGTCTGAGTTCCAAAGAGAGGCCACGTTTCATTCCAAAATGTACACAGCACAGTCCTTCCATCACTGGTGTCACCTGATTGCCTAGCCGGCCGACAGCAGGGAAGAGGGAGGGCGGGCAGGCAGGAGGGGGTTAGGAGACAGGGGTTAATAGAGAAAATCAGCCTCCCTCCCAACTGGCAGTCCCTGCTGGCTTCCCAAAGCGCAAGTACCAGAAAGCACACCCCGGAGGACAAGAGACAGTGTGGGACCTGAGATGTCTTAAGTTTGGTGGGAGCAAGCTGTGAAGGCGGCATCACTTCCAAGGAGCCATCACCATTTCTCCCTGAAAAGCAGAGCTGGCCGAGCTGAAGCAAGTAACTACTTTCCTGGGTTTCTATTATATTCCAAAGCAAACCACACTTCACAGAGACTGTGGACACCAGCATTGAGAGCTGGAGTGGCCTTCTGAGGTCATCTCGTCTGGGTATATTCAGTGGTTGCAGAGAGAAGCAAAGCAAGGCCCAGGGAAGTGGCTTCTCTCAGCTCCTCTGGCCACATAGCCATCCAGGGTCTCTCACTGCCTCACTGTTAAGTGGAAGGGCGAGGGGAAGGCTCGCTGTCCGGAAGGGGAAGGGAGCTTTGGAGTGGGCAAGGACTGAATCTGTGATCCTCTAACACAAGCCCGGGGGCGGGGGGGCCTGAACGCGTTGCCCCACGTGGAACCCCAGCCAAATAGTAGGGGATCTACTCAGTTGCTGAACCAAACCAACCTCTCCCCCGGGTCCTGTCTGACTTCTGCGGGGAGAAGCTCTGAGCCCGGGCAGCGCCAGGGCCGGGCTGAAGACCCTGCTGCTCAGCCCGACACAGCGGTGGTGGGATCAGCCCCCAGCCCCAGATGGCTCAGCCTGCCTGACAGCCCAACACTGCCCAAGCAGACAGCCTCCAACACGGGCGAGGGTAGGAAACTGGCGAGCCCTCCCCCACTCAGATAGTTCGGCAGCCTCTGAGCTGGCTGGCCCGGCCCGGCCCCGTGGCCCTGAACCAGGGCCCTCGTACTAACGCGAGCCTCACGCACAGCCTCGCGTGGCCTGGACGTCCAGGCGCCGCATCTGGGTCGGTCTTGCCGACAGCTGTCAGTGGCACAGTCTGTTTGATGCCGCGCGGATGGCAGTCATTCGGTCATTCCGGGGATGCTTCCAGGGCGGTGTTCTTGGGCACAGGAAAAAAAAAAGAGTTCCCTTGGGGGGCCAGAGTGCTGGGCCACACTGCCAGCAGGCTGGCTCATCCTCACTTAAGCACCGCCAGAAGCCTGCCAGGGTGTCTGTGTTGAAACTTAGTGGTTGAACGGCCCTTGACATTTGACTCAGGACCATCCAGGTGACCTACGAAGCGAGACTCACTCTTGACGGCTGACCTTAGCGGATGTGATGGCAAGCTCGCGGCTGCTCTAAATAATAAAAATTCTTCCTGACGTTATTTCAGCAGAGAGGGAAACGGCCCCTTTGGTGAAACCCTGTGGACTCTGCCTTCACCTCGCTGCAGAGGGCTGCTGAGGCAAAGGCTGGTATTTGCCTGCAGTCTTTCCCTGGGAAGTAATTAGTTTCCATTTAGAGGGATGACAAATTGATCGGGCAGGAGTCGCACTGAGCTCTGAATCGAAGCTAAACTGCGATGGCCGGGGCTCGGGAAAGTCAGGTTTGTAGGTCTGTCGATGCATTTTACAGTTTCAAAATTCAATCACCCAACAGCAGGAGAGGAAAGACACTGCTCTGAAAAGAGAACCAAAGCCCGCATTTCCTTCCGCAAGTTCATTATCGCCTCGCTAAAGCATGACGGTGGTGTGAAATGGGTTAGACGCACGGATGCCTCTGTTAACGGCCAAAGAAAAAAAAAGCCGCACATCATTAGGAATGGAATAAACGATACTGAGGCACAGAGCAGAAATGATTTGATTAGTAATTTCCAGTTTTGAAAAGACCTGGAAAAGTACCAAATGACTATACAGAAGGTGTGATGGAGTTCTTAATTGCTATAACTGCTCTGGGAGACTTGATGATTTGTGACATGGAATACAGCACAGTACGCGAACGCTAATAACCGTTAATTAAATGCAGCAATGATATACTCTCAAAATGCACATACAAGTTACCATAATTTCTAGATTAAAAGCCACACTGTCAGAAGCCAAAGGCAAAGAAAGGTGGAGGAAGCGAGAGACATCTCTCTCGCCTTCATGAACAGGCCCTGTGGTCTACCCAGAACAGAGCGGCCAGAAAACACTACGGGGAAAAAACACACTTAGCTGGAAAATGTGAAAGGTCTCCTGAATGAAACCGGCCCTCTGGAGGGAGAGCTATTCATTCCGAAAGGCTGTGCCTGCACCAGACCGTCCGGCGGGGTGTGGAGAGTTCAGTGGCTGGTGCAGCTTCCGGCTGGATCCCCCCACCCCTCCCGCCGTGACATTTCCCACTTGAACTGTCGCCATGCCAGGTCAGAGAGGTCTGGAGCGGAAGAAGGGACGTGAAGAAGCTGGGGCGATCGTGGGGCTCTGTGAAGTCTGAGGTGCTCTATTTTTCACGTCCAGCCCCTAATCAATGGTGGGGGGTGGTCAGGAGGACTGATGGGGGGGTGATTCGCGTGAAAGCCTCATTTAAATGGAAGATGGAAGAAGTCAATTAATCTCCCTCCCTTTGGGTAAAGAAGGCTTGAGAGCCTGAAGGAAGGAAGATGAAGGAAGTGCTACTACTTCCAACTCAGTTATCTTGGTAATGGCACACAGAGGGTGCTGGAGCAAGTGGAGCCAGAGGTTAATTCAGGCACTCCACTTCAGGCCATGGCCTTCACTGTCTCCTTCAGCTACTACTAAACCCCCCAACATTTAGGAAACACAAGAGACCTGCCTCTTGGAGAGGTCAAGGAGCAAGAGAAAGGTCTTTTGCCCGTCATTCCACCGAAGTCCTCTGCACCCTCACTGGAATACAGAATTGAGTCAGGCAAAGACTATGCAAGGGAGGTAGGTCGTAAGGTTACGTAACACCCTTCGGGATAAATGTTCTGGGATGATGGGCAGTGGAGACTTTTAAGTGGGAGAACTGGGGAGAGTTTCAAGGAGGAGGTGGAGGGTGAAGCAAATCTTGAATAAACTACACGCTCTGGACATGAAGCAAACCAAGGGGAAGGGCCTTCTAGGGGGAGGAACAGCGCAGTAACTAGAGAGGGAATGGTCAGCAGACGGACTTGGTAGAAGTGGGGTCAGCTTGGGTGTGAAATGGCTGAGGGGAAATGTGAGTGGGAGACAGCTCTCGGGGAGCCCGGGTGACAGACACGGCAGCCTTTTGTTCTGCAAGTGTAGTGACAGTCAGGATGGTGTTTCAGGACGAGTAACTAGAAGAACCTGTGCGTCACTCTGTTTGAAACCCCCCTTCCTTCAGGCACCTGCCTTTCCTGACCAGCCCACCCAATCACCTCTCTTCTACCCCGCCAGCCTTCTGGTTTCCCAGCATTTCTCACTCTCGCCAGCGCTCCACGAATGACTTTACTTTGTTCACTGCTGGATTCCAGAACACGCAGTAATGCCTGGCACTGCGCTCAGTAACTCCTTGCTGAATAAACCAGTGGACGGATGGACAGGAGCTGAATTGGAGCTGCGGTCCTCCACGTCTGTCCCAACCAGTGGCCTCAGCAGCACCTGGGAATGGGTTAGGAAGGCTCATCCTCAGGGTCTCGACTGAATCAGAAACTCTGGGGTGGAATCAGGCTCCCTGACTTCAGACTATACTACAAAGCTACAGTAATCAAGACAGTATGGTACTGGCACAAAAACAGAAAGATAGATCAATGGAACAGGATAGAAAGCCCAGAGATAAACCCACGCACATATGGTCACCTTATCTTTGATAAAGGAGGCAGGAATGTACAGTGGAGAAAGGACAGCCTCTTCAATAAGTGGTGCTGGGAAAACTGGACAGGTACATGTAAAAGTATGAGATTAGATCACTCACTAACACCATACACAAAAATAAGCTCAAAATGGATTAAAGACCTAAATATAAGGCAAAAAACTATCAAACTCTTAGAGGAAAACATAGGCAGAACACTCTATGACATAAATCATAGCAAGATCCTTTTTGACCCACCTCCTAGAGAAATGGAAATAAAAACAAAAATAAACAAATGGGACCTAATGAAACTTCAAAGCTTTTGCACAGCAAAGGAAACCATAAACAAGACCAAAAGACAACCCTCAGAAATGGGAGAAAATATCTGCAAATGAAGCAACTGACAAAGGATTAATCTCCAAAATTTATAAGCAGCTCATGCAGCTCAATAACAAAAAAACAAACAACCCAATCCAAAAGTGGGCAGAAGATCTAAATAGACATTTCTCCAAAGAAGATATACAGATTGCCAACAAACACATGAAAGAATGCTCAACATCATTAATCATTAGAGAAATGCAAAACAAAACTACAATGAGACATCATCTCACACCAGTCAGAATGGCCATCATCAAAAAAATCTAGAAACAATAAATGCTGGAGAGGGTGTGGAGAAAGGGGAACACTCTTGCACTGCTGGTGGGAATGTGAATTGGTACAGCCACTATGGAGAACAGTATGGAGGTTCCTTAAAAAACTACAAATAGAACTACCATATGACCCAGCAATCCCACTACTGGGCATATACCCTGAGAAAACCATAATTCAAAAAGAGTCATGTACCAAAATGTTCATTGCAGCTCTATTTACAATAGCCCGGAGATGGAAACAACCTAAGTGTCCATCATCGGATGAATGGATAAAGAAGATGTGGCACATATATACAATGGAATATTACTCAGCCATAAAAAGAAATGAAATTGAGCTATTTGTAATGAGGTGGATGGACCTAGAGTCTGTCATACAGAGTGAAGTAAGTCAGAAAGAGAAAGACAAATACCGTATGCTAACACATATATATGGAATTTAAGAAAAAAAAATGTCATGAAGAACCTAGGGGTAAGACAAGAGTAAAGACACGAGTAAAGACACAGATCTACTAGAGAATGGACTTGAGGATATGGGGAGGGGGAAGGGTAAGCTGTGACAAAGTGAGAGAGAGGCATGGACATATATACACTACCAAACGTAAAATAGATAGCTAGTGGGAAGCAGCCGCATAGCACAGGGAGATCAGCTCGGTGCTTTGTGACCACCTAGATGGGTGGGATAGGGAGGGTGGGAGGAAGGGAGACGCAAGAGGGAAGAGATATGGGAACATATGTATATGTATAACTGATTCATTTTGTTATAAAGCAGAAACTAACACACCATTGTAAAGCAATTATACTCCAATAAAGATGTTAAATAAAAAAGAAAAAGAAACTCTGGGGTGGTGCCCAGGGATCTGTGTCTTAATCAACTCTGCAGGTGACTCTGATGCACACAAGTTTGAGAACCACCGAATCAGAGGACAGTAGACACAGGGATCCCAGTCAGGAAGTTACTGCGAGGTTGTTTTGACAGAAAGAAAGGGACAGGTGTGGCCAATCTTTTGAGAGGTAAAACACACAGAACTTGGCAAAGGAAGAAAAACTACGGATATTTCAACAAAGGTCACTACAGATAGTTAATGGGTAATAAATTGGAAAAAGTTATTTAAGTGTCTAAAAATAACAAATGACCCATAGGTAGGATACACAAAAAACTCCTGCAAATCAACAAGAAGTTGGAAACTTAGAAAAATGGTCAACTCGCTGTAATACTTTATACCCTCAAAAAGCAACAGTAGAAAGAAAGGTGAGTAACAGCAAGTATTGGCAAGGACACGTGGAGATGAGAACTCTCACACACTGCAGGTGCGTTCACAGCAATTCTGAAAAGCAATCTGCAGTAGTTACTGAAATTACTGTGTACATGTGTCATGACCCAGCAATAACTCCTGAGCTGTGTCTCTGAGAGTTTATTGCAAGTTTCTGTAAATAGACACATCTTGAGGATGACTTTGGTGGTAGTGTCTGTCGGGGGAGGGGGAGGGAGTTGAAGGAAACTAGATACCCTTTACTACGAGGATGTGTACTGTGGCATATCTGACAATGCTGAGAAGACACAAACTGTGTGTGTCCACCCAGCAGCATGGGCAGATCTAAAGAATGTGGTGTGGAATGATAAGAAACAGACTAAGATTTACAGCACATAACACTTAGGTGAGCTAAACACACCCACAGAGGAACAATACCTATTTGACAAGGTTCATATCCAGCATATCAGGCTGGGTGTCTGGGGTGGAGGAGAGCAGACTGAGATAAAGGGGGGAAATTAAGAGAGACTGCACACAGGTCCGGGATGACGGCATGCTCTGAACTGACAAGTAAGATTAATTCAATTACCTGGCCCTGAAGCATATATATATATATATATATATATTTTTTTTTTTTTTTGTGGTACGCGGGCCTTTCCCGTTGTGGAGCGCAAGCTCTGGACACACAGGCTCAGCGGCCATGGCTCACGGGCCCAGCCGCTCTGCGGCATGTGGGATCTTCCCGGACCGGGGCACGAACCCGTGTCCCCTGCATCGGCAGGCGGACTCTCAACCACTGCGCCACCAGGGAAGCCCTATATATTTTTATAAAATAATAAAAACAGATTTACGGGAGAGATGCATTTCAAGCGGGGGTCTGTTAAGTCGGTTCCCAAGGTGGTGGGGTTCGTGTTGCTTCTGGAAGGATGGGGCTAGGACTTCAATTTACGCAGGTGACAGTATTCTGAGCAGGGATGTGGCTTGAAGGGAGATGGGGAAGAACTGGGTACGACTGGAAACACCACGGTCTGGCGTGGTTGGAGCCAGGAGCACTGGGATGTAGGACAGGAATTACAGGAGTTAAAGGGAGAGGAAGCACACCAGTCACGGGTGAGTCGGGATGGGCGGAAAGATGGGGCCACACTGGCTGCAGCATGCGGCGGGGAGGAGGAGGCCAGCGGGAAGCTCCAGGGGCTGCAAGTGACGACAACTCGGGCTGCAGCAGCGGGACCTGCCTGGTGGCCTCCACAAAATCCCGAGGTAGCAGTGCTGCGGCCCACATCAGAGCTTAATGATGACTTTCTCCACAAACAAGCTGTCTTTGTGGCAGTGGAAAAGGGTTCTCCTGTTCCAGGCCCACACTCCCATCCAAGGGGACCAAGCCTTCTTTCAGTCCCCACCCACCACCACTGCTCCTGTCAATGAAAGCCTCTCTGTCTCAGTTAGCCTGTTTGTCGCGCGCGTGCACGCGCACGCACACACGCACACACACGCGTGCACACACACAGAGTTCTGTACTAATCAGAGAAGTAAATAGTGTTTCACTCCAGTGCGTCATGGGATTTCTGCATCCACTTCCACTTTCTATTAGGTAAGCACGCCGGTCCCCCGACCTTATGCAGGGGTGGTGCACGCGTGCGTGCGTGCATGCGCGTGTGTGTGACAGTTTATTTTCCAGAGGTTGGTTCAGCTTATTCTAAACGATTCGAGTGTTGGGGCCCTACCTTTTTCCCTTGAGAGAATTATGACTGCTAGGAAAAATTTCCTGTTTCATCCTAACCTGTCTTCCGACCCTCGGGGCCACCCTCAACGATTTATTTTTCTTAGGGGTACCAGGAAAAACGTTTTAAAGTGTATTTTCCAAAGAGATGAATGTCACGAGACATACATCCATGAACTATTTACATCATAGCTTCCCCAGGAACGAGAACACAATGCTCCCCAAGCCACCAAAATGCATCCCGTGGGATTAAATCTGCTCTGAGAGTATAAACATCTTTTTTTTTTTCCTTTTTTTTTTTCTGCCCGACCACCCCAATCCCTTTAAAAAGGTTCAGCCGTCATTACAAAAGAGGACATACTGTAATGTTTTCAAGTTTTGCTCTGAAACACAAGAAAACCAGCCAGAAGAGCGCAAGGGAAACTCTGCAGCGTCTGCCAAACGTAACGGCACAAACACACCGAGCTTCGTCCGGCAGTTCCCCTCAGAAATGCGATGGCAGGGTTTCTTCCCTTTCTGGTTCCAGTGGGGAAACAGAGGCAGGTACGCGTAAGGCCATCGTCAAGGCCGCTAAGACGGACCCAATAGCTAGCATGCAAAGCTCACCTGGGGATGACTGACTCCATATTCCTGCCTGAGCTGGTCTTAGAGGGAGAGGGAAAAGGGTTTAAATTCTCCTGGGGTCAGCTCATTTGCTCCAAACTCAAAAGCAATTACGTAGTCCCTTCTTGATGCGGAGGAGATTACATTTCATTTGGCTTTATCTGAAAACCAGATTTTTTATTTTCTTTCCTCCAGTAAGAGGGCTATAAAAGCAACAAGAATTTTGGTGTGGCTGGTGGCAGCGGCAGCAGGGAGTGGTAGTTGGGGGAGATGCATGAAGAATTATACTTTGACATATATTATGCGCTTAATCTTTGGTGGCAACTTTTTTACATTTGTAAGAGTTATGGATTTTAAAAGTCAGGGCTAAGATGGCTTAATGAGCACTCACCCCCCTGGAAGGAGAAGTGGGGCTGATGTGTGTTAGTCAGCTGTTAGCTTTATTGCCTCTCTTCTGTACTAAAAGTGACAAGTTGAACGCATTATAGAGAGCTCAGATGTGTTATGCAGATGAAGCCCGCAGCAATATCTGCTTATTTATGATGTCTATATAATACAATGGACTGAGATTTAAGCCATTGTGATGCAGTTTGTTTTCCAGGGTGCTAAAGTACAGCACATTTTACAGAGAATTGCATCTCTGTTCCATATTAATCAAATCCATCTTACATGCAGCTCTTACACTGTAAACTAAAGGGAAAAAAAGATTAAAGCGCTTGGCTTTTCCTCAGCTGTCAAGGACCGGCAATAAAATAATAATAAGGGCTCCTAAATAATGTGTATGTGACAGGCCTGTGCTCGCTCGCACAGTCCTTTATGGAGGTTAACTACAAAATAAGTTCCAGTGAGTGGTCGGGAACAGGCCTGTGTGTAATACTGCAATGCCAACGACGGCATAATTCTTGAAAAGTTCATTTGCAGAAAATTCTCGGACTTGATGAGGCAAAGTTTGGCCTCCTGAATCATTCTGCCACGGTGTGCAGCTCGGGTGGAGCTGTTCTGGAGTTTACAGTCCTCGCTCTTTTGAACTTGCTTCAGCTGCGAATGGCAAGCTCCAGTCCCTGGTCCCCGAGCAGGGCTTGGCTGTCGGGGGAGTCACGGCGAATGTGGTTTTGTGCCGGGGCGCACGCGCGGGCTGCAGGGTTCTGTGGTGGACGCAGGGTTGGCGGAGTTGTTTTATCACGTGAAGGTGATCAAGGCTCATGGTCTCTCTGGGCCCTGGGAGGAAGATGCAGAATCCTGGCACGGCAAGCCTGGCTCCTTGGAAGTTCTTCAGGCGGCTCCCCCAACCGCCCAAACCCTTCATCTGGGAAAGCACCACCTGGCGACTCCTGAGACTTCGGTGCCTTTAACGCTGGGCTCCACAGACCCGAGAAGAGAGAACGCAGGTGACAAGTGTGGTAGCTGCTGTGCATTCCGCCCCTTACGAATGGAAAACGCCTGCCTGCCAACCTGGGCCAACTCACTTCTCAGCTCAGGGTAATTTCTAGAGAAAGGAGGGGAGGGAAGTTGCACTTGGAAGCACTCACTTAGTCGGACAGGGAGTTAACAAAGAGCCCGAATCGGCTCCTTTGTCCTAATCAGCAGATACAACACAATGGTTTCAGAATCTGCCTTTCTACCCAAAAGCACAAAGTAAAAACTTACATTATTATGCTTCTACCCACCATCTATGTAAGTCAACCCCCAAAATCCCTACTTAGGGAAACTGCTTAGCCTCCCTGGGGTCTGCTTTTCTCCCTCTAATGTCGGGAGAACAATGCCTACCTCTCCCCACCTCCGAAGGACTCACAGGGAGGGCTCTGGAATTACAGGTAACACTGTATTTCCTCCAGTTACCTGTACGCTTCGACCTTTCTAAAACGAACACCTGTTATCTGAATTACTAAAATTGCAGTGAATGCTGCTTTTAAAATATGTAAGTCAACGCACACATCTGATAAGCATTTATTGAGTGCCCATGGCTTACCAAAGCTCCATGTCACTTGTTTACATCTTATATGTCTCTGAATTTACAGCGACTATTCTAAGCTCAGTATTTTTGAAAGCTCGGAAGGCGACGGTAGGGCCAGAGCTGGGAACAAAGCTTAATTAATTGCTCAGAACGCAGCCTCCCAATGCAACTTCAAAGCCACTGTGGAATCAAGCTGAACCGGGTTCAGCCCTGCTTTGCCAAGTTATTTAAACTCTCAGCTTTCTCTGATGTAAAACCGGGATGATAAGAGTAATAGATGGTACAGTGATTCACTTACTACTGTCTGGAAATTGGTAGGTGCTCAGGGACGCTGTAGGTGAACAAAGTACTACTGCAGGATTCAATTTCATTTTGTCCCCACAAAAACCACGAAGAGGGTGTATGATTAGTCCCACTTTACAGACGAGGAAACTGGCCCACAAGAGGCCAGTGCTTTCTCTAGTTGCCCCACGGGAGGTAAATGGAAGAGGCGGACTGGAACCCAGGTCTCCTGACGCCTCCAGCCTCCCCCTCACACAGCTGCCGGGATGCACCGGGCCACCAGCGGACGTGCGGCGTCTCCGCGACCCTTACAGGAAGTACCGCTTAGAGCCTCGGTTCTCAAGGCACAGCAGCATCGCCTGCAGGGCAGGTGAAACCCAGATCCCTGGGTCTCCTCCTCCAGAGTCTGAGGACCCGCAGGGGCATAACCGACCTAAGTGTGCTTGGCCAAGTCACTCCTTCCTCCTGAGAGCTGCCAGTGCCCTGGCGCCATCCCCACAGGGAGCAGCCAGCCTGACTCCGCTCCAGGGGCAGGCACATGAGTGGAGCCAGTTGGCCTTACCTCTCGGCTTCCTGGATGGCATTTCCAGCCTAATTGGCTCGGGAGCGCCTGCGTGCTCTGCCCTTTGACTCCTATCCGCCCAAAAGCCTCTCCTAGGGTCCCTCTGGGGCCTGCCGTCCCCTGAGAGCATGGACAGGCCCTTCCGTCCTCAGTCATTTCAGGCAGGGAAATTAAAACCTGCCAACCCTGAAAGAACGTCAATCACCCTTTGCAGAGGATTCAGAAACATTCTCCAGAGAGCACCTAAAAGGGGAATAATGCTCCTCTCAGCTCTCTCCCCCGACCCCTACCACCTCTTCCCTTCCGCCTCCCCCAAGTGCAGGGGGATGTGTCTGCACAGAGGACTCACCTCGACCCCCCTCCGGCATCCAAGCCCAGCTCAGGACGCTCCGGGGAGGAGAAAGACCCAGCTAAGAGCTTCTAAGACCAGCTTCACCTCCCTCCCTGTGTATGCCGTGCCGAATGTGCCCTGGGAGAGCTCAGGGAGAGCCCAGGCCTCCAGGTCCTGAGAAGAAATGCCCCTGAACGCTGCAGACACTGGCTGGGGTAGCGGATGGGCTCCCCCCGTGGCCCTCGGGAAGTGCAGGAGCTGACCCGTCTTCTCTGAGAGCAGCACAGCGTCTTAAGAAGCTCAATCCCCGTGAAGCCCTCTGTCTCTGTAACGTTCAGAAGGCCTCACTAGCAGACAAGAAGTAAGTCATGGGTTGGCTGCACACAGCAGAGAGGCGCGTCGGACTGTCATGTCCCTGGAAAGGGCCGTGTCCTTGAGGTACAGACGTGACGGGGGCTCGCACAGCCGCCCCGTCCAGCAGTGCCCTGCGAGCACGCCGCAGCAGCCAACCTCTCACGTGGCGGGAAAGCCGCCAAAGCGCTAGCCACGTTTTCGGAAAGTGGAATTCAGAAGGTGCCCGACACTCTCCCTGCTGGAATTGCGTTCTCAGAGCCGGGGGAGACTGCAGAGGCCACACACTCCTGAGTCCCTCTTTACAGGTGTGGAGGGAGGGGTGTGAAGTTCAGGGACGCACCTGAGGGTACGGTGACTCGGCAGCAGAGTGGAGCCACAGAGACCTGGAGCCACAGCGCTGAGCTGCCCGGAGAGCTGGAAGGTCTAGGGAGCAGACAGCGTTTCCGTAACGCGCAGGTCACAACCTGCCTCCACACACGCCTATCTCGCTATGCTCTTCACCACTTTGGGAGGAAGCTGCACGTACTCCCATTTCACAGATGAGGAAGACAGAGGCTCAGGAGAGCCCAGTGGTTGGCTAAGGTCACCAAGCTGAATGAGATGGGGTGACAGACGACGTGGGCCCAAACCCACATGGTCACCCGTCTTGACACTGGGGCAGGAAGGACCATATGTGTGGACAGAATGACACACTGGATGACAAAGGTGATGAGGCCAGGCCATCAGTTAGCTCTGAAATGCTCACACTCCACTGATCACAGGGTTACCTTCAACCCTCAGCACACGGCAAGTGAGGAACGGGGGCGGATCTGTAGAAAGTGGGATTCATGGGACACTCCACGCTAGACCAAATATTCACTTGGTGGCCAAGCAGGCAGTGACCTCAGGACCTTGGCGCCAGCTGTGCCCTCTGCCCAGGCTCTGCAGGGCCCACTCCCTTACCTCCTCAGGGTCCTGTCTCACAGGTCCTCTCCTCAGAGCGTCTACCCTGACCCCCCAGTAAAAACAGCACCCTCCGCACTCCAGGGCCCCCGAGTTCCCCTCCCCAACTCCGAACATGCTATGTTTCACATGCCGACGGGTCTCACTGTCTCTCTCCCACCACAAGAAGGTAGCCTCCAGGAAGGTGGGGACCCTTTGCTTATTTGGGGCACTGCTGATATGTCTAGTGCCCAGAATAATCCTGACACACAGCAGACACTTCATAAATGTTTTCCCCAAATATTTTCCCTTGAAAAAAATTTCACACCTACAGAAAAATAGTAAGACTATAGTGAACATTTATCACCCTTCACCTAGATTCAGTACTTACTAACACTTTGCCACATTTGCTCTACCTCTCTGTACATGCCTGTGTGTGTATTTGTGTGTGTGTATATATATATATACACACACACACTAACTAAATACACACACACACATATATTTCTTTTTGGTAGACCATTTAAATTAAGGACAAAATGTATTTCTGGGAATAAGGAACTTACCACACCAGGAACTTCAACTGATGCATTATCTAATAGACGGGCCACATTGAAATTTCCCCAGATGTCCCCAAAATATCCTTTAAAATAAGCTTTTAAAAATTGTAGACCGAGGGCCCAATCAAGGATCGAGCGTGGCATCTGTTCCCACGCCTCTCGAGTCTCCCTTAACCTCGAGCAGCTCAGTCGGTATCTGCTCAATGAATGAGCGCGTGACTGAGCCACGCTGACAGTCGTCCAGAGACCTGCCAACAGCCAGTGGGGGAGCTGGTGGGACCCTCACCCTGAGTTTGCGCTACACCTCTCTCTTCTGCATCAGGTCCCCCCAACACCTTCACACGGGGCGCGTTTCACTGTCCGCCCCCCAACCCAGGTTCCTGGACTGTCGTTTTCTTGCCACCCACCATGGGGGAGGGATGTCGCTCCTGAAGCCCTCAGGCCACGTGAGTTTCCATTATCCTCCAGCACTGATTTCTCTCTCTCAAGGCGTAGGGCTTTCTCTACTGCTCTTGGCTCACATTTTATTTTTTATTATTATTATTTTTTAAATAAATATATTTACGGGTGCGTTGGGTCTTCGTTGCTGCGTGTGGGCTTTCTCTAGTTGCGGCGAGCAGGGGCTACTCTTCGTTGTGGTGCACGGGCTTCTCATTGCGGTGGCTTCTCTTGCTGTGGAGCACAGGCTCTAGGCACACAGGCTTCAGTAGTGGTGGCATGTGGGCTCAGCAGTTGTGGCTCGTGGGCTCTAGAGCACAGGCTCAGTAGTTGTGGCGCACGGGCTTAGTTGCTCTGCGGCATGTGGGATCTTCCCGGACCAGGGCTCGAACCCGTGTTCCCTGCGTTGGCAGGCGGATTCTTAACCACTGTTGGCTCACATTTTAAAATATAAACACAGAGGGCTGAATGTGTGGACTGGCTCGTGGAAACTGTCTGCAGGGGCAGGGGGACACTGCTGCTTGAAGGAGGTGTGTTTTGGGTCACCAGCAGGGCCATGTGTCCTTGGTAGCCCACAGAAGCCTGCTTGCTCCATAAAAGCCGATTGTGGCTATTACGATGCTATTACTAGTGTGAGCTGTGGGATGCTCAAAACACAGGAAAACTGTGCTCCGGGAGAGGGCAGGAGGAAGAACCCAAGAGAGACATAAAAAGGCA
The DNA here is from genome assembly GCF_949987515.2 of Delphinus delphis. Lineage (NCBI taxonomy): Eukaryota > Metazoa > Chordata > Mammalia > Artiodactyla > Delphinidae > Delphinus > Delphinus delphis. The sequence continues at coordinate 75,260,776 of NC_082697.1, forward strand.
ATAGGATTTAGAGAGCACTCTTAGGAGAGAAGAGGGGTGATGGATGGAGTGGGAGGGACGAAGGGAGGGGGAGACATGCCAGGAGGGAGGAGAACACGCTAGACATGGGGACAGGGCAGGAGAGAATCAGAACCTCAGATTAATGGGAGCCAATGGACCTGACTTCAATCAATGGGAAGCAGACGTGCTGGACAACAGTCCCAGTGCAAGACTGGGGGCAAGGGCAGGAAGGGTCCGAGGAGGTCAGAGGGCAGACTCAGGACACACGGACACCCACCTCCACTGGGTCCCAGGGTGAATGGGCACAGGCGAAGGGGCTTAATTAGAAACCAGCAGGGCTTCCCTTGTCTCTCTTTTGTGAAACCTTGGCCCATCCTTACAGACCCAGAGGAAACCAAATCCCACGGCTGCCCCTCACTGGGGTCTCCTTCCGGCCCCTGTTCCTCTGCTGGTGCCCGCCACCATGCTGCCAGTAGATCTCTTGACGGTGCCCAAGTATGACTAGACAGTTTGAATCAAATTTACCTAGACCCCTCCCACCCCTGCCCCCCTTTCCAGTATCACTGGGGCCTGGAATTGGTGACAAGCCCACTGTGGATACCGACCATCTAATTTCCTAGTCTCCTAGGGGCTCTAAAGCCAGCCCCCTCTGACCTGCCAGCGGGAGAGCTGACCTCTCATTTGTCCTGCTTATCACTGGTAATAACCATTAGGGACAATGGCAGGCGTTCACACCTGCTGCCCACAAGGACGGCAGATCGGGTCTCCACAGGAGGCCAGGGATGCAAATCACCTTGTCCTTTTCATCTCAGCCTCACTCCCAGGCACTCTCGCGCACAGACGCCACCAGAGCAGGGGATGGGGGAGAGCTGAGCCAAAGAGACAGAGCGCGCCCTGCCCCCAAGCAAGTCAGCCAACCCGGGTCCAGGGGTTGACCAGATGTTGTCAGGCAGCAGTGCTGATTAACAGACATCGTGCTGCTGACCTCCTTGCCGTAGAGGCCGAGGCTTGGGACACGGGAAGAAGCAGGGGCTGGATTTTCTGCACGAGCGTTTGTTCGTGGGGAGTGATGTTCTGCGGCTCGAGCATTTTCACGGCCGCCCTCGTTGCCGCTGGGACGGTGCCCAGCGTACATCGGGGACAGAACCCATGGCACTGGGGACACGGTGGGTGCCGTGTTCTGCAGCCCACATCCCAGGTTCGTGCCATCCCCCGTGGCCACCCCTCTCCCAGGATCGAGGGACCGCTGAGGGCCTCGAGTGCCCTGATCCGAGGGGCCCGTCGGCCTCCGCCCGCAGAGGCTGGGCCTCCCCGGGGGCCGCAGGAGGCGGAGGGCGGTCCTGAGGCCAGGCCGCCAGCAGCCAGCCGGCCCAGCCCTGCTGTAAAGTATTAACTCATACTGAACACAGTTTGCCTCCGAGGACCCTCCTGGCCCCTTCGTCATCCTGTGCTGACATTTTAATCGTGCTTTTGTGGGAACTGGCTGGCAGTCTGTCATCAGGAGCGGCGCGGCGAGGGGCCAGAGCGGGCTGCTGGCCGAGGCGGCTGCTGAGGGAAGCGGCCCCCATTCTGACAGCCTGAGCAATAATCTGAACTTACTGCGCCGAGCCTGTGGGACACCAGCCGGGCCGCTTTATCTTCTTCATTAAAGTGCGCTCAAAAAAAAAATCCATTTTCCTTTAAAGTCTCAGGAACAGATGGAGTAAAATTAATTGCGCCATTAAGTCCCGATAGACAATAGCAGAGTGGTTTTCTTTCAACTGTGCATGTGTGTTACAAAGTGCTCTTCGTAAAAGGCAATTACGGCAACATTTGCCATAAAATAAAGGTTGCTTTAATGGGCAATAAACACAGGCTTCAAATTTTGTATGAAATGGGTCTCCAAAGGGCGCTGTTAGAGGCGGCTCAAAGGCACGGCTGACTTTAGGATTTCTGCTCGGGCTCCAGCTCAGCCCATTCCGAGAACAATGCTTCCCCACCCTTGGATGTATTCTGATAGAATGATGTATGTGACGTGCGCTCGCTGCATGGGCCTCTCCAGCCAGATTTTTCTGGTCAGCAAACGGCAGGCAGGAGAGAGCTGGAGAGAGAGAGGAGAGAGGGAGAGAGAGAGAAAAGGAGAGGGAGAGAGAGAGAGAGAGAGAGAGAGAGAGAGGGAGAGAAAGGTGTTCACCAGGGTGTCCTCAGGGCGGCACCCACTGGCTGAGGAAGGAGTCACTTAAAGCTACAGGCCCAGTTCATGGGGCTGGAGATCGTAATTTATTCATCTTCTGTCTCATAGGTCTGGTGAGGGTTTCTCATTGATTCCTGGAAGTAGGACTCAGGTGAGAAATCTGTATTTATGCATATGCTGGGTCCTTTAGGACCAAGAGTTGGCAAAGATGGGAAGAGGCTGTGCTTTACAACCGACATGAAGATGACGCTGCAGGGCCGTCAGCAGACGGATGACCTGGAGCCCAACTCGCCCCTCCGAGGACAGTGGCAAAGAGAACTGTCTAAGGGAACCCGGAACGTGCGACGCAATACGGATCTCCAACAGCACAAGTGGAGGAAGCCGGCTTTTCTGAGCCCCCTGCCCCTTGCCTTTGAAAGAGCCCCATATCCATCTTCCCCTTTCACAGATCCAGGATGCTCAAACATGGTTGGATGGGGGCAGGAATGCCAAGATGACCAGAACCTCATTTCAGTCCACTCTATCTCTACATTTCAGTAATTACAAAGTTAGCATGACATATAAATGATCCATTAATTGAAAGATGGACTACACCAACTCCAATATTTATGGGATAAATCCATATTTCATTAAACAAATCCAATAAGCAAATATATCAAGGAGAACATGAGAGCATTTTTATTTAAGTATGAGATCAAGAGCTAAAAGGACCATTTCCTGTCCAAAAGATAGACTTGGAGCTTAAGAAACAAACAAACAAATAAACAAAAGAACCCTTAGAAGATCTGGAATTCGGTGGGGCTGATGAGACGGAGAAGCTGATGGTGATGATAATTAGCTTCAAGGGAATCTGGGGTCAGCTCCTAGGTCAGGGGCTCACGGGAGCCCTCGGGGCCCCACCGGCCACCAGCCGCCATGATGTGAGAGGGGCCGGGTTTTGCTCAGACTGCTGAGGGGTTGGCGAGAGGCCACATGGGCGCTTTGGTTGCTCCAAGAAGAGCAGGGCAGGCTTTTAAGCTGTGTTTTAAAAGAGGGGTTGTTTTGCACTGAGTCATCCACCCTGCAGCCCGACCCCTTCTTCTTCTCTATCTGATGTCTGCAGAGGGTGATGTCTATGGAAGCCCAGCAAACCTGACTCCCTCAGGACAGATGTGAACTGCCACCGGCACCTCGGCTCTCAGAGAACCGCATCCTCTCTGGCCCTCCTGCCGGCTCTTCCATGTATCCCAATGGAATCAACCCCTGCCCGCCCCCCACACCTGTGCCCCCAGGTCTGGCTCAAAAGTCTTTGTGCCCAGCTGCCTCCTCTGTCCATCCCTGCTAGCCATCCTGGAGGCCCACTGCCTTGCGTCCACCTTCTCTGGTACCTCTTAGTTCAGACCCCATCAGCTCAGTGGACGTCGCAGCTTCCTAACCAGCCTCCCGCTCCAGCTTCACCCCTGCTAACTGCTTCTCAAGGTGACGGACCAAGTGGGTAAAATGAGAGTTTTCATATACTTGTTTTTGCCTGGGAATGTTCTGGTTAATGAATTATTTTGGGGTGCATGGATAGCTATGAACAGTACATTCTTTCACTCTCGAAGTGTCCCAGTTTGGAGGATATATTATAATCCTAGTTAAAAGCCACAGCAGCCCCTCCTTCAGTAACTCCTGTAAGTTTCAGGAAAACTCCAAGGTCCTGAAGCGTCGGGTCCAGGTTTTGCAGGGCTCCAAGCTTACATAATTTGGAGTGCCCTATTTAATACAAAATGTAAAATTATTATAAAAATTTACCTTAAATATATTTGTGCAAATGTTAAAAAAGGAACAAAAATCAACAAAGCCAAGATGTGGCCATATGACGACACTGCTAGAGGCCGGGCAGGAGCTCAGGAGGGGCCTGGGCAGTGAGAGGTCTTACCGCTTAAGCTTCAATAGCCCCTTGGTAAATCCGCCCCAGACCGGAATAGAAGCAGGGTGTCTGTGATCTGGCCTCGGCCTAACTCTCAGGCTCCCTCTCCACACTGCCCCACCCAACCCCCAATGCGTGGCTTCCCTACACCCCGCCCTGTGCTCCAACATAATAACTGCGTACCGTTAGATCAGCGAGCTACCTTCTCTCACCTCTCCACCCTGTGTCTGCGCTCTTCCCTCAGCCAGGCAGAGGGCGGGGGAGAGAGTGCCCGGGCCAACATCTATGCAACTTAGAGCTCAGCTCTAACATCACCTCCTTCAGGAAGCCCCTTCTGATGACTTCAGGCCGGAGTCAGTACCCTTCCTCAGAAGCTCGTAGAACAGCCTGACCACTTTTCTCCCAGCCTTGACTGCACCGCTCAGAAATTAGCTGTCTTTTCCTCCACTGAGTACACAGCAGATGCTAAATACATGTCTAATGAATGGATAAGCAAGTCTGAGATCAAAGCATCCTTTTTTCCAGTGCCATATGGGATCCCTGCTAAGGCTAGACACTTAGGCTGGACACTGCGCTTGGAACGGGATGGGGAAGGGATAGGAACGGGAGCTCATCCTACACCATAAAATGCCAACTCTGCTCTCTCTGGACCAGGGCAGTTACCAAATTGAGCATATTATGATTGACTGTTGGCAGGAATGGGATAATGAATGAGCTGGTACTCATCCACACCCAAAGACTAGGTCAGTAGTTCTCAACTAGGTTTGTACCTTAAAAATATCAGAAGTATTTTAAAAATGTATTTCGTTGCCTGGTACCTAGCCCCAGAGATTACTTTTTCATGTGGTGGAACCCAGTCATCAATATTTTTAAGACGCTCTCCAGATGATTTTAGAGTTGAAAAAAAAATGACCTACCCGATCCGATACTAATCTAACACTACCATTTAAAATCCTTTTACTCACATTTGGATCTTGTCAGTTACCAGCCTATCTGTAGCCAATACTGTACATGGTCCGTCTCTGCCATTTTCTCATCATGAATGAGCACCCGTTGTTGAGTGTCTGTGCAGAGGGCCACGATGACTCAGCACCGCCCCCCCCCCCCAGCATCTCACATGTTCAGTCAACAAGTGCTTTGTGAGGGTTTGATAGAAAGCTCTCACTGGCAATACACAAAAGTAAGACTCAGTCCTTATCCTCAAGGAGCTTGCAATGTCTTAGATCAATTCACAATAAAACTTGATAGTAAAAGAACATTCAAAAGTCTGTAGCTAATCAAGTGTCACATGAGTGCCAGTGATAAGTGCTTTGTGTAATGATGTCCCTCCACGGCAGACCTGCGATGATCAAGTATTCTGTGAATCCCAAGACGTTGGATTTGTGGAGGAAAGAGCAACTCTAACAACTGTAAGTCAGGAAATAACTCTAAAGTCAAATCGGATACTCATTCATTCATTCCTTTTATTTACTGAAATAAATATGTTTCGAACACTTATTACATGTGACACACGACAGTGAGTTCCAGATATACAGGGATGCAGGAGATGGGGATGACCCCCAGCCTGATGGAACATAGTATATATAAAAGAGGCTCTTATTCATTAAGCATTGATGTCCTCAACTGTCACTGTGGTTAGTGCTGTAAAGGGAAAGACCAGGGTCCTAGGATGTGAAAGGTACTTATAGGTCAAGGACCACAGAGATCTATGTCCCAAGAACATGGGAGGTCATGTGCTCAATTTCAATGGTAAACCATGTTGTCGGCTTCCTTGTGGAGGGTCAGGAACAGCCTTGGAAGGAAGCTGGTGAGCAGAGGAGAGCTCAGGCTTATCCTCCCTGCTGGACAAAATTCTCTCTCACTGGCAGAGAAATAACCTGCGGGGACTTACACAGTGCCATGAGCAGATGGGGTTTAATGAATGTGGTGATGATAATGATGATAATTATTCAAATTCTTTCCCATCTCTACACCCCAGGGAGGCCAGTGCTGCCTTTTGTCATCTGACTAAATTTGAGAGGTGACCCTCCTTCCTCAGTTTATTCTGTGATGTCTTCCCACGCCCGGCGCAGTGTGTCTCTGCTTTACGTCACGCACATCAGCATATGCTCAGCAGTGTGCTCCATACTCAGGAGGGGAAGAGAGAAAAATGAGATTGTCAGGAGGTCCCTCGGCCCTCCTGAGATCGAGGCCAGGGCTAGGGGGTGGGGCTTGCACAGGGAATACCTTAAAACTGGAAATATCAAGTGTGAGGCTCAGATAATGAAGAGTTTGCATGCATTTGTTTATATTCCACCTCTTCCAGAAAAGAATTTAAGGAGAGTTAAAATAAACAGATGCACACAATAAAGGTATTAAAATTGAAACAGAAAGTCAAAATCTGATTAAGGAACAGAAAGCAAAGCACTGAACCATGGTGCCGAACACTGAATTTAACTCTGGCCTTTCCAGAAGACGGGGCAGAAGGGAAAGATGGGGTCAGGTAATCTGCACTCCCCCATCGGAGAGAGCCCCGCGGTTCTCCCAGAGAGACAATAACGTCCTATCACACAACACCTTGCACGAGTGGTCCCATCTTCAACAGCAGAGGCATGATATCATCACATTGGCTTTTCAAATGATCAATAAACCCAAGGTATAAACATTAAAGTAGGACCTATCAAAGATAATTCAACTTAGGGAGATAAGCTACTTCCCTTCAAGTCTGTGCTTTCCTAGTGATCTAACTTGATAAAAGGGGAGAGTGCAGATTACCCAGGGTAGGGAGCGTGTCCCTTGCTGACCATCAGTGAGCGGCACTTTTCTCTCCTGATTTCAGGGAAAAGCTGGAGGACAGCAGTAGCAGAAAACGTGGTGAGGTGCTGGGCAGCCCGGACGGTGCTCAAACGCTGACCCTCATGGTCTGGATGCCCAGGATGGCTGACATTCTGATCAGAGGCAATGCTGACAGGCCCGACCCGCCCTCCTGCTGGGTTGAAGGCTGTCCTTCTCCACGTGGATGTGAGTCACTGGAGGGCCTTCAGAAAAGCCTAGATGTGCCTCAATGAGTGGCTCTGGGTCCTCTGACCCCTGAACAGGTGACATGTGGAAACTTTAGAACACTGATGGCCAATAGAGTTCTCTGGGATAATGAAAATGGTCCCTATCTGTGTTGTCTGATACAGCAGCCACTAGTCACACGTGGCTATTAGGCTCTTGAAATGTACATCACTCAGCAACTGATGTTTAGATTTTATTTAATGTTAATCAATTTTAATTAAAGAGCCACGCATGACTAGTGGCCACATACTGGACAGAGCAACCCTGAAGACCCATGTCTCAGAACTGAGCAGAGACCTCCCTGGCTTGCAAAGTCTCCTCACAGGCGTTGCTCACAACGTACCCTGGCCGTCGATGAACCCCAGTGATGCTCTTGAGGGCCTTATAGGATAAATCAGAATCCAAAGACTCCTCCCAGGCACTTGAATAAACTGGTCTGCTAAATGAAACCATTTAGTATTGACAAAACACATCTTGGAGAAGGTTTGCCAAACACAACAGTTGAGGTTTTGACAAACCTGGGGTTGGGCCATCCTGGGGTTGGGTAACTATGGGGCCCAAACGCGTCCCTAAGCCGCTCCTAATTCCCACATAATCCACGGTCATAAAGCCCCGTCAAGCACACGAGCTCTCTTCCTAACTGCTGTGGCAGGAGGGCACGCAGAGAGTTCACCCGAAGGCGGTAATGAACTCCCACCTTAATGGTCTAGAATAAAACACATCTCTGTTCTCAACACTCGCGATTGAGATCTGACACGTCTGGATGTCGTTTTGGCCTCACCCTCACTCCTGCAGTGGTAATAACATTCAGCCTTCATAAGAGTATCAGTGGCCAATGATTCTGGGGAAGTTTGGCCGTTAGCTGACTTCAGTCCACGAGGAAAAAGGCCAATGAAAGATGCGTGAAAGCTGCCGACAGTTCTGGATCCATTTTTCCATATGTTGGAAGAGTACAACCGTTACATAAAATGTTTAGAGACACGAGTGAAGTTTTGTCATAATGCATTAAAGCTGATTTCAGGGGCAAAAAATTACAAACCTTTTTCTAGTCTCATGTATAATGACAAATACAACTTTGGATCACTGAAGAACATTCTTGGCAAGAGTGAACGAAGGGATTATGGAAGAGAAGCCTGGTGATTGAACTGGAGGGAGTTTCGATTCCAAGGAAGGCTGGAAGTTAGCAGGAGGGCAGCAGGACTGTGGGCCTGAGCTGTAGCCATGGGGATGACGGGGCCTATGGAAGGGGGCTTAACACCATGTTCTGCTCGGCAAGAAAGTGCTACTTGACGGACACCCAGGGCATCAACCCAAACAAACCCAGGTCCCATGGCAGGACGGGGTGAGAATTCAGGAACAGAGGATTACAGCCACCACTTGGGGCACTGGGGGATGCAGCTCAAAGATGAACTTAAAAAGAGCTCCGACAGTCCACCTAAAAACTTGTATTCAAATGAACTTCACAAGGCTACAGGGGACTGTTAGAGGTGATAGAAATTTTCTGTCTTGATTGTGATTTCATGAGTATGTACACCTGTCAGAACTCATTTACTATACTTTAAAATGAGAGAAAAAGAAAAAAGAACTTGGAGAAAAGGGATTTCGTGAGAGACCACAGAAAAATGAAGTTGCCTGGACATCTCTGCTCCAAGGTGGGCCTGAGGAACTCGGTCTAAACTTGTCTTTAAAAAGCCTACGCTCAGGGGCTTCCCCGGTGGATCAGTGGCTAAGAATCTGCCTGCCAATGCAGGGGACATGGGTTTGATCCCTGGTCCAGGAGGATCCCACATGCCGTGGAGCAACTAAGCCCGTGTGCCACAACTATTGAGCCTGCGCTCTAGAGCCCGCGAGCCACAAATACTGAGCCCGCGTGCCACAACTACTGAAGCCTGCGCACCTAGAGCTGTGCTCTGCAACAAGAGAAGCCACCGCAATGAGAAGCCCGCGCACCGCAAGGAAGAGTAGCCCCCGCTCGCCGCAACTAGAGAAAGCCTGTCCACAGCAATGAAGACCCAATGCAGCCAAAAATAAATAAATTAAAAAAAAAATATATATTTTTTTAAAAAAAGGCTACGCTCAAGTCAGCCTCAGCATCATGCAACACTTAGCAAATGTCCGAATCTGTCCGCCATGTCTGCCATGTTTGTGCCAGGGCTTCTTCCTTAATCTTTGCTTTTGCTCGGATCCAATTCTGACATAAGCACCTGTCTAAACAGAATTGGGGCTAAACATTTTTGTCGGTCTGGGTTTCTCAGCCTAATATCCCTACGTGAGGAGCAGTCCCTTACCCACCACTCCTGAAAACCTAATCGGGCATGAGATGGGAAGCTTAGAAAAACTAATGTGTCTGTAATTTTGAGGAAGGAAAGGGCTGTACTTTGGGTTACACTTTGGGTTAATCCAGCGAAGCCTGCAAGTGAGGAGAAAATTGATGGGTATAATTTGGAAAGAACTGGGCTCAGCATTCAGAAGACGAGTTAGAAACTGTGCGGGTGGCAAGACACCTCCTCCGTGATGCGGTCGTTTTGCACGACCAGTCGCCGGAGACGGGGGAGAGAGGAGAACTCCCAGACGTCAGGCACCCAGGCACTGCAGACGCTGCCCTGTGGACAGGACGTCCTAAGCCTTCACCATTCCCCTCCCTGCCCCTTTGCCCAGTGCTGGAAGGGATGAATCGCAAAGAATAAAAACACAACGGAGAGGCCACGAAGCAGTGTTAGCAAGCAATGCGTGGGAGAACGGAGCCCAGTGGAGTTCTTCTCCCTAAAGAAAAATTGAAGACAGATGCGCTATCAACTGGCTCCCAGAAGCTCTGCCTCGGGCCGAAATGGAATGAATGAAAACGGTGGAAAAGCCTAATGAAATCACAGCACATTGACCTGGGGGTGCGGAGGGTCAAGGTTCAGGACAATCAGAGGGAAGCAGCCAGGGGGCCCGCCCTGCAGGAGCCCAGGGCCTTGGCCACAGAAGGTGCGCTCTCAGGCAATGGGCTCCCTGAGCAGGGAAGTCGGGGGTGAGGATGTGCTGTGTGAAAGGATGTCTCACTTTACAGAAGGGCTGTGAGCCCAGGTTCCTGGACCAGTAAGTGATGGGGTATTGTTAGGCATTCAGCTTCATCTGCACTGATCTAAACAGTGTACATCTAGGGAATACAGGATTCCACCCCCGGCAGTTCCATCTCCGTGCAGGTCCCCAGGAGTGTGTCTCTTCCACATATTGAGGTGCATCAGTGCCATGTGCTCAGAGAAGGGGAGAAGAGGAGAGAAAGAGGGGCTCCGAGGCAGCCAGCCTCCTGCCCTCGGCCCCAGGCCCTCGCGTCTAAGGGAGCAGCGGATGGGGACCCCGCGGGGAGGTGGGCAGGGTGCCAGGTACCTCTCAGGGACAGTGCTGTGCAGAGGGCCTCTGCCACTGTCTTCAGTGCCACTGCTTCCTTCCAGCTCTGCAGCTGGGATGCAACTACCCCACAGGGCTAATGGGCCCTGGGGGTGAGCCCACGTCTGAGGAAGCACAGGAGGCTCCTCCCTGAGCAACCGAGTCCGAGAAAGAGGGGAGGGGAGAAAGCGATAAAATAGGAGAGTTCTGAAACAAAGACACAGGCGAACTCCCTCTTCTGCTTGCCAGAGGTCAGAGCCTCCAAACAGCCTGCCCCCTCGCCAACTGCCCTGCTGCCTCTGCTCAGATGCTGATTATTCCTCAGGGTCGAATGGCAGCCAGGACAATGACCTCTTAAAAACAAAATGCCAGGGTTACACGTTATTATTTTTTTTCCCCTCCTGGCTTTTCCTTTTTTTTTTTTTTTTTTACCTTGACCAGCACTTCTAATTATTTTAGAGGGAAGAAGGAAGCTAGGAAATCAAAAGATCTGGTTCAAAACACAGCTCTCTCTTCCTCCTCCTGGGGTGAGCTTGTCTCCTGTGAGATAATAAGCGTGAAGTGGATGCCAGGCTGCATGCACTCCCCAGACAATGGCTGGGGACAAAAAGGCAGCCGCCAGCACACGGGAGGCTGGCAACGTGCCGTCGGCGAAGGGTTAAAGCCCGCGGCATCCTCAGGCGCCCCGTCTGCCTTTCCAGAAAAAACACAAAGCTCAGTGGGGCAGGGAGGAAACTCCCACAGGGTCCCTATTAAAACAGATCAAGTCACACATGTCGATATCCCCATTTCATAGATGCTATAATTTGTTTGACAGGAGTGAATCCCGCTGATCCAAGTCAGAGCAAGGGAAAAAAAAAAAAAGAAGTCCGCTAGAAAGGAAGACCCATAGAGAGCCTGGTGTTTTCTGTATCTGGCCTTTAGAAGAAAGCCTCGGGTCCAGCTGATCGGCAGTGCTTTGAAAACAGGGTGTGTCCCAAGTAAAAGACTGTCCTTAGGCACATACACACGGTGTGTACGTACGTACACACACGCGCGCACACACACACACACACACACACACACACACACACACACACGGCGCATTGTTCTGATCTGTGAGATGTTACAAAAGGTACAATAAAGCCTTTTCCGCTCCCAGCGGAGAACAGGATCAAACCCCGCTCCCCCTCCGGTGATCCTGATAAAGGCAGTGATGCTGTTCTAACAAACGCAGTGCTGCGCTTACAGCGCCTTCCGTCCACTCTTGTTCTTTTGTGTTTTTCTTTTTTTTTTCTTCTTGCTCTCTCTCTCCCTGTCTCTGCCCCTTGCCAAAGGCATTAAAAATAGATGAGAACCACTCCAGTGAGCATGGGGGGATACTAATCCACTGGCCCTGCTTTGCTGGGAAAGCAGGTTTTGAACAAGGCCCCTGGCACGGATGAGATGAGTTCAGTGATCGCAGTGTAATTCTTAATAGGGCACAGTGTGCTCTGCGGATATGAAACAGACAATATGGGGAAATAAGCCTTTTTGGAATTGGTTTCTCCTCTTGGTTAATGAGGGTCAGGGGAGAACGAAGGAACAAACCGAGACACTCGGTACAACCCGGGAGGCTGACCCCTCCAGGGAGACGCTGCTGGAGCCGGGCCAGGGCCACCTCTGCGATCCCTCAGGGCCGCTGCAATAGCGGAAGGTTGGAGAGGAAGTTAGGAGATGAGAGGGTCCTCTGAGACCTGCCAGGCTTTCTCCCTTTACAGCCCGCCCCTCCCCCGCCCCCCAGGCAAGGTGGTTTGCCCAGAGAGGTAGCAAAACCCAGGGCAACCGCCTGGCTTCTCCTGAGGTCCCCTGGGCCCAGTCCGGGTCACCGCTAGACTAAGTCAATGCCTTGTTCTCTCAACCAGTAAGGATGTAACTGTAACTGGTAATGAGCATGTTGGCAGGTGTTAAAGGGCTGCTCTCAGAGGGAAGAAAGGATGCAAAGTCATTTATCTCAGGGCTTCCTTTGAAGGTTCTTCACAACTCTTAGGCAGAGTTATTTTGGCTTCAGTTTGTTTTGCCATTTTCCAAGTTAAGTGTTAGAGGGAATAAATTTTCTGGAGATCTGAAGCAGAAAGACAAGCATTTTAAATGGAGATACTGGGCACAAGTAGCTGCTTTTACTGAGGAAAATCGTCTGTGTTACGTGTAACGGTTAAATTTCCTCTGCAGGTAGGTGTGGAGACAGGAGAAAGGAAAGAACAGGACATAAATTTTGGCAAAAGTAGATTTCGTAACGAGAGAGATGGAAGCAGAAGTTGTCAAGGATGCTCCTGCTTTGCAGATTAAAAAAAAAAAAGGATAACAAGGACTCTTCTTTTCCTGGAATGCAGATGTGATGCCAGGAGTTGCAACAGCCAGAGTGAGGCTATGAGGGAAAGGCCGAGAAAGTCTTGAAGGTGTTGGTCCTTACTGCTGAGCCATGGAACCAATGACAGCATCAGCCTATCTGTGGCTTTTTCACAAACAGGTGAGAAAAATAAATCCTTAATTGTTTCAGATGCTGCTAGTCCAGCTCGCTATTACGTGCAGCTGAACGCACTCCTAAGCAATACAAAGGCCAGGACTACTGACTGGATCCTTTTTTCCCCCCCCTTCATCTCTGGTCTCTAAGGAGGAAGTATCCTCCTGCTAATAAAAATTCTCCTCTGTCCTTAACCCTGTCCCTTAAGACCTCCTCAGGGGACCTTGTTCCATCAATAATCTCCTATTCCCTCTCCAATAATTCCTACTGCTCAACCTAAGAACATGCTTAAGTTTCTCCAATCTCAAAAACAAATTCACTTACACCCTATTTTGAGGAAAATATCTTTGGATTCAGAAAGCATGTTTACTTCAAGACTTGCAATTTGAACCTTGACCACTTACTCGTTCACTTTTTCACGGGGGCAACTGTATTCAGCACATCAGTGTGCAGGGCACCATATCAGACACTGGGGACTTGATGGGATGCAAAAGCAGACATGACCCTACCCTTGTGGAGCTTCGAGTCATCAGATCATCCCACCATAAATGCAAGATTAGAGCTGCAGTCCCCTATACCTCCACTTAGCCCACATGGTGCCCGTGGGCAGTCATGCCGGCCCCATCAGCTATTAGAGCCAAATGGTACCTCACTGATCAGACATGGGTAAGAGCATGATCTTCAGGCCAGCACCTGGGTTCAGTCCCTGGGTCCTCCACGTGGTAGCTACGTGATGCTGAGAAGGCTCTGAGCCCAGTGTCCTCGCCTGCCTGGGGCTGAGGCTACTACCTCCAGCCCTGCACTGTCTTCTGATGACCTAAGACACCGTGTCAAGAGTTCAGCACAGCATCCGGCACACAGAACGTGCCGGCAAGGTTAGCCGTTATCACTACTGTTGTTTGCATCACTTCTCAGTGGACTCACATGAACAGAATAGGGAAAAGTCTGAAGAAAATGCACAGAAACCATTTCATTCATGTCTTTTTTTCTTTTTCTTCCTGGAGAAATCCCTCCATTGGATACCGTCTGGTAAAATAAAACTTTAAGAACGGAACACACTGCCTTTTGGCCTTGTCCCCAATCTCTCATCAGGACAGCCGTACACTTGGTTAAAACAGCCTAGCTGACCTCTGTCTATGCCAACTGGGGGGCACACACGTTAGTGTCTGGACAGCTCCTAAGTCAAATAGATGCTTTGCACATGTTCCTCCTAAAAGAGCCACAAATCTTGCAGGGCGTATTTCCTGTAGGCTGGGCAGGAAAATCCTAAAGAGTCCTAGGCCATGTCTAGAGTTTCTAGAGAAAACTCTAGAGTCTTTGTGCACTGCTGTGAGCAGGGCAGTGACTGAAGGAGCTGCTTCCCCAAGGGGGCCCTCAGGGCCCGGTTCTCTTGCTGTAGGATTCTGGTTCAAGTGAGGGAATTCTGACTCCAAGTAGAGTTAGATCTAGCAATGAATGTGCTGGGAAGGTGTGCTTGGGTAGGAAACCCAACAAGTCTGAGATCCAAAGAGGTTACTGCACGTTCATTTCTTCCCCTCCAGGTATTTATTTTCTAACACGTATGTATACATCCAAGATCCCCATGTCTCCCTACTCCATGCTCCGTCATCCCTGCCATCCACCACCCACCAAGGCAGACATACAGCTTTCCAGCTAGAGGGGACTGAGCTCAAAGGACACTTCCTTGTGTCACCGACCTAGAGCCTGGGAAAACAGACAAGGGGAAACGGTTTTGTAGGAATCCCCAGTGTAGCCAGCCAGCCAGTGGTTCCTTATCCAGCACTCCTGTGTTTTATTTCTAGAGAGCCGCATGGGCGGCCTGGAAATGCCCAGGCGGATGAGCTGCCATGTCTGAGCTGTGAGTTCAGCCAGTGTCCAATGCATGTGATCCAGGGCTGGGTGGCCTGGGGTGCCGATGTGGGCCGGCCCCACAGCCGGCTGGCCTCTGGGCCCCAGCCAGGTCGTCAGGCTGCCAGGGGAAGTGAGTGTCCTCAACACAAGAGTGCCAGCTGGCTGGGCTTTCTCCCCAGGGGGGAGGCTGTTAAGCACAGATTACCAGGGACTTTGTTCAGTTCTGCTGCCGGCTCCCCGAGGAGAGGAACATCACAGCCAGCGTCGGTACTAATAGGGCCTGATGCGCCAGAGCCAGGCTAAGAAGGCCAGCGCCAGGGGGGCGCACAGCAGAGAGGAGGACAAAGGCCATACCTTCGAAGCCAACGGCTGGCTCGGAACCTGACAAGGCAGTGCTCTCTGTAGCCCGGTCCAATCCTTGCCTGGCGCCTGGGGGAGAGTTTCAGCCCGTCCCTACTCTCCGCTGTCCACACCAAAAAGAAGCCCCTACGCCTCCACTGAGCCCCACCACGGGGGCCCCTGGAGTCCACTAATGACAGAAGAGAAAGTCGAACTTTCCTCTGCTTCATTTCAAGGGCCTGTGACTGTGAAGTTACATGAGCCGCCACTGCTACGGAGTTGTCATGGAGACCGTGGCGTGGTGGCAGAACTGATGCTGGCCTCCACTTTCACGAACAAAAAACACAAAACAGCGATTTAAATTTTTATGTATAAGACCAGTTCATTAGACTGAGAAATTAAATTGACAATTTCTTATTTTTTTCTCCCAGAGGGATTTCTGAGGAGCGCTGTAGACTAGCTTCTGCACGAGTTTGGTGGGATTTCGGCAGTAAATCGTCAACTGGCCAGGGCGGGTGTGCAGGCCTCTCCGGCCAGTTGCGTCTCTGACCCAAAACTGGTTTATTTCGATCATCAAAGGTGGCCCCTTGCCTAGTTTCACGACCACAGTCCCATTTCCCGTATTCAGCCCGCCACCCGCCATCCCAGCCGTCGTTGTAGGTATAACGTCGCTCATTTGGAGCCCGGGCAAAAAGCCTTTGAGGAATTTTTGTCACCTGTCGGTGCCCTTTGGACACCAGCCTAAAACCAGCACGTCCCTGGATGTGAATGCACGTTTATGGAACCGCAGGCAGGTGCCCAACCAAGGCCAGTTTTCCTACAAGGGTGATGAAGCAGCCGCGTTGCCCGGACAGGACCACTCCTCGAGATCAACCTCTCTTCTTGCACACATGGATCTCTGCTTTGTTCCCTCCCTTCCCTTCCCCTCCTGTTTGGGGGTCTGCTGGTGCCCACCCTTCTGTGATTGACACCCAGGCACCTCCATCCTCTGGGCTCAGCAAAGAGTCCCTCTCTGCTGTCCCCTCCTCTCCATCCCTGGGGTCACCACTGTCACAATGGGACTTATCGAGGCAAACCACCCTCGGCAGCCCTCCCCTCCGCTCTCCCGTGGCCCGCCTCTGAAGTCCCCAGCCTGGGAGGAGGGAGACTTAATGAGTTCTCACCAGGGTCCATCTCTAACAAAACACACCTAACACAATACCCTCCTCAACTCCTTTCATAATATGTAGGCAAGCTGTCATCAGAATCCACTGTGACACTCCCTAAAATCTAATATAACTTGCAAAAGAGCATTCTATATTCTTGGTGGAAACGTCTCTACAGCCTTGATTTCAGTGGTTCAATCTGGAAAGGGATGACGCACACTTAAGGCAGGAGAAAAAAATACACGCACACACATATACATACGTACGCGCATATATATGTATATATATGCCTCTCCAACCTCTTTTCCTCTTGCTATTCTGGGGCTTGTCTTTAATGAGCAGCTCCAAATGACAGCTTTAATCACTGCCTCTGGCCACTGAAAGAGGCCGCTAATGATAGGAAAGAACATAGGGCCATTTGCATCAATCAGCTCCAGTCTAAATCACTCTTTATGATAATGCACCCAAGCGAAGAGGAAAGTCTCTGATGTCGCCTGCATGATGATGTACCACTGCGCCGTCTCCCCGGCTCAGGCCTCCACATAAATCTCTTAAAGAGGCACGTACCCCACCCAGGACTGCCTGACACGGCCCTCATTTTCTACACCATTAATGATCCACCACCAGGGCAGAGTCATGAGGGGCCAAGCAATCTGTTCCTTCAGTTCTTAGTCTTGGGGATATTCCCTCTGTTTAAAAATAAAATAAAATAAAATAAAAATATATACATATATACACACACACACAAATATATACATATATATATACACACACACAAATACATACATATACATATATATATATATATGTATAAAACAAGATAGGGGAGAAGAAATAAATCCTGACCTGCTTAGAAGGGACTTATTTATGACACCATTTCATTTCGTTTGTTTTTTTAACCTCTCAAACAAAAATGAAGGTGGGTACATTGCCAAACTTGATTATTTGCTAGTCCTTAAAATGGAAGGCCATGTTGTGTGATGACAAGAACAACCGGTAGGGAACTCTGTGGTCTGGGTTCCAGCCTGGGCTGCCCGGGCCCATGTGACCTTGGGAAGGTCTTGTTAGATTTCCTGGGCCTGAGTTTCCCCAGCTTAAAGGGCAAGACCAGATCACCTCCACGAGTCACAGCCAATGGTGAAAATGCTCCGATTCGAAGACTGTTAAAAGAGCTGATTTCTATGTCTAGAATCCCATTTTGCTGGGGAAAAGGCTGACTGTGCCTCTTCCTGGACCACGGGCCTGAGCAACCACCGCTCCAGACGTCAGATGCAGCGAGCGGCTCTCTTTACAGGGGCACCTTGGAGATGCTGTCCAATATTTTGTAACAACTAAAAAAATGATGATTAAACAACTGCACAGTCGATTCTGATGCTGAGATGTTTCTAACTCTGTGTAGAATTAAGAAGCCTGGGGTGCTTTTCCCATTCCCCCCAAACTACAAACGTCAGCATCTAATAACCTGGGGTCACCTGTCCCCCTCGTAACAGTCAGGAACAGACATCTTCTGCTACTTTAAGCATAACAACCATTACATACATATGTATATATATACTTACACACATACCCCAGAGAGTTTCCAATTTATTATCTGTATATTTTGGGAAACGCTGAAAGAAAGCCCATTTGTAAGGGTCCCTTTGTAGAAAATACCACTGCTTTAACGAATGTGACTCTCAGGACATCACAGAAGCCACTATACAAGTATGGTTTGGCTGCCCACATGACAAACTAATTAGTAATTATTTTATTATGCACAAGGCTGTGAGTGGCATTTTGGTAAATGCTGGTTAGAGCACATTCTAGCCGGTGAGTATGAGCTTTTTATTCCTCTGTCCTTCTAGTACCTTTCCACACTCCAGCTAAACACAGACAGTTATCCATTGTGACTGTGTAACTGTAACAAAAAGACTGGCTATAAGAAATGACTTCCAAATGTTAGAAACTTAGGATGGGCAATGAGAGCTCCTTTTAAAGCCATTTCCCCGCTGGGTCGGTAAGGATTACCTTTGGCTACAAGTGACAGACAACGTAAAATAAGTGGTTTAAACAAGAGTTCTCTCTCTCAAAGTCAAAGGCCCACAGCAGGCAGACTAGGGCTGGAATGGCACTCCATAATACCAGGGGCATCAGGTCTTCCTACATACACTGATGTTTCTGCCTTTATTGCCTTCCATTCCCAAAACCACGTCATGGCCCATGACGATGGCTGCGGCCCCAACCGTTATGTCCACATTCCAGATGGGCATGCTCCTAGCCCTCTAAGGACACTCTCTACAAGCAGCGCTTCACTAATTCATTAAGACCAGCACTTAATTAGCCAGAGCTTAGTTCTAGGGCAGCACCTTCCTGCAAGGGAGGCCGTGAAGGGTAGTCTTTATTCTATTTTGTTGGCCTATGTGTCCAATTAAAAATCAATAGTTTTATTAAGGAGGAGGAAGGGGAGAATGCATACCAGAAGGCAACAAGCATCCTTTGGCACACTTACTTTCCCACTAAGCAATGTACCAGGGAACTGTCTAGTTACCATGGGGACCCACACCAGAGTTCCCCAAGCCCACACACAACCTGTGGTGTGGAGCAGGGACGCTCTAAGATACTTCTTCCTTTCCTCAGGGTATCCCATCTGGGGCTGCTTTTTTTTTTTTTTTTTTTTTTTGCAGTACGTGGGCCTCTCACTGTTGTGGCCTCTCCTGTTGCGGAGCACAGGCTCCGGACGCACAGGCTCAGCGGCCATGGCTCACGGGCCCAGCCGTTCTGCGGCATCTTCCCGGACCGGGGCACGAACCTGTGTCCCCTGCATCGGCAGGCGGACTCTCAACCACTGTGCCACCAGGGAAGCCCCTGGGGCTGCTTCTTGATGACCTTTAATTTTCACAAGTGGGGGGTCCTCTCTGAAAGAGTTATCCCAGTAAGGAACTAGAAAATGAAGTGTGTTCTTCTCGAAAAGACAGCATAGACTCAGAGAATCATTTCCACACTATGGGAATCAGCATTTTAGAACCTCCCAGATAAAATAACAGGACACTAGCTTTTGTCTGTCAAATTGTCACAGAATAACTAATAAAACAGAAAGAGCTCAGAGTTGGCAAGGGTTTGATGAGCTAGGCATCCTCGAAAGCTATGCTGGGGACACAGATGTGCTTACTCAAGTCTTCAGGGAAAGTCATGTTATGTAACTATTCGTAAAAATAAGGGTTTTTCTATATAGAGAATGGATAAACAACAAGGTCCTACTGTACAGCACAGAGAACTATATTCTATATCCTATGATAAACCATAATGAAAAGAATTATTTTAAAAAGAATGTCTAAAAAAGGTTTTTCATTTCTTAGCACAACACACTGACCATCAACATTTCACGTGTGGAGTTTCTTCCTAGAAGTGATGAGCTAACTTTAAGTGAACACAGACAGCAGAAGGCCTCCTACAAATTTATTTCTATAATGCATAAGCAACTTCTCCTTTAGATATTTCCTCCCCCCCCCCCCCAAATATAAGTATCTGGTGAAGGAATTAACAGATCTTGTAAAAGAACAATTGTATACACCTTCACAGAAGCTTGATACCATACGTCAAGTTCACCTCCATCTCTCTGGTGGGGTACTACGCCACTGCTGCGTCCAGACTGCAGTCGAGGCCCAGAGGAGACGGCCTGGGAACTGCACAGCACCAAGGAAGCCTCGTAATTGTGCTCGTGGGTGACAGTCACCCAACATTCATCATTTCCAGGGCTTCATCTCCCACAGTGCCCCACATTCTTCCTTTCACATCATGTCTACCTTGATCTGTCCTGCGTCTTGTCTAGACTTGGCTTTTCCAGCACCTGGCAGCTCACTGCGTTCTACCTCCCTGCTCCAAATCCTCCATACCAGACAACTCCACCAGGTTTGTTTCCTCCAAAGGCTTTCTGTCAATGGATTCTGCCCAGAGGACTCAACTGATCACACATGCCAACCCAGAGAAATACATATTTTTAAAAGACAGCATGCCCGCCAGCACTGAAGAATCGATGACTACACTCCTGGTCTTCTGGCAGGTGGCAAATACCATGCAGCTCCTAAGGGACTCTAATCCCGGGAACCCTCTCTGCCTCCCAGCAGAGGGCTGAGGGCAGCACTTCCTTGCTTTAAGAAGGCTTCTCTGGTGGCGCAGTGGTTAAGAATCCGCCTGCCAATGCAGGGGACACGGATTAGAGCCCTGGTCCGGGAAGATCCCACATGCCACAGAGCAGCTAAGCCCGTGCGCCGCAACTACTGAGCCTGCGCTCTACAGCCCGCGAGCCACAACAACTGAGCCCGCGCGCCTAGAGCCCGTGCTCCCATAAGGGAAGCCACCGCAATGAGAAGCCTGCACACCAAAATGAAGAGAAAGCCCACATGCAGCAACGAAGACCCAATGCAGCCAAAAATAAAATAAATAAAATAAAATAAATTAAGAAAAAAAAAAGGAGGCCAATGACAGATGGGCCCCTACACCTCACCAAGAATGACAAGTATACATGTATCAACATGAGGATACATCAATGACAAACCGCCCCACAAAGATTATGAAAGTAGCTGAAGGTTCCAAAAAGCTTATGTACCTCGCACTACGTCACAGAAGCTTCGTGAGCGTAGAGACGGGGTCTATTTTCTTCACCAGGCCCTAACACACTGCCTGCACATAGAAGGCGCTCAGTAAAGGTTTGCTGACTGAACGCATGAATGAAACTTCAAAGCTAAGAACCAAGTATGTCACAAACATGATTACTCACAGGCTACAAAATTAATTTTTCTTTTAAGAATCAGAGGGCTTCCCTGGTGGCGCAGTGGTTGGGAGTCCGCCTGCCGATGCAGGGGACACGGGTTCGTGCCCCGGTCCGGGAAGATCCCACATGCCGCGGAGCGGCTGGGCCTGTGAGCCGTGGCCGCTGAGCCTGCGTGTCCGGAGCCTGTGCTCCGCAGCGGGAGAGGCCACAACAGTGAGAGGCCCGCGTACGGCAAAAAAAAAAAAAAAAAAAAAAAAAAAGAAGGTTAAATGATAAATGTCATCCTGTGGGGGACACCATCTAAAATGACCCCAACAGGTTCAACCAATAATTACATACTTATTGGTTTGTAAGGGTTTCGGTGAGTTCTAGGAAACACACCTTCACCATCTAACAGTAACTTCCTAACGTGGGGCAGGTACGTTTGAAACCACTGTGCCAGGAGGCCCAGTTGCAAACCTGGACAAACTAACCTTGCCAAGCTTTCATGTCATCATATAGGCCTGTCCCGCAGGGTTTCTGTGCTAAAGCACCTGCCTACTAGTCCTCGATAAATATTAAATATTACTATCTCTGCTTCAGAGGCACAGGGGCAGGGCTGAGGACCATTAGTGCATATTTCTTCATTAAGAGAAGAAAGAAGCCATTTAACTACTGGCAAAATCATCTCCCTACAATAAAATGTTTTATCTCTTGCTCCTTCCTTTTTCTTTTATTGGCAGGAGAACTCACATTTGCAGGTTCCTCCTAGAGGCCCAGGGCCTTATCTGCGTGTTATCTGGAAGGCGCTGGTAGAGATTACTGAATAATTTTTCACAATGACAGTGGTTTCGTTCTCCGATGCACCTGCCCCCAAACCAATGACTTGGCATCTCTAAGACCAGGGAAGAGGGTGCAGGAGAGCACGTCACAGGGGCCAAGCGCCCAACCCCAGAGATGCTGCACGAGCGTTCACTGGGGCCGTTTTCTAGACTGAAGCCTTTCCCCTGGTGTGTGAATTGGCTGACCAGCCTCTTCAAAGGTGTGGCCCTGTCCAGAGCTTAATTAATCGGGATAACCAACCGAAGGTGACTGGGCGTGTGGCACACAGACGCTGGGAAGAATACAGGTGAAGACATTTTCACTGCAAAACTCTTAGAGTTTTATATTAAGGAATTTGCAGATCTCATCTCTCCTGCCTGCTTGGCATCAAAAAAAAAGGAAAGAAAATGGGAAAATGGGGTGAAATGCCACTTTTGCCCATCCTTCTACTCTAATCCGTGTCTATGATCCCAAAGAGCTTTTGCACTTTCTGTTCTTCAAAGACAAAAGAAACAGAAAAGTGTGTAGAAATATTCTATACAGATATAACTAGCTTTAAAGAAAGAAGTATGTAAAATTTCTGATTGACAGATGAGTACTTAGAGGTAGAATAAGAGGTTTCATGACACAGGTCTTTGCTTTATCAGAGGATTCGCTTTTTCTAGGCACACATCCTTTGTGAATTTAAACTAGGGTACAGACGACTCAAACCTGCATGTCATGTGACTTTTTGTGGATACATCCTTTTCTAAAACAAGGCACATTTGATATCGTGTATTAACGCATATATGCGGGATCTAGAAAAATGGTACAGATGAACCCGTTTGCAAGGCAGAAATAGAGACACAGATGTAGAGAACAAACGTATGGACACCAAGGGCGGAAAGCCGGGCGGGGGATGAATTGGGAGATTGGGATTGACATATATACATGAATATGTATAAAACAGATAACGAATAAGAACCTGCTGTATTAAAAAAAAATAAAATTCAAAAAAAACTAAAACAAGGCACATTTGAGAGGGCTCAACTGGGGACAAATGACAAAGTTGTGATGCCACGTGTGGGCTACCCAGTACACAAACATCCCGACTCACACGGAACTCCCAGTGCCAGGGTTCTTTGTTGACTGAGTTCAAGAAGCAGTGGCTCTAATTACTACCCAGCCACCAAAGGGCTCCTGGGAAAAACTGAGAACTGAAGTGCATTCAGGAAATATCCTAATGCTTTAATCTCTCTGCATACTTTTGAAACACCTTCTTCCATGAGACCAAGGGTGACCTCAAGCGTGTTTGAAACATATTACTACACACACACGGTGCCAACACTCAACAAACACGAACGCGTGCTGTCGTGACACCCTGATCCTCCTGGGAGAGGATCCACTTGTAGAACGAGCAGCAAAACATCCCATCGTTAATCCTTAGCGAGCTGCAAAGTATAGCTTTCAGGTAAGAACATTGGGCTAGGCGTCCGATGGACCGGGGGTCAAGTCCTGGTCATGCCATCATCTAATCTGTGACACTAACCAAGTCATCACTTAGAGCTTGGGTTTCCTCCCCTGCAAGTCTGAGCGGGCACTCTGTACGTTAGACGGCCTGGCACAAGTGTAACGCCGCTGGGCTTGTCATCATAGGTGCAGAGGCCCTTGCGTGACCAAGGTTTTGCTTTAAGCGCCTCTGCTCTGAAATGCTCTTGCTCCAATATTCCATATTCAAGCTACGGTGCAAGGGTAAAGAGAGACTGCCTGGAAGCCCTGAGGACTCGCCTTGTAGTCTCAGGTGCCCCGAGAGAGGCACCTGCCCTGGGGGGTTGGGAGCCACCTGGCACTGCCACCACGGGATCTGCTAATGCGGAATCAGAGGCTATTCAGGGACACCTGCAAACTTTTTAACTACCTGTGGCCTAGAGTGAATGACACTCTCCAGCACTCACAGAGTATCATAAACACCTTTACAACCACTGATAAACAGTGGGGCAAGTGCTCTTTTTCCAGATGAGGAAACAGAAGGATCACTTCATCTTTCTAGGGCCAGGAGGGAGCACACTCTTGAAAGAAATCCCGGGCTTCTTCCTTTTTGAAACAGGTGACAAGCTGTTTACTTTTTATTTATTTATTTAGGCCATGTCGCAGCAGGTGGGACCTTAGTTCCCCGATCAGGGATCGAACCCATGTCCTCTGCAGGGGAAGCACGGAGTCCTAACCATTGGACCACCAGGGAATTCCCAGAAATCCCAGGCTTCTGAGTTCCCCTCTTACAGGGATGGTAACCCATAAAACAAGAGTGTGTAGGGAAGGCCCACTGAGGACTTCCTTTCTCCTCTCTGCTTTCCTTGTCCTCTCAACACTTCCTGTCTTCTAAGCAGCCTCTGACCTCCACAAAACCTTTCCACAACCCTAACTCACTCTATCCCAGCCACCCGTGCAACGTCCTTCTGTAACACGAATTGTAAAACAATGTGAACCTCTTTAGGTGGGCCCTTGACAGTGGGCTCTCTTGCCCTCTTCTTTCACTGTCCCACGCCTACTGGGAACTTTCCCCTGGTTAAAGGCCACGTCCTAGGCTTCCTTTTATAAATCCTAAAGCAACTGCCCAGGTCTAGATGCACAGCAGACATCCTGAGGGATTCCTCAAGGACTAAAAGTCTCTCCTACAAAGGATCTGGATAGAAATATCTCCAAAGCAGATATAAACAGAGCCAACATGCACATGAAGAAGATGCTCAACATCATGAATCATTAGGAAATGCAAATTAAAACCACCGCGAGATACCCCTTCACACCCACCAGGAAGGCCATAATAAAAAGACAGACAATAACAAATGTTGGAGAGGTTATGGAGAAACTGGGACTCTGACGGGGGTAATGCAAAGTGGTCAAGCCACTTTGGAAAACAGACAGGAAGTTCCTCAAAAAGTTAAACGTAGATTTACCATAACAACCCAGCAATTCTACTCCTAGGTATTTGTTGATACTAAAGAGAATTGAAAAATACGTCCACACAAAAACTTGTACCTGAATGTTCATAGTAGCGTTACTCATAAGAGCCAAAAAAAAACGGAGACAGTACAAATGTTTGTCAACTGATAAATAAAATGTGGTCTATCCATACAATGCAACGTCATTTATCTATTTAAGAAGACGAAGTACTGATTCATGCTACAACATGAACAGGCCTTGAAAACGTTATGCTAAGTGAAAGAAAACAGACACAAAAGGTCACATGTTGCGTGGCTCCATTTCTATGAAATGTCCAGAACAGGCACTGCCACAGAGACAGAAAACAGATTAGTGGCTCCCAGACTTGGGAGAGGGGTGTGGAGAGCCGGTGCTAATGGGTAGGGGGTTTCATTTTGGGGTTATGAGACTGTTCTGGAATTAGAGGTGATGGTCGCACAACCTTCTGAATACTCCAGGAATTACCGACCTGTACACTTTGAAATTGGGGAATTTTATTATTGAGATAGAATGTGAATCTTCTCTCACTAGAGCTGTTACTAAAAAACAAAACAAACCAAAAAAGGCTGCCTTAGGAGGGTGGTTCTCAATCTTGAGCTTGCAGCTGTGCCCGGAGGACTGGCTTAAACACAGGTTGCTGGGTGCCACCGCTCCAGCTTCCGCTCCCGCAGGCCCGGGGATGCAATCTGCATCTCTAGCCCAACCCCCGTGCTGAAGGTCCTGGTGGTCTGAGAGCCCCCAGCCTAGAGCAGTGCTTCTCCCAACTGCAGTGTGCGTGGTGGGCACTGTCCGATGAAGGACTTGCTGCCCAGCTGCCAGGAGTGCTGCCAGCAGGGCGTATAAAGGCCGGGCCACCGCTGCCCGACATGGGACAAATCTGAAGGCCGATCCGGCTCCGGAGCCTCCCATGTGGTCAGGGAAGCCTGACCCTGGGCCTAAACCACAGCTCGACCTCTCCCTCCACCCGCCATTGCTGCCCTGCTGCGTCCCTCCACCGGTGCTAATCCTTAGGGCACTCCTGCGTAAATATCCTGCCTGTTAAACACCAGACTGCGTCACGGGAGAAGCCAACCTGTCAAAACGCGTACAGACCACCTGGGGATCTTGTTAACATGCAGATTCTGATCTGAAAAATCAGGGGGCAGATGTGAGGCTCAGCATTTCTGACAAGCTCCCTAGGAGATGCCAATGCCAGGGCCTACATGACCTCGGAGCACTCTCCTGATGCCACAACGGGGCGACTATGAGCCAGCAGGTCGGGCGTTACATGGAAAAGCACGTGTCCCTTCAGAGGTAACAAAAGGACACCGACATTACCCTGCCCTTCAGATCCAGGCCAAGGAACCGCGTTACAGGTGAGTGTGTTTCAACAATGCCTTTCAGGTACTTCCAGTAGCTAATCCCCTTGGACCGGGGCCCAGACCCACAGGAGCGTTACATTCTTCTATGCGCTATTGTTATGCTATGCCCGCGAGGCATCGCTTGGGCAGAGGTTGGTAAACTGCATTGTGCAACCAGCAGACAAGTGGTGACTGATACCCACGACACGGCCTATCCAGGGGACCCAAGACTGAGTGGGAAGGAGGATGAAAAACGTGCGGAGACAGGGCTTGTGACTGCCATCTTTCCCAGTGCTCCTGCCCTCAGACGAACAATGGATTCTAAGAGACTACAGGCCAGTCTGTGCCTTGTTCCTAAGTTGGATCATTTCATTAAGAGTTTGGAATCTGCTCCTGGCTTGCCGGGAGCTTCATAACCTATCTCTCAGTTTTTCTATCAGTTCAGGCTGATTTTAGATAAATGTAGAGGTGACCGATTATAAAAAGAAGAAAGGGAATTTGGAACCAAATCTTAAAGATGTTACCATGGAAGGAAACTTTCAATGCACCCAACACCCACTAGTCAGAACGAGAATGCCAGGGTTGGCTAAGCCAGGGCAGCATTTCAGAGAGAACGGCCCTCCGTGACTCTCTTCCTTACATCATGGGGCTTTTTAAACAGTTAACAGGCAGGTGTGTGAAGGAACTGTGAGAGCTTAGGAAAAAAAGGGACACTAGGAAGGTGTGATCTTTAGTCACAACCCCTTATGAAAAGTTACGAAACACGGCAATACGTCATCCTTGAATGTTACAAGTCTCAAATTTCCATCCGTGCCGTGTGTTCAAGAATCCGTCTGTTGTACGGGAGTGTGCTGTGTCTTGGGGTAGAACATAAGAAAGGAGCAGCAAGCCAATAAAATAAGCCTGCGGGCAGAGGCCGTGGTTCTGGTAGCACAGGTGCAGGTATTTTTGACAGTTTTGTTAAGACTTTCACGGCAGTAATGACAAAACAGGGCTGGGGGACGGAGGAAAACCCGGAGGAGACAAGTCCTTAAAATTCTGGACAGTAACACCAGTACAGCCTCGTGTCACTTCCCCACTCTGTCCCCAGGCACCTACAGCGCACCCTGGAAGGCCTGAGGTCAGGAGACACGCACAGCAAACATCCATCCAACCCCGCTTTCTCTCGTTAACAGCAGGGAATTATGGGTAAGTTCCCAAAGGCCTTGCAAACTTTAAAACCCATGCAGCATTAAAGATGCACTGCCCCATCCCTGCCATATGCTGTCTCTTCTGGAGTGAAATACAAGTTTCACGGCGTTCCCTGAGCCCACTCGTGATACGGGAGCTCTCTGGAGAAGGGAGTCCCTGCTCATCCTGTTGAAAAATCTAGACCTTATGTAAGCAAGAGGCTGCAGCCAAGGTATAAATAAATATTATTATTTCAGGTGCTAATTATTTCCCAGTACACTCGAAACCTAGTGATTTCCAAATCTGCTGGAGCTTCTTACAGAAATAAACACACTCATCCCAAGGCAGGCTTAAAAGGATTCTGAGAAACCTACACCAAAAACAAAAACAAAAACAAGAAAATTACCCTCTGAGGAGGGATTTCTCTCCAGTTTCACTGCTTCCCACGAGGGGAACAATTTCATGAGAACATAATAGTAAAGGAAACAATACACCACCGAAGAGGAAAATCACATCTTTATAATTACAGATCAGCGCTCAAACAAATTCCACACCTACACCCTCGCTCCGCTTTGAGGCTGCATGACTTCAGTGGGGCTTGCCAGCCCCTTCAGCTATCAACAATTACAGCTGAACAGTGCAATCACGAGATTTTTGATACAGAAACCCCAGACAGCAGAATACCCTCAAATGACCCTCTCACTTCATTCTTGGGGAATGTGGAAAACACAGTTCCAGAAAGCACAGATGGGGGCTAATCCCACTGCGGGGGAGCGCTGAGCTTTGCTGTCTTTGTAACAGCCGATGCCGGTGTCAGAGATGAGCTAATAATTTCTAAGCCACACGGATTTGTATCAGACGCGAATTAGCAGCTGAAAGAAAGTCCTGCTTGGTCCAAGCTAGCACATGCCTGTATTAGGACTTCATTTAAGTTCCCATTACTTGAGCAAGCACCCACGTTTATTTCAACGCACCGGTTACTTATCCATTAAATGGGTTTCTTACCCATCACACTGGTTATTTAATTCCTACCCCATGGCTCCCCCAAGAAATAAAAAGTGCACTATAATTATATAAACTCTTAATTAAACTGAAGAATTCAATGTTGCCATTACCCGTCAGTAATTCCACTCAATTAGGACAACAGACTTCCGTTTATTACTGAACTCCTAATTGCTACTCATTTTCCTGGTTAGTGATTGCCAATCCTATCAGACAATGTGCTTAAAATTCTGCCATGAAATGATATTTCTCCCCATCAGAGGAAAGGTGGAATCAGAGAGCCCTTACGTGGTCAGGAGTGGGGTCCTCTTCTCCAGCCCGAGGCGCCTCCAGGCTGGGGATTTTAAAGGCGGATTCTCCCTGCGGTTGGTTACTGGTGCTGCGATCCACGGGAGACTTACCCACAAAGCAAAGACGTATCCAGGTAGCCAGAGAATATCAAAGCCAAAGCCGAGCCGAAGACAAAAACAAAACCCACGACGCGGTCTCGGGATTTCCAGAAGTTCAGAACCTCCGGGAAAGGCGCATCTGAGGTCTACAGGCAGGCGGCACGTTCAGCATCTGCTGCATCTTGGCCGCGGGAGAGCCGAGTCGACGGTCCGAGGGAAGAGGATGGCGGCCGCGCGGCGTCCCCGCCGGGCCAGCCTAAGCCTCCTCTCCGGGGTGCGGGCACCGAGCGGCCGAGGTCGCCGCGCCCCGGGAAGCGGGCCAGAGAGCGGGTCCGGGCGGCGGCCGCGCCAGCCGTCTACCCGCGGCGCGGGGAGGCCTCGGACCCCGAGAAGCGCGCCGCCCTCCCGCGCCCCTCCCCGGCCCGCAAAACGGCGCGACCCTCCGCGCTGCTCATGACCCGCTCCGCTAATTAGCCCAGAAGACTGAGACCCGCGGCGGGGCAACTTGACGATTTATTCCGGGCCCGGGGGAGGTCACCCGCGGTGCGCGCGCCGATTGGCTGCGGCGAGCCGGGCGCGCCGGCGCGGGGCTGGCGGCCGCCACGCAGAGCGCGTGCACTTTCTGCCGACTCCGCATCCCGGCCAGGCAAGGAGGCACGAGCGGGGCAGGGCGCCGGTGTCAGGGCCGCCCTGAAGCAACCTGAGGCTCGCGGCGGCGGGACAGGTTGGTCGTCAGTGCCCGGAACCACAGAACTGCCCCACCAATCCAGCTGGGTGGTTTGGAAGAAAGGCTCCTTGCCGTTTGGGTGTTTAGACGTTACAGCCTCTACTTGAGTCTTCCAGTTGACAGTGGGCTCAAACCATTTACAGCCAGAAGAGGTTCTGAATTTACTCCAACTTCATGGTACAGAGGAGGACACTGAAGCTGAAAGGATGGAGCGGCTTGTGAAGGTGAGAGGGTGGAAAAGCCAGGCCGGGCCTCAGGTCTCCCCATCCAGAATTTCCAAAGAGCACCCGGGCCGCCCTTGTGGCTGCCTTCCTTGCCGAGAGCCCTAACCTCAGGGACGTTCCCAGGAATGCACAGCACAGCACTGAGCGATGCAGTTAGGTCCACCCCACAACCTGAGAGGTCGGGAGAGATTATCTCCATCTTACATATTAAGGAACTGAGGCCTGGAATGGTTCCGAAACCTTGCCCCTGAGCTAGTAAGTGACGGAGCAGGCACGCAGGCTTCTAATTCCCGAGTTTCTGCCACAGCATTTCAGTGCTCCTTAACCAAGGAGGTGAGCTGAAGAGGGAGAATTCCTGGAGGGGTCAGCCAGAAACAAGTGGCCAAAGCTGACACTCCTGCAGATAGCACTGGCCCCTAAGAGGGGCTGCTTCAATGCCAGCTTTGCACCTCTCTCCACAAAGCAGCCAGCAATAATTCCTGTCTGCCCTGTTTGGGTGGTTCTGGACATGTTCGTCTTCATCAAAGTCAGCGCACTCACCACCCCCATCCATAGAAGCAGTAGCTGCAGAGAGCTTTCCTGTCCCAAGACCAGAGAGCTACTGTTTCTCTCTCTGTGGCCCTTGAATGCACAGAGTCAGGAAGGGCTCTTGCCTGGTTCTCTCGTGTTTGGAACTTGAATTTAAAAAGCTCAGCATCTGAGCCATCCTGTCATGTTCCTGAGCAGGGATCAAGGCCTGCTAACCTGGGCTAGCGAAGGACAGGATATCAAAGCGTGGTCACTGGACCAGCATCATCTAGGAACTTGTCAGACATGCAAATTCTGGGGCCCAACCCCAGGTCTACTGAGTCAGAAACCCCAGGGGTGGGACCACCCAGCAGTCTGTGTTTTTCGAGGCTCTCCAGGTGATTCTGGTGCACACTCAAGTTTGAGAACTACTGCTGTAAAGAGCTGCTTCCCGTGGTCATGTGAGGGAGGACAGAGCAGAGGCCACCGTCAAGGTGGAACAGTCAGCACTGTGCGTGAAGAAATGCCTCCTCTCCCCTCAGCCACAGTCAGAGCCCCTCGAGGGAGGATTCTGAAAGGAGAGGAGTAGAGCTGGGGCCTGGGCTTCTTTTTCTGTTCTGACTCTAAGGGTCATGAGTCTGACCCCATCCTACTCCTTTCATCGTGACACGAGAGGGCACAGCATCGACGGCTGCCTGGGCTGCCGTGTTCTGTGACACTCCACCTGGCCTGCCACCTTCCGACTGAGGCAGGCCTTCTGCTCCCGGGCCGAGGCGCTGCTGTTTCTCCATAGACTCGTGTGGGGAGCATTTAAAGCAGCCAGTCATTACTGTGGAGAGGTCACGACAGCTTGAGGGGAGCAAGTCCCCGGGATGGGGTACTCACCTTGGCGGCAATGGACCTGCAGTCTGATCCCACCCAGGGCCTGAGCTTTCCTCTCTGCTCAATGGGAAAAACAGTCTCTCCCTTGCTTTCCTAGGCGATGTGAGGACTAAACAGCACTTTGTGTTTGGGGGAGAAAAACAAAGCATTGCTGAAAACATATACGGCTTGTTGACCTGCCCCCAAGTAACCTCCACTAATAAAGGGATGTGCTGGCAAATGGTACTGGACGTTGAGTCTTCGATTCCATGATCACCACACTAGGGTCTGGCCTTGATGCAAATGGTAAGGCAGGCCACTCGGCCTTCAACATGGGGAAGACGCAGTTCTTCGGGTAGTGCCTGCTCTCCTCAGGTGTACAAGGATGGAGGGGAGGGAACCGAGGGGGATGATGCTCTAGTCTTACTCCTCAGACTCTAAGTGACTGTGGAGGGAGCAGAGCATGGAATTTTTAAAGTACTATATTCCTATTTAATGAATCTTTTTTTTTTTTTTTTTTTTTTTTTTTTTTTTGCGGTACGCGGGCCTCTCACTGCTGTGGCCTCTCCCGTTGCGGAGCACAGGCTCCGGACGCGCAGGCTCAGCGGCCATGGCTCACGGGCCCAGCCCCTCCGCGGCATGTGGGATCTTCCCGGACCGGGGCACGAACCCGCGTCCCCTGCATCGGCAGGCGGACTCTCAACCGCTGCGCCACTAGGGAAGCCCTGAATCACGTTTTTTTTAAGAAAGGAATATTACCAGCTTAGATGATTGAGTGCTTACTGCAGGGCAGGAGGCATAATTCTCAGTCCTTTATTTGTGTTAATGCCTCAAAACAGCCTCTGAAGTAGGTACTGTTATCCTTAATTTACAGATGAGAAAATGGAATTATAAACATATCCAAAAACGTGTCCAAGGGCACAGAGCTGTCCAAGTGGCAGAGCTGGATTCAAACCCAAGCGGTTTGGCTCCAGAATCCAAGCCCCTAAACTTAACGCTACCGCCCGTGATGAAATGTTAAGAGAAGAAAGCTGAACAAACAACGCAAATATGTAAAATGTATCGATGGCATATGTGAATATTTTTTCTTACTGTGTGTTGGATTTTCTAAATGTTATCAGTGAGCATATGGTACATTTGAAACCCACATCATTTTTAACTGTTATTCTTTTTACAGACTGTAGTTTCTGTTAAGGGCTCAGCCACAAGGGGACCCCTGAACCTCCCGGGAGGCCTAGAGGTTTGCTTCTGCAGGCTCGGTGGCTGGAGTTTTGAGAGCCACGCCAACCGCAGCAGCAGGCAAGCGGAGGGCCGGCGGATTATCCACGCGGCAGCCTGGTCCGGGTGAGAGAAGGGTGTGCGCTGTGAAGCGCGTGGCAGGCAGGGGAGCGTGAACGCAGCACAGGGCGGCCGAAGGAGACGGCGTGGGATTCTGTTGCCAGGAGCCGAGGCTTCCTGTCAAAGAGTGGACTGGTGTAATCTCAACGGTATTTTCCCCCCAGGAATGGGTAACAGCATGTCCTGTGAATCAAAAGCTCCTAGGTGGACACGAGCAAATTGGGTGTGTCATGCACACCTGGTGAGCTCCGGCCCTAGGCCGCTTCCAGCAGCACCCAGTCTTTCTAATTTGCCCTGGAACTCTTACCAATCCACCGAGGGGGGTGGGGCAGGGCAGGTAGTCTCACTCTTCCTTTCTGAGGCTTACAGAAGCAGAGATACCTGTTCAAGTCGCAGTGAGGGGCAGGCCGGGACTAGAGCCAACAGCCCCCGAGTCTTAGTTCAGCGCTGGTGTGCCACCCACCCCACGTTACCAGTCCAGGTGCAGCTGTAAATCTGGATGCGGAAACGTTAACTACAATTCACTTTAACTCTGGAGTAAGTTACAGAGACACAATTTAGCGGGCACTCTACTTATTCAAAGTGTTACAAGTATCTATACAATGAAACTAAACCCGGAGCTCTCACAGAAAAGCTACAGTAAAGGAGGAAAACTACACCTTTTTTGCTTCAAGGGGGAGCTTTACAGCCACAGCTACGTGTGCTTGGTACAACTGGGAAATCTGTTATGTTTGGTTGCCAACTCAACTGATTTCTACATTCCTGCCACATTGCTGAGAGATTCCCACACCCAAGGAGAGAATACTTTCATGTACTCAGTTACAAGGGCTTCTAGTGTATTTATGACTTCACAGAAATTTCTTTTCAGTCGTAAAAGTATAAAAGTATGATGACTGGCTCAAAGGTCTGGGGAGCTCAGGGACAAGGAAATTACCTTACTACTTTACCCCAGTAATGCTGCCTCTCTCTTCAAAGCAAGTCCTCACAGCAGCCACCATCACGGTGGTGGATCTAAAGAGTCCCTAAGATAAAGGATCGGCGCGCCCCGAAGAAGCCCTGACAGCCTGGGGAGGCGGCAGATGGCAGGAGCAAGGAATTTAGAGCCAGAGAGGTCTACGTTCTGAGGCCCACCAGCCGCCAGCCCGGCGAACTCGGCCATCACTTGGGCCTCCCTGGCCTTCACATCCCGTGTAATGAATGAGAGCGGCATCGCTTCCCGCAGGCCTTGGGAGGGGCAGTGTGGCCAGCGCCCCAAAGCAGTGCCCTTGAGCCAGAGGGGCTTGTCTTGTCAGCACTTCTTTGGGCCCAATATTCCCTTGTTTTAGGGACTCTAGATACACAGATGGAAGAACACGCCCCTGGCCAGTGTTCTGTGAGGTCACTGTTGGCCTGAGAGCAGCTGTTTGGGGGCGAGTTCAGTGCACGGTTTGAACACGTACATGGCAGTGGCCCCTCAGGCCTTGCCTCTGCAGGCTGCCCCCAGTGACCGCTGGGAGGAAAAGCAGCACTTCTAGGCTCTGTGCTGGGGAACGGCAGAGGAGGCAGCTGGAGGGGAAGAGAAGGGTGCTTTTATGACAGGCTTTGTCACGTAGGCCTGAGAACAACTCTGGTCGTCCCCCCCCCGCCCCGCCGCAGTCCCTGACAGCTTAGGAGGATGAGCTAAGTAAAAGAAGCTGAACGGAAACCATCGGTCGTATCCCCGTGACTTCAGGGCACTTTTCTCAATGGGGTTTCGCAAACAAGGGGCTGGCTTGTGCTTCCTCTCCCCGTGAGCCCAGGCGACACCTTGGTTCCCCACCGCGTCCTATCCACGCAGCCCCACTTCTGCCTGCTGGACGAGGCTGGTCTATTAGTCCCCACGTGGGAGGATGGGTGGCAGTAAATCTAGCCCCCAGACCCTCTCTCCTTGCCGCGGGAAGGAGCGGGCTGCCCAGCTCACATCCAGCAGTGCATACGGCAAAAGCCACAGCTCCACCACCAGTGGGGGGGCCAGCACCCGGGAAGAGGGCCCCCCACTGCGTGAATGCCCGCCTTTTTATGATTGCTGCCTCGGCAGGAAATGCTCTGAGGGGATTTTGGAGGACATGGGGTAGCTGACAAACGTTTCAAAGTAGGTGCTTCACTTTCAGTGAACATGAGCTTTGTAACCCCTGACATACAGATTGGAGTCTGAATATGCTTAGATCTCAGAATAGAAGGGTTTCTAAAGAAAAACTCCAGAAATACCCGAATTCAGATGTAGAAAAAAATGTGCGAGAATCAAGAACAAAGCCCGTGAAAGCAGAGGGAGTGAATAACCTTTCATTTCAAGCCGGTTTCCCCACTAGAGACAGTCGTGATCTGCGCAGGACTATTTGATGCAAATGCCCCTCAGAAAAGAGCCAGTGGATAATAGATAAAAAGATTATCTGTGACATTATGAAAAATGAAAGTTTAAAAATGGCTACAAGTCCGATTAAAAAAAAACCCTAAACTTTATTCAGTCTTGTTGAAAGGCAATAGGGGAACTGTTTTATTCAGCCCCTGGGGTCCCTGCCTCTCCGCCATTGTTCTCATGTCTTCCACCAGCTCATCAGTTTTCAAAAATCTTCCCTGCTGGTTTCTCTTTGCCAGAAACATAAGGTCCAAGAAGCTATCAGAGCCCTGTTTCCTCTGCCTGACTTGACTGTGATGCTAGAAACGCGAGGGCTCCAGCTCCTGCCCCTCTCTCTTCCCTTCCCTGCAGTCCCCCTCCGTGCTAAACCACCGGCTGCACACTTGAGTTAACAGATGAATTACAGACTCCAGGCATGGGCTTCCAGGGCAGGAGAGAGTCTGATTTCTGTCCAGGTCTCTCTTGATTGGCTCAGCACGGAAGTCTTTCATTTAATGGACCAGGTCCTGCTGAGAACACCTCTGCTGGAACCACACTGATTTCTTTCTTCGCTGGAGAGAGGAGCAGAGATCCTAAAGAAAGATTTTCCATCTTCTGGATTTCTCGTGTGCTCACTACATACCATTCTTTTTAAACAGAGCAATCACGGGCGTGACCCAAGACTCCAGGAAACACTGGATTCGTTTGGCCGGCCATCTTTGATCTCAGAGCTGGCCGAGGTGTGGAAGAACCAACGTGAACACCTAGGCCACAGAAACACGCCTTTGTCTCCCCCCCAAGGAGGAGACAGCCTGGTGCAGCCGTTCGGCGCGACGGTCTGGAGATGCACTACCTGGTACAGTGACCTGCAATTCAAATTCCAGCTCTCCTGCCTGCTATCTGGGCTGACTCAGCGCATTTCCATGCCTGAGTTCCTCCATTTGGAAAACAAATACAGAAGATTATTAGATTAAAACATATAAAGTTGCTGGTATTTGACTTTTTTGAATCTAATCTTACTGTAAGAAGATTCAGTTTTATCTTACAATAAGATGATTAGATTGTGCCACATAGAACTGCCGACACTTGACCGTTTTCACATACAGAAATGACCGTTTCTTCTTCGAAAATGAAAAATGGCAATTTCATGTCGGCTCATCCCAATACCTACTTCAAAGTGTGATTGAGAGAAAGGGGAGCAAAGAGTCACATAAAGTGCTTTACCAAAGGGCCTGGCACCCAGCACGTGCTCAGTCAAGGTTAGCTCCTGCCGCCACCGTCAGCAGGCTCAGGTCAACCACGTGCTGGATCGCAGGTCACTGTACCAGGTGCCTAAAAGTGAAACATCCCAATCAGATAGTCACCTTCTTGCCAAGGACCGCCTGCCCGTGCGAAAGCGTGCTAAGCGCATCGGGATGGATAGAGGAAGATGTGCACGCAGGCCAAACTCCGTGTTCTCAGGACTCTATCTTTTGTCTCCATTCCTCTTGGGAAATCCATTCCCATGTGGAACGCTCCCTTCTCCTTCTGGGGCCATCCTGCCTACCCCTGGCTGCTTTCATAAGCTAGTCAGCATGACTGGAATGGTACCTGTGTCTACTCAGACAGAGATTCCAGAAATATGCTTGAAAATACACATCAACTGGAAAGGCGCAAAATCGATGGGGGGAAGGGTTTGTGGGTCCTCTCTTTGCCTAGAACCACAGTCTCTGGAAGCCAGACGGTTCCGAGCTCAGAATTACATGCAGTTATGGTATTTGCAAGGAAGGCACAAGCCTACAAGCACCGTCTCCTGGGCAGAAATAAAACTGCCTCAAGATTCACTTATTCCAGGTCTCACCACGATTCTGTGGGTCAGCACAAAGTCCTCCAAGGGATGCCGGGGAGTGGCCTGTGACCCCCGCACCCTCACCCGAAGGCCTGTGACCCCTGCACCCTCACCCGAAGGCCTGTGACCCCCGCACCCTCACCCGAAGGCCTGTGACCCCTGCACCCTCACCCGAAGGCCTGTGA
This sequence comes from Delphinus delphis, assembly GCF_949987515.2. NCBI lineage: Eukaryota > Metazoa > Chordata > Mammalia > Artiodactyla > Delphinidae > Delphinus > Delphinus delphis. Next base: position 75,297,501 of record NC_082697.1, read on the forward strand.
CCCCCGCACCCTCACCCGAAGGCCTGTGACCCCTGCACCCTCACCCGAAGGCTTTCCCTGAGACCCGCCTTTCTCTTTGTGCTCCTTCCCCTTTGCTGTAGGTCGTGGGGAGAAAGGACCTGACTTATTGTGCTGGTTGGACTGAGAAGGAAATAGAGGAATTATGAAAAATCTATGGGCAAGAGCTGGCCTCAAGGACACAACAGTAAATATCAACCTGTGAACTAGATGTGACCAAACAGCAGAGTCGATGGAGGCAAATCCGCCCGCGACGCAAATAGCCAGGTTTCTCCTGCTAGATTCTGGGGTGCAGCCCTTAGTCTGAGTACTAGGAGCATCGATGCCAGGTCCTGGGCAGGCAGCCTGTGCTGGTCACACTGCCTCTTCCCGGAGACCCTGTCTGTCAGCACTGTCCTTGAGGCAGAACGCACAGCTTAGGTTCGCAGTAAGGTCATCTCTAGGGGCCGACAGCAACTCTTGAGATGCCTGACCCCAAGTATAATCTCCCCCGCACTCACACGCCCCCAGGCCTGAATGCAATGATCTCCTCTGGCCTAATCCAAATTATCTTGAAAGGTTTTAAAACTTATTCTTGAATTATAAAATATTGCTGCCTATGGAAAAGTAGAGGGTAATATAAGAATAGATGTAAGGAAAACCTATAGAGCCACCATCCAGCTTAGGAAATATATATTTCAAAGACCTCCTCACAGGGAGATGCTATCGCTCATTTGATGTTTACTATGCATAGTATGGTATTGATACTTTTGCTCTATAGGTATATAAGTGCAACATGTGGTGTTGCTCTGCATGTTTTTAAACCTTATTTCATTGGTTTTGTTCAGTATTTATCCTTCTACAACTCGTAAACGAGAGATTCTGATTCACTGGGCCCAGTGGGTTTGTGACTCGCCTTGAACAAACTGGCTAGGCTGTGGGTGATAGTGAGGGTGACCACGTAGCACTCAAACTAGGATGCTTTGAAGCATGAAAGAGGGTGCTGTTAGAACACCACCACGCATACGTTAGGACTGTCCCCGGCAAACCAGGACACACGGTCATCTTAGTGATGGCAGACAAGCTGCTGCTTTAATATATGTGATTAGCACTTCCGGTTAGAAGCCTTTGGCCACAAGTACCTGCTGGGCTTCTCTGAATGAATTAGTTTGCGCCTTTTTTTTTTTTTAGCAGCAAGTCATCACTGAGAACCCCAGTTTCCTCATTAGTGAAATGGAGAGTCTGGAGGAGGAGGCAGGGTTTCGTCCTGACCGTCCTCCTACCTGCTGCTCCGTTATGGGCCTGTGTAGGGAGTGCTCTGACCCAGTAAAACACCAGCATCCCCGTGGAAGACACAGAGCCCTAGGAGGACCTGAGCACCCTTCCTGCGAGTCAGTCCAGCTGTTTCCACATCAGGGCAAGGACAGGGTGCCCCCTGCAAGACCCCCAAAAGCTGACAGGTCAGGGCTCTCCACCACTTTTCCACGCAGCATCTTAATTACCCTGTTTCTGCGGAAATGAGCTTATTGCTAATCAGGTTTTCTCTCCGCTCTCTGCTGGTGACCGATGCACCCCTCAGATGTGAAACAGTGCTGAATTCGGTATTTGCTCAGTAGGTAAATAGGAGGCCCCCCTTCAAAAAAAAAAATCAGAGAAGTAATTCTGGCTTCCCTTTGAAAAAGAAAAACACAGGCCCTGAGCTTACTCAGCACCTTGAGGAACCGAGTGTAGATGTGCGACGAGAACCTACACACACTTCAGGTTGGGCTGGGCCGGCGCTACGCCCTGTGAAAGGAGGACCACGGAGCCCAGGAAAACAGCAAAGCCTGCAGTCACCGCCACGGCACACGCCCTGCCACGGTACTCCCAAACCTGGATCCGGGACCTGACACTTGAGGGGTGCTCTGGGACTGCACTGACACGGTTTTCCTGGCCTGCCTCTGTCCTGCCTCCCAGGCCCGGCTCTGGTGTGCTGTCTGCTTTGGTTGAAGGCTCAGCCTGGCCCCGCACCGCCCCACCCCACACTAAGATGCCTTCCTTATTCTGGCTCTGTGTCTAGGCATTAAGATGCACAGCCGTCTTATCAAGGGCTCTTCCTCTCCCAAATTGCATTTGACCAGTTTCATTTCTGCCTGAAATTAAAACACAGGACTTATCAATCCCCAGCTGTCACAGCATGAATGAAACCCTAGAAATAAATCCGGTCTAATGACAGAGCGATCTGGAGACCTCAGTGGGAAACAAGATACTTTGTTTAATAATTATCAGTCTCTTTCAGGGCCTGTCTGCCAAAGCAGTGGTGTCAGAAGCAGCAGAGAGAAGAATTTCTTTCCACAGATTTCGTCCCGGGAAAGACTGAAGCCATTTCAAACCAGGCTGGCCGCTTTTGATTTCCATTTCTGATATTAAATGCAGAGCGGCTGTCTGCATTTACGCTACAACGCATTACTTCAGTGCGAAGAATCGGGGTGGTGGCAGGGATCCAGTTTACTAATGAACAAGCTTATCTGGAGGAAAACAGCTTTTCACACCGTAACAAACAATGAATACCTCTTAGATAACAAATTCAATGGCAAAATATAGCACTGTACATGTCACAGTCCCGTAATTTAATGGATGCACTTGCAGCATTAGTGGTTTGCGTTAATTTTTTAAATTAATTTTGTTTGGCCCTCAGGGAAAATATTTTCTTTTTTGTGTCCGATACCTTGCAGCTCATTAACACTGCTTACTGCTGCTCTACGATACTATCCATAATCGTCCACTTGGTAGCCAGAGGCCATTTTTAAAAACACAAGCTGCAAGAGGGGCAGAAAGCAGGCTTTTCTGCCTCCTTCTCCAAAGAAAGCTCTCCCAGCTTGACACAGGTCTCGGCAGCCATGGAAGCAGGGGCCTCTGGAGGCCTTTGGAGGCCTTCTGAGCCAGGCAGGTCCAGGTGTCAGCGCTCAAGGTGGCTACCGAGTGCCTCGGACTGAGCCAAGAGGCTCTTTCTTCCACTGGTCACCGTCACCTGCCGCAGAGCAGTGGCTTCCACACCCGATGATGCTCGGAACTGCCTGGGCAGTAAAAGATATAGATGACTAGGCCTCACCCCACAGCTGTGAAGCCTTTCCTGTGCTTCTCAGCCTTCCCACAAAGGGGTTAACCACTGGCTACCGAGAAAACAGCCTCCCTCTCTCTCTGCCTGGGGCCCGGAGATCAGGGAATTCACTGCTAATCACTGCAGTTGTGATTCCTGATTTCAACTGGCAGCAAAGAGAATTGAACCAGAGTCCCCCGAGAGCAGCCAGCTCCACGAGGCAGACCTTGAGCTTGTTAAGCTGTGGTGCTGCTATGCGATTATCAATTTTAAATTAATCTCCCCAGTCTCTTCAAAGCGGTTGCTAAAAATATAATCTCTGGGATATCTTACCGTAAGACTTAACTGAAAGGAAAAATTTGGATAATAATTAAGTGCTTCCCTCCGTCTAAGCTTCCTGTAAAACACCTCTGGAGACACGGCTAATGCACTGGCAGCAGGAAGGCCGGCCAGGGGCCGTCCCGAGGTCTGAGGGAGCTGGTTCATAAGTTACACGCTTTCTCTAAATAAAACTTCAACGGGCAACCTGCGTTTGGACAAAAGGTTAAAGATACAATGCAACACTGTTTTAAAACAAATCCTTCCCTATTTTTAACCCAGAGAGTTTTGGGAGGGAAGGCCAGAAAAAATTGTCTAGACATACTTTGGCTAAGCTCACGAGGGAGTCGTTACAAATGGACTTTATAGGGACATAAGCTAGGTTATATATAAAACACATTTTTTTTTTTAAAGGCAGCAGCATGGTGGGACAATCTGAACAAAGGTGAAAGGGGTTCTTATATGTAAGATAGGGGCTCTCTGTGGAAACATCTCTGGCCCTATAGAAGGCTCGCGTCAAGAGCAGACAGTTTCTAAAGCCACTAAGGACGATGAAGAAGAAAACGAGCAGCAATTTATTAACAAACCCGCTGCCATTCTACCCACACTCTGCGGCTTCCTGCCAGAAGAAAAGGCGCTGCTATACCTGGAATCCTGGGAAGTGGCAAGTCTCAAGTCTCCCCAGGGGCGACACACTCCGTGGTCGTTTTCTCCCCCTTCTCCTGACCTTCCTATTCCTTGGGGCAGAGTGCTGGTGGGGAGACCGGATCATTTAAAGCAAGAGCATATGGACAAATCCACACGCTTTCTAGGTGCGGCCGCAGGAGTTTGAGAGCCCCAGCTCCTAGAGGGCGCAGAAGGAAGGCCTTCGCAGGGCCCAGCGGTGAGGGGGCGCTTTGTAAGCCAGTGTGCTAAGGAAGAAGGGGGTGGGGCAGGGAGAAGGGGAGGAAGGGGTTGTGGGAAAGGATACCGATCCGAAAAAGGCTGGGAAGATGGACTTCTGTGAGATTTTCATGCAACCCCTCTGTGCCTTCTGTTAATGATAACCATAGAGAAAACCCCCCGATTTGTAAAATTCCATTAATTCTATAACTTCCCTTCTTCAGTAAGAACAAAGGATAAAGGAACTTATTACCTCTACTACCAATGAGATGTATGACCTTGAGAAAACTACCTAACATCTGTGGGCTTCCATGGTAAAAGGAGTGGGCTGGGTAAGACAAGCTCTGCAACTCTCATTTCATTATTCTGGGTGAAAGCAAATGTTGCTATGCACAGGCCAAAGCTCAGTTTTGGTGCCACCTTTGACCACGTGATGAAAAATTAGAATGAAGACCTTTAAACTAGACACATACTGTACGAACAATATAAAACACAAGGACTTAACGTTCAGCCGCATCGTATCAGAAAGTTGCCTGAAGAAAAATGGAATAAGAGCGATTGGAAAGTGTTTTTCACACAAGTGGAAGTTTCCCCAAACCGCTGCTGAGTGAAAACATGGCTCCTTGGCACTCAGGGTCCACCTTTGTTAAGGCTCTGGTTCAGTGGGGCAAAGGGGGTCAGGAAGGTGAATAAATCTGCATAATAAACAGGGTGTATCTAAAAAGACGGCTTGTGCCTACTTAGGCTTTGCCAGCCCAGTGCAAAGCCTGGGCTGCTGTTGTTGCTGTTCTAGATCTCCTTGAAAATCTGATGGGAAGAGCTATGGACCTTCTTCTGAGGCACATGTACAAGTGTACAAATAAACAAAACTTTAAAACCACTTTCAGGGGATTCCTGGGCTCCTTGAAGCTTAGCCACAGATCCTACAGGGATGGATTAATTACAGACCAAGCCCGCTGTTTTAGGCCTAGACACTGGAACATCTGTTAACTCTCCCATTTATCTTGAATGTCTTAGTGTTCCCATTTTCTCAAGAAGAAATTTATTTTTCGATTAAAAAATAAGCTGATTCTCCCTGCACACCCCAGCAATTCTACAGGGAGCCTGGTGTGTTTGGCAGGAGAGCAAGAGGTCGACCAACAGAAGACCTGCAGTTGTAGCCCTAATGGCCAAAGCACCTTCAGAGGTAGCGCTTGTATCCTAAGGCTTAATTTGGAACCCTTCTTCCATAGGAGACAATTCCTCCCAGCAAATAAGTAGGCATCCCCTACCCCATTAGAGACTGCCCTCTTTCTGACCTACTTCACACACCTTTTTGACCTGCTCTCCTTCCTGAAGAACTAATAGGCCATGCGGCACCTGGTAAGGGGGAGGACGGGCAGGAAGCAGCCTCCTGGAATGTCAATGAGGCCAGGGCAGCACGCCTACCCCATTCCCATTCAGCAGGCAGCCCAGCTGCTGCACAGGGCACATCTGCATAGCTGAAGGTCAATATGAAACCAGCCTGGCTTCTAGCTCTGAAACTCCACTCTTCCAAGGGTTGCAAGAGTGAAACTGTCAAGTATGTTCACTTTAATTGACACCGGGCTGCTGGCGGCCAAAAGATGGAAATTTGCTTTGAGGCCCAATACATTTTGGAGAAGAGGGTTCCGCCAAGCCACTGCTGGTTATTTCGGAAGGCCCTTGTGAATACCCAAGTCACTAAAATCCTTGATCCTGGCGTGCAAGGCACCTCAGAGGCCGTCACACTAGCAATCAGCTTCACGGCAGCCCGCTTTCCGGAGCAGTTGGTCATCCTCTATTATCTTTCTGCTTCTCCTAGGATGATTATGAATCATATTTGAAGAGGAGAGAAACGGTGCCTTAAGGGCAGGTTTGCCCCAGTTCCCAACCCAGCCAGTCTCTCAACCAAACGGGTCCAAACACCTCTCCTCAACAAAGTGACAAATGAGGCACTGAATCAGTGGAACTGTGAATTCAATCACTTAGCCTGAATGGACAAAGCCCTACAAGATGGATTCCATGACCTTAAAGAGCCTGGCTCAGGTCAGGAGAAAGCAGTCTACAGACCACTGGAAGAAGAGCTTGAAAAAGTGACATATTAATTGCACCTATTCTGCCCTCTGTCCCTGACACCTGAAACTCATGTCTCCAACACTTATGAAGATGTGACAGAATGTTCCATCAATAAATATGCAAACAAGACTGCTGACGTGATTTCTGATGAGCTAAGGCAAAGAAGAAGAAACGAGACAGCACTGTTTTTTCTGTATTAGGAAACTGCCTAGGGAAAAGAATTCCACTGTCTCAAGGAAAAAAAATCCTTAAGAGCCAAACTGTTCATCTCAATTGCATCTGGATTATTATTTGAAAAGATTAATGTTTGCTAACGTGATACTTATCAGCATTGTATATAGAGATAGCGAAGTTGCCAAATTTGATCTTTCTAATATGTTCCTCCTCTCTTTTTTTTTTTTTTAAAACAAGAGAATATACTGTAGGAGTCTTAGTTTGGCATTGGCTGGCAACATCCTTGACCAAATAAGTATCAGGGGGAAAAGAACTTACTGGAGGGTATGTCTCAATAAAACAGGCTTTATTTTAAAACATAGAATCAAGATAATATGGTGAACTGTAGACAAGAACAGTCTGGTTTAGTCTGACTATGGAACAGCCTTATTTCTTAACTCTTTCAGAAACTGGGAAAAGGAATGAAGGGTTCCGGTTCTTTTTTTTTTTTACTTTATAATTAACTCAATTGGAAATCTAGAAGTAGCTTATTTTCAGTGCTCTAGTTGACCAACTTTACAGTTGGAAGAAAAAGAATTACTTCAGCAAGATGAGGTAAAAAGGGTCCTGGACTCAGAGTAAGGACACTTGATTTCTAGTGCCACCTCCGTCTCAGGTAACTTCATCTATGAAAAGGGAGAGATTGGGGAGAGAGAACATGCCGTGCTCATACTTTGTCTCCTTCAGGCCACAGCCACAGCAGACATCACTAATCAATCCAGACCTTTATTCCTTCTTGGCCCAGAATCCTCAACACAGTACTCCAAGCAGCCACCTAATAGATGAGAGATAGCACGACAATTGAAATTTATCTGCCCGCCTTACACTAGATAGCCTTGAGGCCCTATTTAGCTTCAAATTTTTAGGACATCATCATTTTCCTATCCTAATAGGAGTCCACTGTGGACAAAACATATATGGACAAAAATGTTTTATGGGCTTGCCGTAGGGGGGGAAAGATGGAAAACATGGCTTCGTAAATTGTCGTCATGGCTCTAGTGATTACACAAACAGAAAAACAAGGACCTTAGAGCCTCCAGAGCCAAAAAGGTATGCTCTCAAACTAAGTAAGTCTCACCACAGCTGAGGCCGTACATCAACCACATATCAACCTGGTTGATAAGCCCAAAGTGCCAATAGTCTTCCTAGACAAGTCAGTATCAACTTTTCAATTAGGCAGCTAGACTGGTAATAGGGAATTCGAGTATCACTTACCCTGTCCTGGACCATTAAAGAATTTAAGGTAGCTTTGAAAGATAATGAAAAGAAAAAACATTAAAAAAAATTATTGGCAGATGAGAAGGAAAAAGAAACGAGGTAGCTTTGCATAGTAAAGAATGAGGTTTGAGTGCTGTTTATTTACAACAGGTGGGCCACAAAGCCGGCTCGAGGCTTCTAGCAGCCACTGCAAAGAGGGCAGCCTGCTAGCCACACAGTTCATGGAGCCACCAGACAAAGAGAAAGCAACTGTTCAGAAGAAGTTTAACTCTTCCTGACTCTGCGACCACTACAAATAACACTTGGGAGGGCTCGTCCCCCCGAGGGTCTACGTGAAGAAAACAACAAGCGGTGTACTAAATATTTTTCCACTCATTCATTTCGAAGCCCTAGCAATGAGTGTCACACGTTGTCGGGGTCCTCCTACAGGGCTTCCGGTGCCATTCCAAAGCAGAACGCGGGGCAGGAGAATGCTTCGGTTCCCTGGTGATGTGGCCTACTCTGGAGGAACTGGAGAAACAGTTCCCAAACTACAGTCCGAGGGACCTATGAAGTGGTAATGGGTGTTCAACCCTGTTGGGTAAACACAGCCCCCTAGTCCCACGGCCACCGTCACTCCTCCAAATAAATTTGCTTAATGTGATCTCACCCAATAATTCTAAGCAAAATCCTTTATCTCAGGGACACTTATTAGTATCTTATGGGAAGAGTATTCCAGGGAACATTTCAGAAAGTGCCGACCTAGAGGAAAAGGGCTGCATATCTTTTCGGGATCCTTCTAAAGTGTAGCTTCTCTCTGTTAGGTCTGGAGAGCTGCTGGATGGCAGTGAGTCTGAAAGGCATTTCCTGGTAGCTCCCTGGAAGGCTTCAACTCTCAGTCTCCAGTTAGGAGGGGGAGCGTGTGCCTGACAGAGAGCCCCGACGGTGTACGTACGCACAGATCAAGATTCTAAAAGCGGTGAGTCCAACCTTCTAACTGTTCAAGTTCCACAACGTCCCTCCTTCACCCCCAACATGGAAGTGCTGATGTGGGCCAAGGACAAAATGGAGTCTTCAGGGACAAAGGGGTGGCCGTGTAAGAAAGAAAGATGTGGTGGTGGGGATGAGGGGTTATGACAGAGCTGAGCCTGGCAGCCCCTCCCTGGATCTCACGGATTACCTCTTTGACCCCCTTCTTTGCGTCTCAGAGGGTTCAGAGGAGAGTGGGCCACACAGGCGAACTCTAGCCCAGGCCTTGTACTTTGGGGCAAGAGGGGCCACTGAGGTTGCCTCACAGTCCAATAGGAGATTAGTCTGCAATTTGTTAATAAAATCTGTATATCCTCTGCCTAGAGTCCCCTCTGGAAACGTAGGAGCCAATCAGGGATCTGGATCCCAAGATACGACTTCTCCTGGAAACCCAGCTAACAGCAGTCTTCTCGATCCGTGAAGCACTGACCATATATATGGAGAACAGCGACCTAGCAACTAACTGGGGGGCAGCTCTGCTGCCTTCCTCCAAAAGTAATTATCACCCTCAATCTGACATTTAAAAACAAAGGATCTACCACATCGCAACAAACCAAACTTGTAATGAGAGGGAAGGCAGACTTCTCAGCAAAGCTAGTTGGGCGGTATGTTCATAGGCGTGGAACCGCCCAACGGTATATTACAGCAGGTTATCTCTGAAGTTCCTATGATGCGCTCCTAATGGGTATAAGGATGTGCTGACTTCCAAAGTGGGACTGACAGGCCTGCAGTTAACTGTCATTTCCATCACAGACTTAATAGCTTTGCCAGGCATCCTCCCAGCCAACGAAGAGAAGTAAAGGTCTTGCTATGTGACAGCATTCAAAAAGAATGCATGTGAATGCCATTATGGTATTGAAAGTGTCAGGTGCCAGCAGAAGGACCCTGATCAGACAGACAAGCATCGGGCTTCATGCTTTAAGGTTATTTGAAGCCTGTCGTTTCCATTAGCTAGCTAACCACAAGTGGAATCATTCATTAGCTGGCTTTCTTTAGTACCAAGGTGGGGCTGGGGGTGGGGGGCGGGGGAAGGTGGAGAGGCCTGGGCTTGGCACGTTCGGTTCCTACCCTATTAGCAACTCATGATGGCTGGCGGAGGGAGGGGCGCACGCAGGCGGCGCTGCCCCCTGTGCCTGCTCATTAGTGGCTGGCAGCAAAGCACGGAAACGAGTGGACATTGGCACAGGTTGGCTTTCTGTTCTCGGCGAAGGCCAAAAATAATCTCAGTAGGTTTAATTAAAACTGCAGTGAACAGATGGGGAAGATGGAAAGAACTCCAACTGGAGACCACTCATCTGTCTAGGTCTCCGCGAGCGTTTTAATGAAGCCTTCGCAGGTCCCAGTACTGACACATCCCTTTCTGGTTACGCAACCGAGCGGAACGATTACCCAGCAACTCCTCTTAAAGCGGCAGGGGCCTGTTTCCCAAAGACAAGTATGGCCTGACCCAATCCAACTACTACCACAGTAAAGCAACGAGCAAACAAACAAAAGGCCTCCCGTTTCCGTCTTGAGCTCGTCCCAAAGGGAGAAGGGCAGCCAGGTGAATT